>NC_082356.1:9315921-9615921 GCF_027477595.1 Haemorhous mexicanus | reverse complement strand
GAGAGGCAGGAAAGTGGCTATTTTGGGGTGCGAGTGTGGGAAAACTTCGATTAGGAAGGGACAAAATGGAAGGGCTGGCCATACTGCTGGCATCATTTTGTGGAGTAACAGCAGCTGGGTAACCAATGGATACTGGGGATGTGGGCATAGAGAGAAGGTTGAGGGGAAGGTCCAGAGCGGCATGGCCAGTCCTGGGAAGGGGAGAGAGGAGATCGGGAGGCATCAGGGAGACAGCAGCAACCCTGTGCTGAATAGTGACATCTGCCTGTCGATTGCTCCTCAGGCAGGGAAGAGGGTTTAGGGGCTCAGGGAGAGGATGAAAGGGAAAGGGTCTTGAACTGGGGAGCTGAAACTTTTCCCAAATTTTCCCCTGATTTTTTAACTGAATCATAAATAGAATGAAAAAGAAGATAAAATATTTTGCCATAAATAAAATGGAAAAGAGGATAAAACTTCCCCACTTTAAAATTTCCCTCCATTTATAAAACAAATAACTTGATCCCAACCGTATCCCAAATCTCAAGCGACAAAACTGATTCCCTTGTAACAAAAAATATTTGAAAAGAAGATGAACAAAAGCTTACAAATTCTCCTTTGAAAAATGAATTTCCTGAGCAACAAGGGCTAATGTCACTTGGATATAAATCTCCCATTGTTGAACAATGAGTTTTGTGCCCATTCTGCAGTCTTCCCACCCACAAGATTTAAAATGAGAGAACAAAAGGAAAGGGCGACCCTGACTCCAACATACTCACCCAATGGTGGGCCAACAAAGGATCTTGTGGGGGTCTGTCAAGGAAAGCAATCCTCCAGTCTGTGACTCTGGGAGGGTTGCAGGTCTCTCCCCTCAGCGTGCCCTGATAAAACTCTGAGGTTGCCTTAGGGTAGTGCCTGACCCGAAGGTGACTTGGATTCCAGCCATGCTGGAGACATTCCTCAGGGGTGCCAGACAAAGGTCCCTGTTCAGGCACTACTTGTTGTGGTCTCCAGGGGTGGTGGATGCCACCTTCCCTGAGAGCATCTTGCACCAATAGGCAGGAGCCACGAGAGCACCAGTGCACAGACACACACACACAGGCACTCACACACACACACAGACACACACACACAGACACACAGACACACACCCACACAGGCACTCACACACACACACAGACAGACACACACACAGACACACACACACACAGGCACTCACACACACACAGAGACACACACACACACAGGCACTCACCACACACCCACACAGACATACACACACACACAGAGACACACACACAGGCACTCACACACACACACAGACACACACACACAGACACACAGACACACACCCACACAGGCACTCACACACACACACACACACACACACACACAGACATACACACACACTCACACACACACAGGCACTCACACACACACAGGCACTCACACACACACACAGACACACACACACACACACACACAGACACAGGCACTCACACACACACACACACACACACACACACACAGACATACACACACAGGCACTCACACACACACAGACACACACACACACAGACACACACACAGACACACACACACACAGACACACACACACACACACACACACAGACACACACAGGCACTCACACACAGACACACACACACAGGCACTCACACACAGACATACACAGACACACACACAGACACACACACACACACACACAGGCACACAGACATACACACACAGACACACAGACACACACACACAGAGGCACTCACACACACACACAGACATACACACAGGCACTCACACAGACACACAGACACACACACACACAGACATACACACACACTCACACACACACACACACACACACTCACACACACACAGACGCACTCACACAGACACAGACACACACACACACACACACAGACATACACACACACACAGACATACACACAGGAACTCACACAGACACACACACACACACAGACACACACACACACACACACACACACAGAGGCACTCACACACACACACACACACACACACACACACACACTCACACACACACAGGCACTCACACACAGAGGCACTCACACACAGACACACACACACACACACACACACACAGACATACACACACAGACACACACACACACACATACACACACACAGAGGCACTCACACACAGACACACAGACATACACACACACAGGCACTCACACACAGACAGCTCAGCAGCGGAGACACGGGAGGGTCCAGGTATGGAGTTCCCGCGTGCTTTATTTCAGGGGACGCTGAAGAGGTCCAGGGGCCAAAGACAAAGCAGGGTCTAGGGTATAAATACAGGAAAAGAGGGGGCGGAGAAGAGCAACAAGGACCCAGTAGTCTGAGGGCTCAGGGGCAATACACAGGGAAGGGACCAACAGGGAATGCTAGAGTGGATAGGCAGAGACATAAACCAATGGGAAAACAGGGAAGGGAGAACTCTCTAGAACATGAACATATGAGGGTAAAAGGGATAGGAAAGGCCAAAAGGCCAATATGGAGAATGGAACTGGGACAAATTAACATAGTGCTGCAGAGCACGATGGGGGAAGCTTCCTTCCTCACCCTGAGCTGTGAGGAATGCCCGGAGCCTTAAGTGCATCTCTCTGGGGGATTGCTGTTGACCTTGCCCCAGTAAGCTCACAGGTCTTCACAATTACACACTGGAGATGTCTGAGGCTGTTCATCATTTCTCTGCTCCTCATCACCAAAGCAACAGACTCTGGCTTGTGCCCATGGCAACCACCCCTGGCAATGGGACTACATGGGGCTACTCTCAGGAAACCCCCCAAAAGCTGGGGAGTGCCCCAAAACTGCCTCAGAAACGTGAGATACTCCAGCATCTCTTCATGAACATCAAATACCCAAAAACGGGCTTCCCCTTCCTTTATCATCCCCAAACTTTGGCTGTCTCATTCCAGACCCCAGGCCACCTCCCCAGTCCCAACCCAAACCCATCCCACCCCTCATGAACATCAACCCCCTTCCCAAGCTCTATTTCCCCCACTTCACAACTCCCAAACCCCATCCCACCCATCTTGCCCCACCCAAACCTGATCCCACCCATCCCTCCCCACCCACTGCTGATTTCACCCCTCCTGATCTGCATCCCACTTTGCCCAATTCCATTCCAACCCAATTTCACCCTGAGGGGCTCCAGAATTGTGTAATTTTGGCATGGGATCAAGTAGTTTTAAGTGGCATTGAGCAGTTTTGAGCAGACAGATTAATCTCTCTCATCTTTTGGAGTGCCAAGAAATAAAGACAACTAAACCAGATGCCCCCCAAACAGACCCATATCTACCCAGATATCTCCCAGAATCCAATATTCCCCCAAAACACAAGGAAAATGTGAGGCCTCTGTTGAATTTGTTGACTTTTACCCCAATTTTCTATGTTTTGAAGGGAGAGAGATAAATCAAAAGATAATGAGAGGCAAAGAAAAAGGAACATCAACCACTTCCCACTGCGTATCAAAGGGAATGTGGATCACCAGGGCTCTGACTAATGTGGGACCTCTGATGGGGATGGAGTTGGAGCAGCACACGAAGCTCTTCCTGCAGTCGGGGCTCTTGCAGGGTTTCCCTTACCAGTGCCTCCGTTGGTGTCGGGTAAAGAACGAGCGGTCTGAGAAGCTCTTCCCACACTGGGGACACTCGTAGGGCCTCTCCCCAGAGTGGATGCACCGGTGGGTGACGAGGGTGGAGTTGTGTTTGAAGCCCATCCCGCAGTCAGGGCAGCGGAAGGGCCTCTCCTCTGTGTGAATCCGCTCATGTACAAGGAGGTGGGACCTGGTGTGAAACCTCTTCTGACACTCAGGGCACTCGTAGGGCCTCTCCCCGGTGTGGAACCTCTGGTGGACACCCAGGTCAGACCTGTGGCTGAAGCTCATCCCACATTCCAAGCACTCATAGGGCCGTTCCCCAGTGTGGATCCTCCGGTGGCAGATCAGGTTGAATCTCTTCCTGAAGCTCTTCCCACACTCCAAGCACTCAAAGGGCCTCTTGCTCTCATGAAGCTGCTCATGGGCCACCAGCTCTGAGCTCTGGCTGAAGCTCTGTCCACCTTCCTGGCCCAGGACTGGTATTTCCCCCTCAGAGCAACCTGGGCTGGGATTGGTGTCCCTTCTCCTCTGGGACCTCTGGGGCTTTTCCTCCCCATTGGATTCCTGCACTGCGAAGCTGCCCAAAATGGGCTCTTCCATGAGGTTCTGCCCCGGGCATTGGTCCTCCCTGGTCTCCATCCTCAGTTCCTTCCCTGGGGGAGGAAGGACAAGGAGAGAATGGGACTTGCCTGTGTGCCAGAGGGAAGGGGAAGGAGATCCCCACAGTGCATCCCCAGCAGGACAGCGTTGGCAGTGGGATTGTCCTGCAGCCAGGGGCCATGCTGGGCTGGGAGATGGAGCAGGAAAGAGGGGGAAAGGGGCACTGACTTCCTCCTCACCTGCCTGGGTGTCCTGGGGCATCTTCCTCTTCCTCATAGCCTTCTCCTCCTTCATTCAGCCAAGGTTTGGGAATGGGAAATCCTGGTTTGGGAAAAAACAAGGTGTGAATGCCTTGGGCTGGGGATTCCTCCTGCCCAAGTCCATCTCTAGAAGTTACCTGGTGTCCATAAAAACCTCCAAAATCAAGAGTGAATCAAAAAAAGCCACCAGGAGTGTCCTATTTCCAGTCTCATCCCTCTGTGGTTCTGGTAGTCCCCCGTCTCAGGGCTGCTGGGGATCCCATGGGTTCTGGGGATCCCCCCTCTCCACGGTCCTGCTTAGGGATGCTGGGGGGTTTCAGGGTCCCCCTCTCCAGCTTCCCCTCAATCCAGCCACTTGGGGCTCCCTCCTCTTCCCACAACCCTGTCCTGGTTTAGGGCAAATTTGGGATAAAACCCCCAAAAGGGGTTTCCTCTAGAAAGCAAATTATAGCAGTCCCTCCCCCAACCAGATCGAGAAAAGATTTCCATGAAGAAAAGGGGAAAAAACTGTTTATTTAAAAGGCAAAGCATCACCAGCACAAAAAATAAACAATATTAAAAAATAAAACCTCTGCCACTCCAAAAGAGATGACAAACTCAGAAAGTCCCTCCGTGGGCTGTAACTCGGCTCACTCAGTCTCTGATCAGTCTCTTATCAGTCTCTTTTCAGTCCCTCTGGCACTGGAAATGCTGTGGCCCAGAACCGGCCCGGTGGACCACAGGTGCGAGCTGCCAGTGGTGTTCTGGGTGTTCAGTCCAGAGCAGGTTTAAAGAGCTCCAAAGAAAAAGAAAAAACACAGTCCAGGGAACTTCTCTGCCTCAGGAAGCTAAAAACTAACTAAAAGCAAAGGAGAGCTCTGTCCTGCTGTCTGTCCATTTATAGACAACTGATACCTTAGATTTCAAGTTCTTCTGTTCTGTTTTGGTGTGCAGCTTTTAGCTTTATATTAAGTATTACTGGGATCTTTTCCCGGGGTGGTGAAGACAAAACAATCCCATTCTAGCTGGAGACTCAAGGACAATCTCTTCAAACTTCAGGCCCAAAGCGCAAACAACATGAAAAGAGGAGGGTGGGCAAGCAAGGAAGGAGGATGAAACTTCATAATTTGAAGCTATTGATTGGGCAGTTAACTCCTATATACAAATGGACTAAAACTTATAAAAATATGAGATCTTGTGACCGAGCCCTCTTATGCTCCCATCTTGGAGCCATCCGGGCAGAGACACCACTATGGCTCCGGTACTGCCAGAGTGTGGCCTTTGAAGAAAATTGAATAAAAATTCACTTTATTTCTCTTAACTCCGTCTGGCCTCTGTTCCAGCTCCTTAAGGCAGCAGAACAATCCAGGAGATGGAATGTGGAGGAGTGAGTGTAGTTTCTGAAAACAAACTGCTGCTTCTTCCTCCACCCCTTCGCTCTCGGAGGCAGCCTTAAAGGTGCAGAACACATTTCTGGGCTGAACGGACCGATGGGGGTACGAGCATCATGAAGTCACCCCAGGACACACCCCTGCCAGGGTTAGGGGGTCCCGTCCCCCCTCATCTCCAGGCTGCCGGGGGTCCCCCAGCTCCGGTATTGCCCCTTCCCCCCTCCCCACCCCGGGGATCCCCTGTTCCACAGCCCCGGCTCTCACGGGGATCCCCAAAACCAATGTCCCACCCCGTTGGTACGGGGCCATCCCCACGTGGACCCCCCGGGACCCTCCCCAGGGGCGATCGCGGCTCCTCTCCCTCTGAAAAAGCTCCTCTTGGGAGGCCCGGAGATATCCGGGGCTCGAGTCCGGGATCTGCCGGCTCCGAACACTCTCCAAAAAAATCCTCCCGGAGACCCCTCGCTGGAGTCGGGGCGAGCTCGGCCTCCGCCCTCACCTGCGGCTCGGGGCTGGGGGCGATGCTCCCGGGGCAGGGGGTGCTGCACACTCAGCGTGCGGGCGGTACGAGCGGCGGGATTCTCCCGCTCCTCTTCCTCCTTCCCTCCCTCCTCTTCCTCCCGCATTTCCTCCACTCCCAGCCCGGACCCCCCTTTCCCACCCCTCTGCCCCACCCCTCTGCTCAGCACCGGCTGCTGGGTGGGGGGAGCCCCCGATCGGCCCCAGGGGTGGGCAGGGGGCTCGGGGACCCCCCGGTGCGGATCCGTCCCCCCAGCCCGAGCCCCAAATTCCGCTCCGGGGGCCGCTGGGGTCTGCGGGTCCGCCCGGCAACCGGTGAGTCATCGGCGAGAAAGGCTCTGGTTGGCTGGAAATTGTTTAGTGCGTTCTCTGATTGGCTGGAATTGTGAACGGCGCTGTGCCCTGCGGGTGTCCCTCGGAGCTGCGGAGTCCGGGCCGGAGCCTTTTCCTCTTTCTTTCTCTCTCTCTCTGAGAACTTTTTCCTATTTTTTTCTCTCCCTCTGAGACCATTTTTCGATTTCTTTCTCTCCCACGGAGACCTCTTTCCTATTTCTTTCCCTCCATCTGAGGTCTCTTTCCTCTTTCTTTCTCCCGCCCAAGAACTCTTTCCTATTTCTTTCTGTCTCTCTGAGACCTCTTCCCGATGTATTTCTCTCCCTTTCTCCTCCCCAATTCTTTTTCAGCTCAATCCAGGTTTGAGCAGATCCACAGGTTGCGTTCCCACGGTCTCATTTGCACCTTCACTGGGGCAGAGGCGAAATCATAACCCTGGGGCAGGGTCCCTTCCCACCGCAATCCTTCCAGGATTCTCTCGGGGACCTGCTTCCATTTCCTCCCTCCCTGTGCTTCCAGCCAGAAATGTGTTGGAAAATGTCCAGCAAAGCCACCTTTGCTGTGTGCTCTGGGAGCCCACAGAGCTGCTGGACCTTGTTCCCTGGCCCTGCACAGCTCCTTGGGAGGCACGGCAGGAGCAGCACCCTGGGAGCCTCTGGAATGCCCCTCTGGGATCCATGGCACACACTCCCAGGGGCTAGTTCCCAGCCAGGAAATTATGTTCCTGCCCTTGAAGGCAAAGCCCTTAAGAAGGGACCCAAAAGCCAAGTGGAGCAAGATCCTACAGTGACATTTCACTGCCAACCTTCATAACTTCTCCCATGGTTGTTGTAGCTCGTGGATTGGGAATTAAATCAGGGCAGGGTCTTTGGTAGGAGCTCAAGGGAGACACTGAGAGAGAAACAGAGCAGGCAGAGAAAGGTAGGGGAGAAAGGAGGATGCAAACACAGTAAGCTGAGACGGTGGAACTGTGAAAAACAAACTGGAACTGGCTGAAAATGAATAGAACTGAAAGAAATTATTTTGTAACTTTATTTCCTATTGTCTTGTTTTGGAAAGACAGGTGCCTGCTAAGGAAGACAGGAGTCTCCCCTGAAATGGAGAATGCAAACCCTCCCCATCCCTCTGAATTGCTATGAATTTTAAATTAAGGGGCTCTCAGAGAAAAAACATGGGAGCAGGAAATAACAGTTCTTTAATAGGGAAAGGGGAAAAAAAAAAGGATGAAATAAAACAATGTAATACACTAGAAGAATACTGACAGAGACAGAACTCAACCTGATACCCTGTTGGTCAGGGGGTTGGTAGCAGTCCAGCTGGAAAAGTGGCTGCAGTCTTCCTGAAGTGTCAGGTGTGGTTCTGTTGGAGCAGGGGGGGGTCCTGTAAAAAAGAGTGTATTCTTCCTCCACAGATCCATGGAAGTAGAAGCAGCTTTTGTTCCTCTGGGGAATCCAGTGGGAAGCCGTCCTGGGTTGTCAGAATCTCCAGATTATATCTGGGTAGCAATGCTTGGTTCCTCCCTCTGGGCAGAGCATCTCACAATGGGATGTTACAGTTCTTATCAGGCATGCAGTGACATTCAATAGCCTGTTATCAGCAGCTGTCCCCTACCGAGGGAGGGGTGATTATGATCACTCAGGGAAAGAGAGAAGGGGAATTGCCCACTTGACACCAGACAACTGCCATACAGATGGTAATAGGCTACATCTTGCCTTGCAATCCAGAACATTATCCACCCCTTATTCTATTCCCATCTGCATCACAATGAAACCTTATGCACAGTTCTCACTTAAGACTAGGTTTCCCTGTGGTACACAACAGCTTTCTCCATCTTTCTGCATTACCCATCAAGTGTAACCAGGTCCTTGAGCAAAAACAATTCCACGGATGGGTTTGTCTTTGCCTGAGGTAGGAGTAATCCAAACAGTCTTTCCTAAAATACCTTTCATGTGTACAACAGGGACTTTATCTCCATCCACTGTGTGCAGGGGCTCAGACTAGGCAGGACCAGCTCACTTGATGGACCCTCTGGTGTTGACCATCCATGTGATTTTTGCTAAGTTCATTTTCCAATTTCTAAAAGCCCCTCCCACCAAGTGCCTTCAGGGTAGTCTTGAGTAGTCCATTGCACCGTTCAACTTTCCCGACAGCTGGTGCATGGTAGGGGATATGATATATCCATTCAATACCATGTTCCCTGGACCAGGTGTTGATAAGGCCATTCTTGAAATGGGTCCCATTGTCCGACTCAATTCCCTCAGAGGTTCCATGTCTCCACAGGACTTGCTTTTCAAGGCTCAGGATGGTGTTCCAGGCAGTGCTGTGAGGCACAGGGTGGGTCTCCAACCACCCAGTGGTGGCTTCCACCATGGTCAGCACGTAGCACTTGCCTTGGCGTGTCTGGGGCAGTGTGATGTAGTCAATCTGCCAGGCCTCCCCATACTTGTACTTGGACCACCGCCCACCATACCACAGGGGCTTCACCCGCTGGGCCTGTTTGATGTCAGCACACGTCTCACAGTCATGGATAACCTGAGAAGTACTGTCCATGGTTAGATCTACCCCTTGGTCTCGTGCCCACCTCTAGGTGGCATCTCTGCTGTTATGACCTGAGGCATCATGGGCCCATCGAGCTAGGAACAGCTCCCCCTTGTGTTGCCAATCTTAGTCTTGGACACCTCTGTTTTTGCTGCCTGATTCACCTGTTCATTGTTTTAGTGTTGCTCATTAGCCTGACTCTTGGGGACATGGGCATCTACATGGCAGACTTTCACATGTAGCTTCTCCAACCGAGTGGCAATGTCTTTCTATTCATCAGCAGCCCAGATTGGTTTTCCCCTACGCTGCCAGTTGGCCTTTTTCACCTTTCCAGCCATCCCCACAGAGCATTGGCTACCATCCACAAATCAGTATAAAGGTAGAGCTTTAGCCACTTCTCTCTCTCAGCAATGCCCAGGGCGAGCTGAAAAGTCTTGAGTTCAGTGAGTTGGCTCGATCCACGACCTGTCATGTGGGGCTCCATACAGCTGCTTTCCACTTACGGTTCATCCCTACAATGCTACAGGAACCGTCTGTGAAAAGAGCATAGCGTGTTTCCTCTGCTGGCAGATGGTTGTATGGTGGAGCTTCTTCAGCATGTGTCACTTGCTCTTGTTCCTCTTAATCAGTGAGATCAAAGTTTTCACCTTCCGGCCACTTTGTAATTATCTCCAAAATCCCAGGGCGATTCAGGTTTCCAATATGGGTGCGCTGTGTGATCAGAGCAATCCATTTACTCCATGTAGCATCAGTGGCGTGGTGGGTGGTGGGAACCTTTCTCTTAAACATCCACCCCAGCACCAGTAGTCGGGGTGCCTGGAGGAGTTGTGCTTCCCTGCCAATCACCTCTGAGGCAGCTTGAACTCCTTCATAGGCAGCCAAGATTTCCTTCTCTGTGGGAGTGTAGTTGGCTTCGGACCCTCTGAAACTTCAACTCCAGAATCCCAGTGGTCAGCCTTGAGTCTCCCCAGGCACCTTCTGCCAAAGGCTCCAGGACAAGCCATTGTTCCTGGCTGCAGAGTAGAGCACGCGCTTCACCTCTGGTCCCGTCCTGACTGGGCCAAGGGCAACTGCATGAGCGATCTCCTGCTTGATCTGGGCAAAAGCTTGCTGCTGCTTAGGGCCCCAGTGGAACTCATTCTTCTTGCGGGTGACCAGGAAAAGAGGGCTCACGATCTGCACAATCTGGCTGTACTCAGGAGTATGCATTCTCCAAAAACCTATGGCACTGAAGAAAGTTTGTGTTTCCTTCTTGCTAGTTGGTGGAGACATTGCGGTGATCTTGTTGATTACCTCAGTGGGAATCTGATGCCGTCCATCTTGCCACTTTACTCCCAGGAACTGGATCTCTTGGGCAGGTTCTTTGACTTTGCTCTTCTTGATGGTGAAACTGGCTTCTAGCAGAATCAGGATGATTTTCTTTCCTTTCTCAAATACTTCCACTGCCGTGTTCCCCCACACAATGATGTCATCGATGTACTGCAGGTGTTCTGGAGCCTCACCCTTTTCCAGTGCAGTCTGGATCAGTCCATGGCAGATGGTGGGGCTGTGCTCCCACCCCTGGGGCAGTCGGTTCCAGGTGTACTGCACGCCCCTCCAGGTGAAAGCAAACTGAGGCCTGCATTCTGCTGCCAGAGGAATCGAGAAAAACACACTGGCAATATCAACAGTGGCGTACCACTTTGCTGCCTTGGACTCCAGCTCGTACTGGAGTTCCAGCACGTCCGGCACAGCAGCACTCAGCAGTGGAGTCAATTTGTTCAAGGCACGATAGTCCACAGTCAATCTCCATTCTCTGTCAGACTTGTGCACCGGCCTGATGGGGCTGTTAAAGGGTGAGTGGGTTTTGCTGACCACCCCTTGGCTCTCCAGCTCACGGATCATTTTGTGGATGGGGATCACGGCATCTCGGTTCGTCTGATATTGCCGGCGGTGCACTGTCGCAGTGGCAATTGGCACTTGTTGCCCTTCCACGTTCAGGAGACCTACTGCAGATGGGTTTTCTGACAGTCCAGGCAAGGTGTTCAACTGCTTAATGTTCTCTGCCTCTATAGCAGCTATTCCAAAATCCCATCTGAGTCCCTTTAGGTCTTTGTAATAGCCATTCCAGAGAAAGTCTATGCCCAGAACACACGGGGCCTCTGGGCCAGTCACAATAGGATGTTTCTTTCACTCTTTCCCAGTCAGGCTCACCTCGGCTTCCAACAGGGTCAATTGCTGTGATCCCCCTGCCACCCCGGCAATGGAAACAGATTCTGCTCCCACATATCCCAATGGTATCAGGGTACACTGCACACCAGTATCAACTGAGGCATCGTATTTTTGTGGTTCTGATGTGCCAGGCCATTGGATCCACACCATCCAGAAGATCCACTTCTCCCGTGCCTCTCCCTGGCTAGAGGCAGGGCCCCTCTAACCCTGGGTATTATTTCTTTCCTGGGCATACATGGCAGAGGTTCCTTGAAGGGGATCAGACAGATCATACTCAGCAGCTCGGTCATGGGAGAATGAGGCTACCTTCACTTTACTGGAGTTCCCTTGATTAGTGTTTCCCTCCTTGAGTTGACACACTCATGCTGCCAGGAAAGAAGTGGGTTTCTCATTCCACCTTCCCATGTCTCTGCCCCATGGTCCTGCAGAAAGAACCACAGGTCAGCCCGTGGGGTGTACCCTCTCTCTCTAGCTGGGGAACATTGGGCTCTGACTTTGGGGCCTGTGACTCGCACTGGTGCAATGTGGGAACTGTTCCTCCTCACCTCCTCCTTCATCTCCTCTCTGAGTTCTTGGAGCACAGCAGAGACATGAGCCTGCATTGGGCCAGTGATCATACTTTCATAATTTCTAAGCTTGTTGGCAACAGAGCCCACTGTCTCTCGGTTGGTATCGGCATTAATTGTTGCAATGAAGGTGATGTATTGAGATGGCCCCAGATTTGCCAGACTCCACAACATTTGCCCTGTGCACCTGAACTTGTCAGGGTCATTTTCATGCTGTCCATCCCTCCCAAAGAGTACCTCCAATACTGCCACTTCTCTCAGCTGTTCGATATCCTCCTCCCCCCTCAGAGGGTCTTCCAGCACATTCTATGGTGGTGCTCCTGCATTCTCTCCCTGTGGACAAACCTCCCTCTGGCACTCATGAAATCTACTCCCAGAGGGAAAGGGAGCCTGGCTCCCTTACAAAAATCTGATTGATACTTGAGTCCTGGGTAGGGGGTCCCAATTTCCTTGCCTCACCACCATCCAGTTGCACAGCTGTACCCATAAGGTCCCAGACCCAGAGTAACCAGATTGTACAAGCCTCATATCCCCACTGTACAATGTCTTTGTGCAGATTACAGAGATTTTCATACATCAGGGATTCAGTGATGATCTCAACTCTTGTCTCTCCTGCGGGTTGTGAGGGCCCTCCTTTCTTATCCTCATCTGGGTGCTCTGGCTTCATCTCAGACCTCCTTGTTTCCACCGGGGCAACTGCTGCTGGCTGTGATTACCTTTGCACTTCAGCTGGAACCTGGACAGTTGTAACATCTGTGGGTTCCACTGCTGCACCATCAGACTCTCCCTCTTTGAGGCAGGGGAAGGGTTTTTCACCAGCCAAGGAAATGTACTCCTTCAGCATCTGGCCCATCTTTTTCTCTAGAACCCCCACCCAACCTGGGTGGTTCATTTCTGAGATGGGCTCTGGGGCAGGGTCAGGCTCTGGGGCAGCAGCATCCCTTGTCTCTGGGGTAGGTGTCAGTGTGGTTATCCAGGTTAATCTTCCTTTATCTCTGAATGCTAAATGTAACAGGCCTATCAGCAGCACCAACCACTGTATGGTATCTTTAGCATTTAGAGTGGATCTGAACCCTTTGAAAACTGGTGGGGCAGACCCAAAGAGCTGGGTGAAGGGCTGGGATAAAATTTCCCCCAGTGTCATTTCCTCACAGTAAGTACCATTATTAAAGTAACCCCCAAAACATACACTTAGTGTCTGATAGCTCTGAATCCATGTGCCTGCCTTCCAGAGGAAGTTAAAAATCCATTAATTCCTCACCTTATTAAGCCATAAAGCAAACTGGATAATAGCCACAGCAGCCTTAGTTATGGTGAGCCTGTGTTCCCAGGCGTGGCCAGGCTGCTCCTGATGGGGCAGAAGGAAGAGCTCCAGGCCCTCTGTGAGGGTGACTGAGGGCAGTGGGCTGTCAGCAGGGGCTGGCTGGGTGAGCTGCAATCCCTGGGCAGGGAGCTGCAATCCCTGGCGTGGCTGTGGTGGGCTTTGCTCCTTGTGTGGACGAGGGCTGGCGTGGGCAGAGCACACAGAGATTTCAGGGATGCAGGCAGGGGGATTCATGGCCAGCACCTTGCAGCTGATCCCCTTGGCCCCTCCTCTCTTGTGGCCATGGTAACAGCTGGGTGGGATGGCTCTGGCAGAAAGGTCTCCTTGGATTCCTGCACATCCAGGTTCTGACTGTGGCTCTGTTCCTCTCTCTTTCAGCCCTTCAAGGCCTGAGTGAAGACAACAGCCCCTCCTGCATAAGCATATTTGTTCAGGTGATATTTGAGGGAAGAGCTGCAGAACTACTTTCATCTGCTGGCTCAGAAGAACCAGTATCTCTTTAAGACCTCCAGATCTCTTGGAAGGTGAGACTACCTGGAGACCAGAGGAGATCAGCTGGAGCTCCAGGCACAGCTGATGACTGTCACAGCTGAGCCTGTGGGAAGCTCCCATAGCTCCTGCCTTCTCTCTTGCTGTTGACAGCCCTCAGAACCTGCCCATCCCCTTTCTTCCCTCCCAGCTCATCCCTTTGCTTTGCCTTCCATTAATAAACAGTTTGGCTTCTTTGCTTTACCTGCATCTCTGTGGAGCTGGAGCGATGCAAATCCGGAGCCCTGGGACACACAGGCCCCTCCTGCCATTCTCTTCCACACTGTGTTTTTTGCACAGACACAGAGGAACGAGGGCAGATCAGGCTGGAAAGGTCCCTGTGCTGAAGGTCCAGTTCCACAACACTGTGGAGTTACAGATCTTGCTGAGCACCCTGGAGCCCCTGGACTTTGGAAGAGCAAACCTGAGGATGCTCTGAACCCAGCTGTGAGGGATTCCATGGCAAGCATCCATGGAGGGCAAAGGAGCTTGGAATGCTGGAAGGTTTCAAGAACAGCTTCCTGAAAGCACAGCAGTGCTCCATCCCTGCACAGGATCAGGAAGAGGGCAGAACCAGAGACCATCTGGGCTTAACAGAGAGCTTTGGGTGTGCCTAAGGGCAAATGAAGCAGCAGCACGGTGCCTGAGACTCGGAGGCGCGACCGTGCCAGTGCCCAGAGTGCTGTCAGGCAGTGCTGGGATCCCAGGTGTGGTTCTGGTCCCCACAACCAAGGAATGGCAGCCCCAGGCTCAGACCCAGTCAAAAGCCAAACAAGTGAGACCAGAGGGAGGGCACCTTTCCAGTTTCTCTTGGGCATGGCTGCAAAACAGCCCCTGCTGCTTCATCCTCTGCCTGTGTTTGGGGTGTGCTGGTGGCAGAGCCAGCCAGGTTGTGCTCTGCATTCCAAAGCCTGTTGGGAGCCAGCATGAAAAGCTCTGCATGCACAGCTGAGAGTCCTGGAAGGTGCTGGCAAGAGCATCCTGCAGGAACAGGGCTCTGGGCTCTGGCTAGGAACAGCCTGGTTTTGCTGCTGTGACCGCAGGCAGGAGTTGAGGCAGGTGAAGAGGCAGTGGGCAGCTTGTGTTTGTAGAGGGCCTGGGGCTGCACCTCTGAACCTCCACCTGGAAACACACTTGGGGGAATATGAGCTAGAGCTGGAGTGCCTGTCCTGAAAGGACCTGAAGTCATTCAGCCTTGCCAGCTTTTCTTAAGAGTGTATTGGTGTTGTCCAGGAAAGCTACACATTTGGGGAAATGCCTTTGGAGGAAGGGGATTGCTTCTCAAGGAAAGTTCTTCCCAGGGAGCTCCCAGTGAGGTGGGAAGGGTGATCCAGGAACCATAGGCCTGGCAGCCTGAGCTTGCCACTGAGGAAGGCCTTGGAGCAGATCCTCCTGAGTGCCATCCCACGGCATGTGCAGGGAACCAGGGGGTCTGCTGGAGGGTGGGAAAGCTCTGCAGAGGGACAGGGACAGCTGGGGGTCCTGCTGAGGTGTTGAGGGCTTCTGTGTTGGAGTTTGGGGGTGTTGGTGGGGTGTCGGGGAAGGAGTTGTCTGCAAGGTGAGAGGTCTAGGCTGGAATTTAAGTCAGATTTAAAGCAGCATCTGTGGTTTGGCACAACTTTGGTTACAGAGGGCAGAAAGACTGTCTGTGACTATTCTTGTTCATCGTCCTGATTCTCCTGCAGGGAACAAGAGGGGAGAGCTGTACTTTACTGGCAACTTAGATATCTGTACCAGGGGGAGGATTAGTCCTTTTGCCATCTACTCATTTGTTTGGGCTACTATTGTAACACTGAGTGGACTTTAATTTCTTGAGAGCTTTTATTCTTTAAGAGAATTAGGATAAAATCATCCCTTCATAGAAAACCATTTGCAAACCAAAGAACTGTCCTTTTTTTACCTCTGTGCAGTGTTATGTTCTGTAAAGTGACTCTCAATGGATAATGTTAAGGCAAATGAGTTGCTGCTTTGAGACAGGAAGCAAAATTCCAACTCGTCACCTTCTCAGGCCATCCCAATGAAGTTGGGAAGTTGCAAATTTTTGGAACTACTTGAGTTGAGCAACGGGAAGTAAAGCTTTCCTGAAGTGAGGATTCTTAAATGCCAGATTCTTCTGTGCCTTTGCCACTAAGGTGTTTTTGTGCTGAAGGAAATTCCTTCAATGAGAAAATAATTTCAGCATGGAATGAGAGCTTCTGACCCAGACCAAGTGTTGCCAGCAGTTGCTCCAGGTGCTCCTGCCAACAGCCCCTACAGGAAGGAGCACAGTCCCCAGTGCCTGTGGGCTTTGGCTCCCTCTGGAAGAGAAGCCCCCCAGGGGAACAGGTCTCTGGGGCAGGAGATGGGCACCAGCACTGCCAGGGCTCGGGGGGGGGGGCAGGTCTGCTTGGGCAGGGACTCTGCCACACCTGCTGATGTCAGCGCTCCCCGGGCCCCAGGGCTCAGAGGAGCATTCGTGCCCTGGCCCACACGTTCTATGTCCATGCCACACCCGTGGGTTTAGGATGGCCACCAGCCAGGACATGTCCCAAGGAGGCCGAGCCAGCTTCTGTGGAAGGTCCTGTGCCTTTCCCAGTGCACCTGCATCGGCAGCCCTGGAGGCTCCTTCTGCTGCCCTGAGCCCACAGAGCAGGGCAGCATTTGCTGATGGTTTGAGCTGTTCCTAAAGACCCTGTCGGGCTGTCTTAGACACTTGGGGTGAGAGATTCCTTCAACCTGGGCCACTTTGGGTGGGCTGGGGGCGGCCCCAGGGCAAGGGGCAGTGTGTGCAGGGGCCCTTTGTGACACAGTGCAGCATGGGCACAGTGGCATAGAACAGGTGTCCAAGGGCCCTTTGTGACACGTGGTGACATAGGAGCTGGCAGTGACAAGAGCACACCACAGTGCTCGGAGCACACAACGGGACAGGACAGGACAGAGCGGTGCCGTGAGGAGCCCCCACACAGCTAACTCGTTCCTGTCCAAACCGGAGCCTTTCCAAGGTGTTATTGCTGCAGCTGAGCTCGAGGCCTGACCACAGGACTTGGTGCCCCGTGGTCTCCCTTCTCTTCTGCAGGTGCCCTTGAGGGCAGAGCGTGGGACTTGGTGCCCCAGAGGCATCTCCCATCCCTGCTGCCAGTGCCCTCGAGACCAGACCACAATCCTTGACAGGAGTCTCCTGTCCTTGTGGCAGGAGCCCTCGAGACCAGAGTGCAGGACTTGCTGTCCTGTTGCCTTCCTGAGGCTTCTTACTTGAAGGTGCCTTCCAGGCACCACTGCAGGACTTGCTGACTCTGAGCTTTTCTGAGGCATCTCTCCAGCAAGTAGCCACAAATCCACTCAGAGACATGGAGCAGAGACCCCTAAGAGTGCCCAAGCTGGCCTGGGTGGACGAGGAGGAGGAGGAGGAAAAAGGCGCTGGAGCTGCTCCAGCACAGGAGACTGAAGAGCAGGTGCTGTTTGAGCTGCTGCAGGAGGGTGAGTGGCAGAGCTGGGCCACAGGGTTGGTGCCTGCAGCCAGCCTGGCAACATCCCATCCCATCCCATCCCATCCCATCCCATCCCATCCCATCCCATCCCATCCCATCCCATCCCATCCCATCCCATCCCATCCCATCCCATCCCATCCCATCCCATCCCATCCCATCCCATCCCATCCCATCCCATCCCATCCCATCCCATCCCATCCCCTGGGCCATGCCCATGGACAGGGGCCAGGCAGACACCCCGCAGTGGCCGTGCTCCATCCCCTCAGGCATCCCAGGGCTTTCCCCACCTGGGGAGCGCAGGGCTGGGCTGTGTTCTCCGGCCTCTCCCGCAGCCCCTCAGCTCTGGCTGCGCTCGTTCTTTGCCAGGTGCAGCCCTGGAGCGCACACAAGAGCAGGACCCCACCCGTGGCCTCTTCCGCCGAACAGCGCAGGTACCTGCAGCCACCCCCAGCTGGGCTGGGCCTGCTTTCACCGCACTTGGAGCATTCCATGCAACATCCCTGGCTTCTTGCCCTTCTCCTACAGCTGGTTTGCAAATTCATCAAGAGAATTCGGGAGGAAGAGACCAGCACCATGGGAACTGGGCTCAGAGCATACACGCATATCTTCAAAACCAAGACCAGTGCTGCCCTGCTGGATATGCTTGTAGAGGAGGGCTTTTCCAACCCAAAGCAAGTAAGCAGCCTGTGGCCAGGGTTTGATCCTCCCAGGAATTGCTTGGCCTCTCAAGCCACACCCACTGGTCACTGGAAGGCTTTGAGGCCATGGCAGTGTGGTGGGAAGGGAAGAACTTCTCTGGGGACCCTGGGGACATTCCTCCTTCTGGCAGCTTTCCAAGTCTTCCTGTGCCTTCTCCAGGTGCCCGCCCTGGTCAGGTACATCCACCAGTGGCTCCTGGCCAATCAGTTTGCTGAGCACAGGCTGAACAGGACCCTGCTGGATCTCACCGAAGCACAGCCTGCTGATGTACTAATGACGCTGCTGCGTGTGGCCCCATCCTGTGACAGGTATGGGGCCCACCTGCCCAGAGAGCTCAGGGCTCCCCAGCCCATCAGCCTGTACAACTTGGCCCAGGTGTCTGACCAACAGAGAGTTCCAGGGCCCTCTGGCTGCTCCCTTTGCCAGCCCTGGCATGTCACCTCCCATGCCTGCTGCCATGCTCCCTCCCTGCCCCTCAGGGGTCTGTCCCCACAGGGCTGGGCTGCCTGGGTGCTGCCAGTGAGGGACAATGGGCAGAGGCAGAGCTGGCAGCTGGCTCAGATCCCCACTGCTGCCCAGGCCATGGTGCTCTGTCTGAGACCTCCCTGAGACGGAGCTCTAACCCCACAGAGCTGCCATGGCTATGTGGAAGACCATCATGTGCTCGCCCAGGACTGCAGAACCAGTGCTGCTGATCCTCCTGGATGTGCTGGGGAGCTGGCCAGAGCACAGCACGTGCACCTCTGATGGGGATGAAACGGGTGTCTTTGCCCTGGCTGTGAGTTTCTGTAACTGGCCTTTGCTGGCCCCAAGGCCACCTCTCCAGCAGCTCTCCATCCTCCTTCCCCCACTGCATCTCCCTGCCTCAGGCGCTGGCCTCAAACCTGGCCCAGGGGCAGCTTCAGGCCCGCCAGGCCCCGTGCTCCCCCTGTGTCTCTCTGGGCCTCTTCCTGCCAAGCTCGGGCCCTGCCACACTGACACCTCAGCACTGAGCACTGTCTCGGGTGGCTTTGTCCTTTGCAGGCAGCTGTGGTGATGTGGAAGATCCTCCAGGTGCCCTGTATCCCACATATGGTGACGGTGTATTTCCCCCGCCTCTTTGTGCATCTGCTCTTCCAAGTGCTCTTCAGCACTCTGGATATGCCAGAGGAGGTCATTACCTTCTGGAAGGGATGCCAGGAGCAACATGGCCTTGCCACCAGCCCCAGGAGGTGCTCCATCCTACTCCTCCTGTCCCTGCCACGTGGCCTGGGAAGGAGCCAGTGCTCCCAGCGTGACCTGGGCTTTGCTCTGCACGCAGGTTTGCAGTGCAGACCCTGAAGTCCCTGCTCTGCCGAACGCAGCACGAGGATGTGGTGGTGGCAATGGAACACAATTGTGGCTGGGACATGCTGCTGTGTGCTGACACCCACCACTGTGCCGTGAGTCTGCTGGCCAGGTGAGACCCCCTTCTCCCCACTGCCTCTGACATTTGTGCTCTGTGCCTAGGGAGCTCCACACAGATCCTGTGGTCGTGGGCGAGAGGGTCTTGTCACCGAGGGACAGCCAAGCAGACTGGAAAAGGCTGGGAGAGGAGGGTGCCCACAAGGAGCCGCCTCCCAAATAGTCCAGGGCCACTTGCACAATGCTGGGGAAAGACCAGACCTGTGTGTGTCAGTCCTGGCGGAGGTTTGTGCCCCTGGCCCACAGTCTTGGCTACTTTTTCTCCTGCCAGGGAGATGTCCTGTGTCTCCATCCCTTTGTGTTCCCGGATCGCTCGCTACCTGCTCCGGCTGCTCAGCACACAGGAGCCACGCTGGGAGCTGCCTGCCCTGGCATTCCTTGTGGAGGTGAGCCTGATGGCCAGCGCTGCCTCGCTCAGCTGCCTCCCAGCTCTCTGCCCTTTCAGAGCCACAGCTGCCTGGGATGGAGCCCGTGCCCTGCGCTGCTGCCTGGGCCCGGCCCTGTGCGGTTCCGAGCTCCTGCCGGCCGGGTCCGCTGTCACTGCCCTGTGCCTTTCAGGTCCTCGAGTGCCTGGACTTGAGTGAACGCAGTGCTAACAGAGTCCTGCAAATCTTGTCAAGGCAGCTGCAGAGGGAGTGCAGGGAGAGGCGTCGCCTGGCGCTCAGGGCCCTTCTTGATCTCACTGACAAGCCCTCAATGGTGAGAAGGGGGCAGTGGCTGAGGCTGAGCTAGGGAATGCAGTCGCTTGGGCTTGGCTGGGCTTTGGGAGCTGGGGCAGCTGCTTCCAGCTCTCCTGCCTCCCGCTTCAGCTGCCCAAGTGCTTCGGGACAGGCCTTTGGCCTTCAGGCCCTGCAGCAGGAGGATGGCATTTCACAAATTTGTGTTCTGCACAGACCAAGAAAATGTGGAGCCTGACTGAAAGTCTTGTGGAGTTCCTGTGGGACACAGATGGAGAGATAGTTATCATGACAGTCATGCTACTCAGCTTTATCATCTTGGACAATGACATGCTGATGCCCAGCCCCATCACACTGCAGCTGCTCGAGGCGCTCCTGCCACTCTTTGACCACGTAAGGCTCACTGCCCCCAGCCACGGCCACTGGATGCTACCTGGATAATTCGTGACCTCAGGATTTGCAGGCCTGCGTCAAGCTGAGCCCCATGCAGCCGATTCTGAGGTCTTTTTTTCCTCCTTTCAAACAGGACAATAGCCAGGTGCAGGTAATCTCCATACTGCTCTTCAGAACATTGGTGACTCATCCAGCGGAAAAGGCAAAAAAGGCCCTGAAGACACCCCTGCGCCAGAGCCTGCTGCCACTCTTCTTCCACTGCCATGATGAGAATCGTCTTGTGGCACAGGTGAGGACTTGTGGGCTGCTGCAGTCGCCCTGGCAGGGGGCTTGGCTGCCTCCTGCCCTGGTGCCTGCCAGGCTGCAGCCTCCTCCAGGCCTTGGCACAGGGACACGGGTCCTGCGCCCTGGGCTGTGGGGTCATCTCCTCGTCTCTGCTGCTCTCCAGGCTTCACGGGAAACGCTGCTTTGTGTGGCCAAGTTCCTGAAGAGGAGGGATCTTGAAAGACTTCTGAAGAACAAGAAGCTGTGGAAATTCACCGAGTGCCTGGTAAGGACGGCCTGGAAGCCCCAGTCTCAGCCTGGAGAAGGCCCCCGAGGGCGGTGCTGAGAGTGCGGGGCGGGCAGCTGTGCCCCTGCCCGCTGCTGCACGCAGAGGCCGCGCGGGCTCTTCTCCAGGCTCCCGTGGGCCCGAGCCGGGTGCCCGTGGAGCCCCGGCCCGGCAGAGCTGCGGGGCGGGCCGGCACCGCGGCTCCCCGGGCAGCAGCCGGCCCTCTGCCCCTCCCCTCGGGAGCCCGGCGCCAGCGGCTGCTGGCCGCGCCTCAGGGCTGTGCGGGCAGGGGAGGCCGGTGCTGGGCGCAGGCAGCGCCCGGCCGAGGGGCTGAGCCCGCGCCAACCCTTCCTTCCCTCCCGCCGCTCTCTCCAGCTGGCAGAGGACAGGAGCAGAGCGGCCGAGCACCTGCGCCGGGCCCTGCCATACCTGCAGAGCCCACAGGAGCCCCTGCGAGAGGCGGCCATCAGGTTCATGGGTGAGCCACAAGCCCGGGCTCCCTCCCCGGCCCGCCACAGCTCGGCCCCAGCCCCGCCTGCTGCCCCGGCAGTGCCGGCCGTGCCCGGCGCCGTGGAGCCCCGGCTGGCCTCGGCGCTGCTGCCGCCCTCTGGCAGCCGTGCCCTTGGGCGGCAGCGTGCGGCCAGGGCCCGGGCTGAGCCCTGCCGGGCCAGCAGGCCGTGTGGCCACAGCGCCGGCAGCGCCGCCGGCAGGGAGCTGTGCCGCTGGGGCCGTGACAGGCACTGTGTTCACAGGGATGGCTGGGCAGTACCTGAGGGGGAAGAAGGAAGAGCTCCAGCTCATCTGCACTGGTGAGTGAGGGCAAGGGGCTGGCAGTGGGGGCTGGTGGGGGCAGCTGCAAGCCCTGCCCCGGCTGCAGAGGGCTCTGCTCCCTGTGCGGACGAGGGGCGGCATAGGCAGAGCACACAGAGATTTCAGGACCACGTGGGGGATTCGTGGCCAGCAGCTTCAGGCTGGTCCTGTTGTTCCCTGCTTCCTCCTGGCCATGCCTAGAGCTGGCTGGGATGGCCCTGGCAGGGGGCTCTCCTCACGTCCCCAAAGATTTGGGATCTGACCATGGCTCTGTTCCTCTCTCTTTCAGCCCTTGAACACCTGACAGAGGACATCAGCAGTGCTGTGTCAGACATGGCACTTCAAACATTGTATGTCCTCCGGGCACTATATAGTGAGCAATATTCCATCTTCCAGAGGCTGCAAGATCAATTCTGCACGGCATGGAGGACACGGCCTCGTCTGTCAGGACTCGGCTGGCTGCGCTGCTGGAGCTCTGCAGAGAGCTGAGCCCAGAGGCTCTGCCTGCTGGGGCCACCTGAGCCAGTGGGAATTCTCTATTTCTTTAGGATTGTTCTTTTCTTCTTTTTGTTTTTTTTCTTTAGTCTATGAATATAGAATGTGTTATAATACAGAGACTCCCAGGAGTTTTCTTTTGCTGGCAAGGGTTAGCAGGGCATAGGGGAAGAGGGGGAAAAGGGTGCCTGGGCTCAGCCAACTGCCCAGACGTGCAGTGTAGCAGGGAAAATGGTCAGAATGCCCTTGGCCTTTGGTGGTTCTTCTGAAGCCTTTGTGCAGGTGACAGAGCGGCTGGGCAGGGGCCGGAGCTGCGGGGATCCTGGCGAGAGCGGTGCCTGGAGATGGCCACAAGCCCTGTGCCAGCCAGGAAGGGCCATCTGTGTCCTCCTGCCCGTGTGCTGCTGGCTGGATTGCTGAGGGCTCCGAGGTGCCTCTGGCTGGGGCTCCTCTGGAGCTGCTGTGGGGCTGTGGTGCTGCTGCCGGGCAGGTTGGCTGGGATGGGGGAGACCCTGAGGGGACAGAGCCACGAAGGGATGAGGGGCTGGAGAAGCCCTGACAGGACACGGCAGTGGGAAGGCACGAGGGGGGATGTGTGAGGGAGTGGGGGGCTGTAACATTGGCAGGGGGAGGGAATGGGTTGGAGACAAAGAGACCACTCACCCCGATGTCCATGTGGCAAACAGAGAATGTTTATTCTCAAGCCCTTCCTTCTAAAGGGCCTTTGAAAAACCCAGTCTGGATAATTTCATTACTCTGATCTCTATGCCCTGTCAGATTCTGGCCAGTGAAATGCTGCAGCCTTGGCAGAGATGTGACTGGGTGAGGCCCCTCTCAGTCAAACCAGGGGCTGGTGCATTCACACAGTACCAGCCAGCCTGCACTGTGACACACGGCAACAGAGTGCATCGCTCCGGGTGCTCCCCAGGAACCTCAGCTCTGGGAGCACTGTCTGCCCCAAGCTCCAGGGGCTGCAGTGTGAGCCCGGCTGAGCTCTGCCCTGGGGCCATCCTGCAGGGACAGCTGGAAACAGGGAGCATTCCCTTGCCACAAAGAGCCAAGCCAGGCCTGCAGGGCAGCTGCTCCAGCCTGGACTGCACTGTTGGTGCTGTGCTCTGGGCTGGGGCTCCCCGCACAGGGCACTGGACTGGTGTGCCAGAGGAGACAGAGAAGCTTCAGCTTCAGCCAAACTGAGGGGGGTGCATGGGCTGGGAAGAGTGGGCTGGGGAGGCTCAAGGGGATTCACAGAGCTCATCCTGCTGAAAGGATGAGGAAAAGGGAATAGGAACTCAGCAGTGAGCAGAGCTGAGGGCTGGAGAGTGGCTCTGAATGACACTAAAATCCCACTGGACCTCTGAGACATTGCTGCTCCTCAGCCAGTCCCAGGATGAATTCCTAAGTCTGGGGCTCCCTCTTCCTTGTGGTGAGGGGGCACCAAGGAAGGCAACAGTGTGATAGAGACTGCGATGGGCTGGGAGCTCACTGCGGGAAGAGAGCAGTTGGGAAGTAAAAGGCAGGCAGTGGAGAGAACTGTTCAGAGAAGGGCTGAGCAACAGCTAGAGCAGGCTGCGAAATGTAATTTGGGGTCACCCCAGATTGATTTCATTTCAGAAGTTATTGAACAAGTTTTTTTTTTTTTTGGGGGGTGTCATGTTTTCCCTTGGAGGTGTACACTCTGCAAACTTGAGCTGTGTTGCCGAAATGCTCAAGCAAGTCTGTGCTACAGGTCACACCATTTCTTCTTTGGCTGATTCCAGCCCAGTGCTGAGCTCCAGCAGAGCCCTGGCAGAGCCCAGAGCAGCCTCAGCACCCACAAAGCCCAGCTGCAAGGAGAGACACCAGAAACTGCCTGTCAGCTGAGGGCTCCTGTGCCCTTGTGCCAAGGCCTGCGGTGCCCAGGCCATGCTGGCTGTGCCCAGAGCTGCCCATCCCTACTGCCTTTGGGAGCAGAGCAGGAGGGCAGGACATGTGCCCAGCCTGCAGCCAGCCACGGCACATCCAGCCTTCAGCAGCTGCCCAGAGCCAAAAAGCAGCTGGGCAGCCAACTGAAGAATTCATTGCATCTGCCCCAGCAAAGGGGGAACCCTTCGTGCCTGGCCAGGCCATGCCATGCTCAGATCTGGGAGCATCCCCATGGCTGTGGACTCACCTGCTATTTGGGCATGGAGCCTGGCTTTGAAGAAGGTGCAAGAATCAAAGTCCATCATCTTCAGCTGGCCAGGCTGAGGAAGAGATTGTCATCCTTGAGGTTGTCCTTGGTGTCTCCAGCAGCAGCCCCACCAGGTACAGCTTCTCCAGGGGCTCCTTCTCTTTCCCTGGGGCCAGACCAGGCTGTCAGGGCTCTGCCCAGGGCCCCAGCCATCCATGAACCAGACAAACACAACCAGCGAGGATGGTGGCCACCAGTGCTTGCCACACCAGGTCTCCAGCTCAGCTCCAGCCCAAGAGCTGCGTATTCCCTTCTGCTGACCCCTGCTCAGAGCTACAGGCAGGACAAAACCAGTCTGGTATGCTTTGCCACTGATTGCCAAGAGATGTGTGGAGCTGTTACCTGCCAGGCCCCTGGATCCAACTGTGCACATGGATCTCTCCCATCTTCTAGGGCAGAGGAACACCCTGCACCCAAGGATGACAGAAAAGCTCTTCTAAGGATGGCCTGTCCAAGGGTTGCATGGACAAACACCCCTTAATGATGTCCTGGCACTCTGGGGAGAGAAACCAGAAATCACCAGTCAGCCCAGCGTCTGATGGCCAATGCTGCGAGCGCTGCCCGTCTGGCTGTGGCCAGCAGCTCGGGTCCAAACACAAGCAGGTGCCTTCTGGGCAAGGGAATGGACTGGCATGGGCAGCGATTTTCCCTGGTGAACCTGGGAGGAAGCTGGGCAAGTGCAGAAGATTGGGATAACTCCGGCATGAGAGAACTTGAAGTGTGTCCCTGATGATGCTGCCAGCACTGAGAAGGAACGGCCAAGGCAAGCGCTGGGAGCAGACACATCCTGCCGCTTTCTGCTCTTCGACGGACACGGAACTCACTTGTTCCCCCAGCTCCAGAAGACTTGATGCAGAAACAAAAACGTTCCTGCAGGACCACCAAAGGCCAAGGGGCTTTTGGCCACTTTCCCTTCCACACCACTTCTGGGCAACTTGCTCAGAGGAAGAACTCATTCTTCCCCTCTTCCCCATTGGCCTGAAGACACTCTGCACCAAGAGAAAGCTCCCGGACATCGGCGTATGACAACAGCAATTTAATGTTCCTATAGAGGGTGGGAAAGGAAGTGCTTGCAGAGGAGAGGTGTTCCCCGCAGGTTCAGGTGGCCCCAGCAGACGCAGCCTCCCGGATCACTTCTCCACGGCGCCACAGCAGGACACTCAGCCACGGTAACACAGGAAAGGCCGTGACTTCCAGAGCTGGCGGAGTTGGTCTCGCATCTTCTGGAGTCCAGAGGAGGGAATGCTCTGTACAGCTAAATTGATGTACAGAGTTTGAAGTGCCAGGCATGAGACGGTAGGGCTGGTGTCATCCGTCATGTCCTGAAGGGCTGCAAGAGAGAGAAACAGAGCCACAGTCAGAGGGTGGATCTGCGGGGACCTGGGCAGAGCCTCCTGCCACGTCCATCCCACACAGCTCCTTCCAGGGCCTGGAAGAAGCAGGACAGAAGAAGGACGAGCTGGCAGCTGCTGACCAGGAATGTCCCCCAGGCCCCTGAAGAGTGTCTGTGTTGTGGCCATGCTGCCCTTGGTGCGCGCAGGTAGCGGAGCCGCCCACGGGCAGGCCAGGGAATGCAGCTGCCGGTGGCAGCCCCCGCTGAGAGACCGCGGGCCTCACTCACCCATGCAGATGATCCGGAACTCTGGCTGCTGCCCTGTCAGGTAGCGCCCGGCGATCCCTTGGGAACACAGAGCGAGTCCTGCCTTCAGAGCCACAGCTGCCGCACACGGGTGCTGCCAGGCCTGAGGCCACAGGGCCTGCTGGCCCGGCAGGGCTCAGCCCAGGCCCCTGGCACAGGCTGCCGCCCCAGGTCATGGCTGCCAGAGGGTGGCAGCGGTGCCGAGGCCAGCCAGGGCTGCAGCTGCCTGCGCTCGGCTCCTGCTGCCAGGGCAGAAGGCGGTGCTGGGGCCGAGCTGCGGCGGGCTGGGGCGGGGAGGGGAGGGAGCAGAGCTTGGGGCTCACCGATGAACCTGACGGCCACCTCTCGCAGGGGCTCCTGTGGGCTCCGCAGGTATGGCAGGGCCTGGCGCAGGCGCTCGGCCGCACGGCTCCTATCCTCTCCCAGCTGCAGAGAGTGGCAGGGCACGGAGAGAAAGGGTTGATGAGAGCCCTGCCCCAGGGCCGGGTGCTCCCTACACCCTGCACTGCTCCCCCTGCCCACACAGCCCTGAGGCCTGGCCAACAGCCGCAGGCGCCAGGCTCGGGACGGGGCAGAGGACACAGTGAGCCATGGTGCCGCCCCGCAGCAGAGCCCAGCTGGCTCAGGGCTCCGTTGGCATGGGGCTCAGTCAGAGGAGCCTGGAGAAAAGCCCGCACGGCCCAGGAAAGGGAGTGGTGTGTGGGGCGCAGGCCGCTGCCCCTGCGTGGGGCACTGGGCAGGGGCCACAGCTGCCAGCCCCACAGACTGGGTGCCATGGGCAGGCGGCTTCTCCAGGGATTGGGCTGGGGATTCCAGGCCGTCCTTACCAAGCACTCGGCCAACCTCCACATCTGATCCGTCTTCAGCAGCTGCTTGAGATCCTTCCTCTTCAGGAACCTTACTGCAGAAAGCAGCGTTTCCCGAGAGGCCTGCAGAGCAGCAGAGACCCAGAGATGGCACCGCAGCCCAGGGCACAGGACCCGCATCTCTGTGCCGAGGCCAGCAAGAGGCTGGAGCCCATCAGGTGCCAGGGGGTGGGCAGACAGCTGAGCCCCCTCCCACGGAGACACCAGAGGCCAGGAGGCCTCACCTGTGCCACACGCCTGTTCTCATCGTGGCAGTGGAAGAAGAGCGGGAGCAGGCTCTCGCTCACATGCTTCTTCAGGGCCTTTTTGTCCTTTGCCACTACCAGTGTGATCACATCTTGGAAGAGGCGAATGGAGAGCAGCTGCACATGGCTGTTGTCCTGTGGGAAAGGAAGCAAAAGCCCTCCGCATCAGATGCTCCAGGTCCCGCTATGCCCTGGCCCAAGGCAGCATCCAAGTGCCCGTGGCTGGGGGCACAGAGCCTCACATTGTCAAAGAGGTGCCAGAGCACCTCAGCCAGCTGCAGGGCGATGGGGCTGGCTATTGTGAGGTCTTTGTGCAGCAGCAGTAAGCTGAGCACAATGAGGGTCATCTCCACGATGTCTTCGTCCGCATCCCACAGTAGTTTCGCAAGGCTTTCAGTCAGGTTGAACATGCTTGGATCCTGTGTGCAAAACAAGGCTGGGCCACCCTATGCTGCTGCTGCAGGGCTCAGAGGCCGAAGGCCTGTCCCAGAGCACTCGGGCAGCTGAACAGTGACCTTGGAGAGCTGGGAGAGCACAGCTGCCAAAGCCCAGCTGAGCCCTAGGGGCTGCTTGCCCCAGCCCCATGCTGCCAGCACAGCTTCAGCTGCTGCCTCCTTCTCACCATCGAGGTGAGCACCACGAGGCCGCGGAGCACCACGCGACGCATCTCCGTGGACTCGCTCTGCAGCTGACTTGTCAAGATCTCCAGGACTTTTTCACCACATTCGCTCAAGTCCAGGCAGTCCAGGACCTGAAAGGCACAGAGAGCAGGCGCAGAGGTGCCCAGGAGCTCAGAAGCACACAGGGCCGAGCCAAGACAGCAGCACAGGGCACGGGCACTGTCCCAGGCAGCTGCGGCTACCAGAGGGCAGAGGGGTGGGAGGCAGCTCAGCGAGGCAGCGATGGCCATGGGACTCACCTCCACCAGGAACGCCAGGGCGGGCAGTTCCCAGTCTGAAATGCCTTCGCTGAGCAGGTCAAAGAGGCAGGATGCCATGCCGCAACACCAGATGATGGAGACGCGGCGCATCTCCCTGGCGGGGAGAAAAAGGCACCATTGCCCCTGAGCCGGGTGGGCAAACCTCTCCCAGGGCTGACTCACAGAGGCCTGGTCTTCTCCCAAGCACCCAGGGGGTGCTTTGGGAGGCGGCTATTCCCGGGCACCCTCCTCTGCCAGCCTTTTCCAGTCTGCTCATCCCTCCCTTGGTGACAAGGCCCTGCCGCCCATGACCACAGGGACTTTATGGGGAGTTCTGGGCACAAAGGAGAGGGCTGGGGGGGAGAACGAGGTCTCACCTGGCCAGAAGACGCACTGCATAGTGGTGGGTGTCAGCACAGAGCAGCGTGTCCCAGGCACACTTGCGTTCCATTGACACCACCACGTGCTCATAGCGCATTTGGCAGAGCAGGGCCTTCAGGGTCTGCAGTGCAAAGCTGTGTGCACAGCAAAGCCCAGGTCACGGTCGGGAGCCCTGGCTCCTGCCCTGGGGGCATGGGAGGGATGGGGAGACTGCGAGGACTGGCATGGAGCACCTGTTGGGGTTGGCGGCGAGGCCGTGTTCCTCCTGGCATCCCTTCCAGAAAGTCTCAACCTCTTCTGGCATCTCCTGCGTGCTGATGTAAGCTTGGAAGAGCAGACGCAGAAAGAGATTGGGGAAATACTCCAGCACGACAGGGGAGCGCCAGGTCAGATTGAAGACTCTCCACAGTGCCACGGTTGCCTGCAAGAAATAAAACACCCAGAGACAACGCTCAGTGCTGAGACATCCATGTGGCAGGGCTCCAGCATGCGAGGGAGAGGCCAGGGGGACACGGGCAGAGCAGCCGGCCTGGTGCCCCTGAACCCTGCCCCTAAGCCAGGTTTCAGCCCAGTGCCCGAGGCAGGGAGATGCAGCTGGGGGAGGACAGAGAGCTGGCTGCTTGAGAGGCGGCCTGGGGGCTGGCAAAGGCCGGTTCCAGAAACTCACAGCCAGGGCAAAGACTCCTGCATTGTCCCCATCAGAGGTGTACACGCTGTACACTGGCCAGGCGCTGAGCGCGTCGAGGAGTAACTGCAGCGCCGGCTCCGCAGTCCTGCTCGAGGACATGATGGTTCCCCACATGGTCGCGGCAGCTCTGTGGGGTCAGAACTCTGTGTCAGGGCAGTCTAGGCCACAGCCCCGTGGCCTGGGCAGCTGCAAGGGCCCACGCCGGCCCTCAGCCCTGGCTCTGCCCACTGCCCCGGGCTGGCAGCGGCCAGCCAGCCCACGTGGGTACAGGCCCTGAGGGGCAGGGAAGGAGCATGGCCCCAGGCTCAGGAGCTGATGTCCCAGCACTGTAAAACAGAGGAGCCAGAGGATCCTGGAACTCCCCGCCCCGTCTGGCAGTCAGCAGGGACAGGCTCTACTGGGTGACGGGCTGGTGAACCCTAAGCCCTCAAGGCACGTGGGGCTGCCCTACCTGTCACACGATGGGGCCGAACGCAATAGGGTGATCATCACGTCCGAGGGGTATTCCTCGGTCAGCTCCAGAAGGGCCTCGTCCAGCCTGTGCCCAGCAGACTCATTGGCCGTGAGCCACTGGTGGATGTACCTCACCATGGCGGGCACCTGCAGAAGGCACGGGGAGACTCGGAGACCTGCCAGAGCAGCAACTTGCCCAGCTTCCCCTAAGAAGTGCTTCCCTTCCAACCACATTGGGCTGGGCCTCAAGAGCCGAGGGAGCCCGGCATAGCTGGCTCGAGGTGCCACAGCAGTGCTGGGGCGATCGAGCCCTTGCCCCAGGCTGCTTACTTGCGTTGGATCGGAGACACCCTCCTCCACAAGCAAATCCAGCATGGCAGCACCGGTCTCAGCATTGAGGAACAGAAGCTCTGCCAAGAGGCCGGTGCCCACACCAGCGGTCTCTTCCTGCCAAAGGCACATGATGGAGTCACAGAGGGTCTGCAGGAGAAGGGCAGGAAGGGAGGGAGCATCCATGGAGCACTCCAAGCCTGGTGCTTGGCTGAGCAGTGACAGCAGGCCCAGCCCAGGTAGGGATGGCCACAGGTACCTGCGCTGTTCCGCAAAAGCGGCCAGGGGCGGCTTCCTGCTCTTGTGTCCGCTCCTCGGCTGCATCTGGCAGAGAGCGAGCACAGACAGGGCTGAGGGGCTGCGGGAGAGGCCGGAGAACAGAGCCCAGCCCTGCGCTCCCCAGGCAGGGAGAGCCTCGGCATGCCCCGGGGGATGGAGCACAGCTGCCAGATGATCCAGCCCAGCTTCTGTCTTATCCATGGGCATGTCCACAGGGATGGGATGGGGCCAAGCTGGCTGCAGGCTCCAGCCCTGCAGCCCAGCTCTGACACTCACCCTCCTGCAGCAGCTGGAACTGCTCCAGTTCTTCAGGCTGCTGTGCTGAGGGAGCTCCAGCCTCTTCCTCCTCCACCCAGGCCAGCTTGGTCATGCTGGGTGGTCTCTGCTCCATGTCACTCTTTGCAGTTATGAGTGCCTGCTGAAGCAGAGAGGCCTCGGAAGAGCTGAAGATGAGCAAGTGCTGCAGTCGTACCTAGAAGGCACCTGCAACAGAGGGGCCTTGGGAATGCTACAGGACAGTAAGTCCTGCAGTCTGTCCTCAAGGGCACCAGCAAGAGAGAAGTCTCTAGAAAGAAATAGGACTGAGAGACCTGCAGTCTATCCTCGAGGGCACTGGCCGCAGGGATGGCAGACGCTTCGGAAATGCTCCACGTCACCGAGTCCCGCAGCCTGGCCTCGAGGTCACCCGCACAGAGAACGCCTCGGAAAAGCTCCGGGTCAGCAAGGAATGAGTTGGCTGTGTGGGGGCTCCTCACTGCACTGCTCTTTCCCGACCTGTCCCGTTGCGTGCACCGAGCACTGTGGCACGGCTGTGTCACTGTCAGCACATATATCACGACGTGTCACAAAGGGTCACCATGGAACACTCTCTCCCTTACCATCCCATGGTGACCACGGTGCACTGTGTCACAGAGCCCCAGGACACACCCCCACCCCACCCAAACTGCCCCAGCTTGCATGGAAGACCTTGCCCCAAGTGTTGAATACGCAGCTAGCAGGTACTTTAGGAACAGCCAAACAAGAAGCAGCTGCTCCTCTGCTCTGCCTGCTCAGGGCAGCAGAATGAGCCCCCATGGCTGCCAATGGAGCAGGGCAGGAAGGGCACCGGGGCCTTCCACTGGCCCTGCCACGGCCCCTTTGGGACCGGTCCTGGTGCTGGGGGGCCCAGCCCACTCACAGGGGTGTGACACAGACACGGACAGGCATGCTGCTCAGTCCCCTGGGGCATGCTGCCATCAGGAGTCCCTGAGGAGGGGGTGGGCATTCAACTCCCTCTCGGAGGAATTGGTGGCAGCTCAGCTTGCCAAGTGCTTGCCACATCATCTTTATGTCCTACTCCATGCTGGACTGTTCTGTGTTCATCTTGCTCACCTCCTCATGGAGACCCTGACACAAACCCATGGCCTAGGACCCCTTATCCTTCCATTTGGAGCCCATCACACAGCCAGGTCAGCAGGGATGGATCCAGCACCTCCTGCCCAAGCCAGGCTCTGTGCTGGATCATGGAATCCCCTCTGAATGGCAAAGATCTGCTGCCCTCTGGCAGTCTGAAGTCATTCCCCTGTTTGTCCTGGCCCTCCAGACGCTTGTCCAAAGCCCCTCTCAGTCTCTCTTGGAAGCCCTTTAGGCACTAGAAGAGGCTCTAAGGTCTCCCTGGAGCCTTTCCTTCTCCAAGCTGACCACCCTCAGCTCTCACCCTTTCCTCACAGGAGAGGGCTCCAACCCTTGGAATATCTTCATGGTCTCCTCTGGATTTGGTCAAACAGCTCCATGTCCTTCCTGTGCTGAGACCCCAGGGCTGCAGGCAGCTCTGTGTCACAGCACATGTCGCAGTTGAGATGGCCACCATACACAGAGAATCACCACACAATATCAGAAAGCTCCAACCCACACACTGTAACACCTCACCTCTTTAGAAGGCTGCAAGCATCTGCCCTTCTTCTCCTTCAGCCCAACCTTTCATAGTCCTCCTGTTCATGCACTGCACCTGTGTGCCCTCTGCTCCCTTTGGTGGTTGGTCAGTGCCCCTGGGCACTCCAGAGCTCATTGCTGTCAGTGCTGCTCAGAGCTGTGCCCAGTGGGATGAGGCTGGGCCCAGCCCCACTCCCAGTCACTAAAAACTGTGTGCCTACAGCTTTGCAGATGTTCAGGTCTCACCCTGAACTCCCTGTCCTTCTGCCCACGCTGTGTGATCAGCCCAGCACATGGATGGTTTCTGGGGGTGAGTGCACATGGCCAAGGCATGTCCAGCTCCCACCCACCGGTATCCACAGCTCCTCCTTGGCAGGGCTGCTCTCAATCCCTTCATCCCCCAAGCTGGACTGATGCTGGGCGTTGCCCTCACCCAGGTGCAGCATCAGCACTTGGCCTTGTTGAACCTCATGAGGCTTCCATGGGCCACTTCCTCAGTTTGTCCAGGTCCCTCTGCATCATTCAGTCCTTCAGGTGAGGCATTGCACCCTCAGCTTGGTGCCATCTGCAAACTTGCTGAGGTGCACTCGATCCCTTCATCCATGTCATTCATAAAAATATTACACAGTACTGATCCCTGTACAGACCCTGAGGATCACTTGCTTTCTCCTAAGTGTACCAGGACACTGGAAGACCATGTGGGACAAAGTGGGTGGCATCATGTCAAGAGACAGTGCTTAGGATCACCATGGTTGTGGCTAAATCTTGGATCTCTTTTTATTGCATGTAATAAACCAGTCTGCATTTGTCTCTCTCTTTTCATGTGCTGCAACTCCTGAAAAACAGAAACAGATTTCCTCCAAAACAGAAAAATAATCTCAGAAAGTTTTCTTGGAAGAGTCTGGGGCTGCCACCCAAGATGTCAGGTCCCAAAACCATAGATCAAAAGACTCCAGATGCCTGGGATGAATCTTGAATAGATTCCAAACCTGAGCGTTTCTCCAAAGGAAAAAAAATCACCTCAGCTAACATCCTGGGAGTAGTCTAGGACTGACACCTGGCATCTCTGAAATCAGAGATCAAAACACTCTAGAAGATCCCTGGGAAGAGTGCCAGAGGACTCCTGGAAGAAGCAGTTTCTATCAAACAAGAATTGTACTGAATATATCCTGTATCTACTTGATCTCTTCTGCATGTGCTCAATCCAAAATTGCAGCTTGGAGCAGATTTTAACAATAGGTGAAATCCACACAGCCATGTCCTCTCAAAACACATCACCACGTGACACTTGAATAATTCAGTTTCAGCAAGAAGAAATTTAAATGCAGAGTAATATCACAGACAGGTATAAAGAGGTCCATAATTTGGAAAAGGCAAACAGGGCTGAGTTGAGACAGCCTGAGCTGAATCTTCTTAAACAAATAAGTTTTTCTGTCTTGCTTATCTGCATGAGCGTAAGCAGCAGGATGAGGGAAGTGATCATTCCCCTTTAGTGAGCTGCTTCCTTGATTACATTTTTCTGTGGCTAAATGCTTTAGAGGAGGCACAGGCTCCCAGCATGGTTTGGTGGATATGGTGCTCACACGTCTGGGGACAGGCAAGCCAAACCACATGACATGAGGCTGCTGTGCCAGCTCCCCTCTGCCTGGGACACACACTAGCAGACAGAAAGGAGAATACAGTGAAGTTCCTCTTGCATCACCCTTAGCAATTTCTTATCCCATCTGACTTCCAGCTCTGACAATGACCTGTGAATGTCCCAGGGCACCACGGTCTGAGTTGGGGGAAGCCTGGAGCCCTGGGCTCAGGCTGTGCCATGATGCCAACCACCTCACAGCTTTCTGCTTCAGCTGCCCCTTCTCCAAGGGCTGGTGGTGACTTCACCTGCGGAAGGTAGGTGCCACCAGCTGGGGGACAGAACAATAAGAAAATTAAGCAAAGCACTCCTTTTCTTACACATCTGGGGGAGGACAGGTGTCCTTCCCCTCCCAGCACGGGCTCCAGAGTAGAGCGAGTAACTCAAAGGCCATCACTGGCACCCACAGTACAGAGGTCAGCTCAGCAGGGATTGTGCGGTGCCCCCCAAGCCCCAGTGGTGGGCACAGGGGAGACCTCAAATCCCACACTCTTGGTATAGACAGACAGACTGTGACAATAAAGGCAGCCTTGCGACCCAGGATGAGAGTCTGTCCAAATGTGAAATACAACACAGCTCGGCAGCTTCATCTGATCTTCAAAATGGTCTGAAAAGGCACTTCACTCCCCATCTGGGGATGGAGAACATACCTGGAAAAAACCTTAGAAAGGGAATGTTTAGAAGAGGTTCAACAGCAAGCAGAGGCTCTGCAGCACCGGCACAGCACCCTTCCCTGGCAGAGGCAGCAGTCAACATGCTAAGGTCAGCATGGAGATGTCCCATGCAACACACACCGCCACGGCCCCACACAGACCCCGGGATCCAAGACAAGTCCAGGGCTGCAGGTTCAAGTAGACAGGGCTCCCTGCTCCTCCTGCCCTGCCCCAGCCAAGGGGCTGGCTCTGGCTCTGGCTGGCAGCTGCCCAGCCAGGGGGCTGTTGGGATGCAGCCGGCAGAACCGCCCCAGCGTCCAGATGGGGAAGATGTTGCGGTACGCGGTGTAACTGATGGCACACGACTTGTTGAACACCCCAGCAATGTTCTCCTGAGAGACAAGCAGAGAGCAGAATGGTATGAGTGACAGGGGACTGCTGCGTGTTCAGGAATTCTTGGAAAGACTAAAGATGTACCTGAGGCCAGTCCCCGTTGGGCAGCTGCTTATCCATCAACACTTTAATGCCCCTTTCCAGCACACTGATGTCAGGGTACCTACAAAGCACAAGGGAAATGTAAGCATCTTTATCCAAACATCTGCAAACCCTCATCCACATGTCTGGGGAGCTCAACTACCTCCAGGCTGCCCTGAGCTTGCCCCAGGCATGCTGAGTGCTTTGGGACCCTCCCCACAACCCCAAGACACTAAATAATATGAATACGGCACCATTTTCCCAGGCTGGAGGCCTGCAGTCATGATCAAAAGCTTTGCTTTGCACTGGGTCACACCAGCCAGGCCCAGGGCCACCCAACCCAGCTTGATCTCTTTTCCCTGAGCACTGGGGCTACTCTTACCTGACAGCCATGAGCCCCAGCAGGGCCCAACAGGTGTTGTGGATCTGTGACTCGGCACTCTGCACATATGTGTGCTTCTCGCAGGACTCGAATCATCTCCCCACCTGCCATCTGCTTGGAGATCAGGAACTGGCAGGCCTGGGCCACTTCTTGGCAGACAGTCCTGCAGGGATGGGAGCCAGAATCAAGACAGGACTGGGGACAGAGAGTATTTGGATGCTCACAGTTCTCAGCTGCAAAGAGAAGAAGTGCCCATGGCTGGGACTGCCCTGAGTTTGAGGGTGAGGCAGCAAGTATGCCCTGGCCATACTGCAGGCACTGGATTTGGGAGGAGCAGTCCCTGAGGCAGGAGAGCCCATGCACAGCCAGGGATCCATCCAGCTCCACCACAGAGTCCTGCCCTAGCCCAGGAGGTAGGCAGGGCTAGGGTACCCAGACATTCCCTTCGCACCCGTCATGGTATGTGTGCTGCATGCTGGCAAACGCCTCCAGACCAAACCAGGTGCCGTAGGTGAAACAAACCCCCCAGCTCCTAGAAGAAGGGGAGAGCAGCACTGTCAGGGGTGAAGGCCACAGGGAGAGGCAGGCTGCAACACAGCTGTGTTCACAGCAGAGCAGAGCCAGGCACAGAGCTACAGCCTGCCTTCCCCTATGACCCAACCATGCCCAGTCCCACCAGCACCTGCTCCCAGCTAACTCAGGTGTCAGCAGAACTGGGACCACAGGAGCTGGAGCCACCCCAAACTTCTCTGCGTCTTGTACCTGTTCTGCCTGGGCTGGAGGGAGGTTAACTGAGAGCAAAGCACAGCAGCTAGAGGAGGATCAGCCCTTCTTTTCCCTCCCACAGATCCTGCCAGCCAGGAATGCTTGCCATGATGATCCCTCTCCCACTGGGGCAGTCAGAAGAAAACGGGGTGCTGGGAACACCACCTACCCTTCCCAGGACCCATCCGCTCGCTGCTTCTTGCGACAGAAATCCAGGCCCTTCTGCAGAGTCTCCCTGGACAGGAAAGAAGTCATCCATTTCAGAAACAACTCAACCTCAGTGTTTGCTTCACTGGGGGCTCCATCAGCCCCTCTGAGGCTTGGATGGGTCCCATTATTGGAGGGCACAAGAGACAAGAGCATGCCGACAGGCAGCTACATTGTTTAGGAGGCCATGGCAGGCAGCTTGGGACACTGAGCCTGCCTTCTCCCCTGGCCAGCTCTCATCTCAGTGCCTCACCTGATCTCCACGGCTTGGTGCTCAGGGAACTGGCTCTGGAAGTGTCTCAGTGCCTGCATGACAGCGGATGTGCATTCCACGTATGTGTAGTCAATCATGATGTCACCTGCCAGCAGGCAATGGGTATCAGTGCCACAGCCCCTGTGTGGGCAAGCCTCCAGGCCAGCTGCTGCCAGCCTGCCCCAGACCCAGGGCACATTGATCCCCTGTCAGGCACCCACTGGGCATGGTGAGCCCAGGCCACTTTGTCCCTTCTCAGTGGGCAGGACAACCAACCCCCAGAGCTGCCCTTACCAAACACCTCTGAGGGGTTCAGCAGCTCCAGTAAGTGGCCTCCTCGCCTGGTTTCATAAGTGGCAAAGCCTCCATCAGAGTTCCTCATGCTCAGCAACTGCCCAGACAAGCAGAGAGGGGGGGTGGTACAACCTCATGGACAGTACTACTCCAGTCTGGCCCCAAGCCAGCTGTGAGGATAAAGTCAGACCTACAGATCTATGGGGCAGGCAGAAAACCAAGTCCCAAACCACCGTGACAAAGCAAGCTCAGTCTGGGCCATCACATGACATTAGGTCACATAGGCAGCTCTGAATCAAGTGAGGGTGGAAACCTCCAGGAGCACATGGCTTTGGATCTGCTGTGGTTCTCCAAAAGGAAAGCAGAGCACCGTGTTGCTTTTGGAAAAGCTGAGCAGAGCTGGATGAAGCTGAGCAGGAGCCTGAAGTGGCACCTAAAGGCCTCTCACTGCTTCTGCTCCATCAGCCTGATTGCAGGGCTCTTTCAGAATACGTTTCCTGCAGTGCCAATGCCTTTGATGAGAAGTGATTCCAGCACAAAGTGCAGAAGACTCAGCCCCTGAGCTGTGACTGTGAACTGCACAAAGGGAGCCAAACTGGCTGAGAGAGGCAGAGATTCCTACCAGGAGCCAAGATTAACCAAGGAGACACAGGGTGTGGGATAGACTCAAGGCAAAGGAGGAGAGCAGGTAAGAACTGTACAGCCCTCAACATTCCTCTCAATCCAGAGCTTGCAAGAGAAGGAAACTCCTTTGGGATAGACACCATCAATGCAGGGCCAAAATCAGGGGACAATTCCCAGCACAGGAAGATTTCCACCATCTTGCAGAACAAGGTGCTGAGTAATTTTCTTCTGCATGTGCTGCAGCAGAGAACTTGCTTTGCTGTACACTGGGGGAATGATAGCACTCTCCTCTTCCAGCACAGTGTCAAAGCTCCAGGTGCCAGCACTTACCTTGTCCTTATTAATGAGAGACAGCTCCATCTCAGAGACCTCCCGAGCGACGAAGTTCTGAAATACCAGCTCTGGTGGGGAAACCCCAAACCAGCTCTGTTTCGGGGCAGCTGACGGCAGCTGGAGAGGCGAGAGAGAGCAGGGAGAGCTTCAGCTGCTGGGAGGAAGGTTCATGAAGGAGAATCTTCCACTGATCCCCAGGGAAGTACAGACTCTGGGCGAGCACATCTGCCCAGCCCACACTGGGCAAACAGTGGCTCACCCACCTCTGCTCTGAGTGATCCAGAGCTGCTGGGCCACACAGAGCAGGCTCAGGCCAAGCTGCTCTTTTGGCATCTATTTCTCCAGGTTTCTTTCTCCACAATGCCAGGCAGCACTTCCCTTAAGCACAGCCCTGTGCCCATGTGGTCACAGAGCTCTGGGGCACTGACTGAGCACTCATGGAGTAAGTAAAACCCATGGATTTACAGGAGACTCCATGGGAAACAATTCTGGGATGTCCTTTACTCTGAGACAGGGAAACCCAGGCCCACACAACTGCAAATATCTTTTTTGCTCTAGAATTTAGACCTATCAGTAAGAAGAGCACAGGACCAGAGGAGGTGGGAGAGATGAAGTGATATTTGGCTGAAGCCAAAAGGTTATTAAGCAAAAGAATGGAATTTGTTGGTTCTGTGTGTTGTTTGTGGTTTGGATTTGTTCAGGTTGGATGTTGAGTGTGGCAGTGAGAGGGACAGGGTTGAAGACCTGACCAAAAGGAGGTAGGATGAGAGGGGAGGGGACAGAAAAGTTGGTGGTGAGCAGAGAATGGAAGCTCCTGAGTACCCATCCAATGGGAAAGGGGACAGGGACCGTCCCAGCCGGGTGTAAAGGGCACATTAAGATTGCCATTTTCTCGGAGGGTGTGTGTGTGCTTGGCTCTGGGGGAGGGAGACACACCCGGCTCAGCTGAATCCTTACTAATAAACACTTTTCCTTTGCTTTGATGATTTTGTCCCCTTTCATTGTAATTAAAAGTCAGTGTGTTTCAAACAGAGGGAAAGGCAAAAAAAAAAAAAGACAGATGAGGTGAAAATCAAAAGACAAGGGAGGTGAATGCTGAATGAGGATAAGGTTCAGTTATTTTCTCAGCAATTTGGGTAAAAGTAGAGTTGGTATCTCCTTTTCCCAGGAGTTTTAAAAGGCTGCTTTTCTTGTCATTACTGCTACCTTATTTATTGCCACTGTAGAGGCACGTCTGGAATGACACAACAACAGCAAATGCTTCTGGAGCAGAGACATTGCTTTGAGAAAACTCTCCCCTGCTTTGTCTGCCTGCTTCAGCCACACTGCTGTCACTGCAGGGACACCAGCAGGTCACCTGTGGGACTTCACAGCAGACACATTCTGCTCAAGGGAGTGGCTGCAGCACACTGGCCCTTAGCTGTGCCCTTCCCTGAGGTGTTCCCAATGCCCCTCTCCAGGGCAATCCTTAACCACTTTGTTCCATGTCTCCTGCTGCCAATTTCCTGCTCAACAGCCCACCTCGGTCACCTGCCCCTTTGGACTGTGCTTTCTACTGGACCAGTCCTGCCAGAAAAGCAGCTTTAAACACACCTCTAAGTAGGCACTGATCCAGATAAAGTACATCCATTCCCCTCTGCCCAGGGCCAGTCCCCTGCACATCTGGCAGCCTGCAAAATCTAACACCCCATCAGGGTCCAACACATTGTTCCAGCCCAAAGCAGGAATGCAATTTGTTTTGCTAAATCTGAAGTAATTCCTGCACATCCTTGGCCTTCAAAGGCCAACACTGCCACTCTGGAGGGAATCCTCTGACCCCAAGCATTTGATGGTGACCACACCAAAGCAAGAGGAGGCTATTTCAGCAGGAGAATGGCAAATGGCAATGCTGTGCCTTTGCGTCCCCAGCCTTCCCCCTGTTAGCAATGGCAGCTACACTCCAGCACAGCCCAGCAGCTTTAACAATTTTTCTATTCAAATGACATTTTCCATTAATTCTTGTTTCACTAATTCTTCATGAAAAAAATGCCTGTTAAAATAAATTTATGACCTCTTGAGCTAATTATTGAACATGTTATTGGCTATCAGAGGATAAAAATCAACCTTTTTGAACAAAAGGCCTTTTTCTTGTTTCTCTAAACATACATGAGAAAAACCAGAAGTACAAATGAATTTCCCTTTCTCTTTGCTTGCACTACCACAAAATACCAACTGAAGTGCTGTATTTGTACCAGATATGCTTGGGCAAGCCCTGAGGAACACGACAAAACCATTTCAGAGCTACCAACTGCTTCTGTGTCTTGAAACCAATGCTCTTACATGGCTTTTACAAATATTCCTGGCCTTGTAAGCAGTGGAGAGAAGCTGTATGTGCCAAGGACCATGAAAAGGGTGCTAAAGACAACCCATTTGCTAGGTCTGGATGGTAGTAGCTTTCAGGTCTGGATTAATTATTTCCTGTGACACCTAAACCCAGCTCTGAATTCTTGCATATTTAGTCTACTTTTCAAAGCTACTAAAGACACTTCCTGCTAACAAGCTTTAAAATTTAAAGATGGAACTTCCTAGAAAACTTTTTGTCCAAATACTGACATTGTATTATTTAACTGAACTCTCTCTCGTGTTCCAGTCTTGATGAAGTGACACCACAGGAGGAGTCAGTGGATGAGAATTTAGGAGAAGCTGACAGACAGGAAAAAGAAAAAGCAAATCTTACCACAAACTTCAGTACAGTGTCCAATTGTTAGAATAATACTGATTTTTTTTCTCCTGTGCTCAGTATCTCATTGGACAGCAGCTTCAGCAGCTCTGACAGAGTGGGATACTTTGCCAAGACAAAACTCATGGCAGCTGTTGGTTAAAATGACTGGAAGGAAAAGAAAGTCGATTGTGAGTGTACAGGAATTATCCAAGGATCAAATGCTGGGTTTGGAGGGAACTGTACAGAGCCCTCAAAGCCTTGGGCCTGCTCAGCCCTGCCCTGCTCCACCCTGAACAGCTCAGATTACCCCACCCCTCCTGTGCTGCTCCCAAATCCAGTCCTGCCCATCCTCCCAGCCTGTGCTCCCTGGAGAGGAGGCAGAAGATCTGATCAGAAGATCTGAGTGCAAAGCCCTCATCCTCCCTGATGAGGAGGGCTTTGCACTGTGCAGCTTCTAGAGATGCTTGCTGAGTTTCTCCATGTCCTTGATCAGCTCCAGCATGGAGCCAGAGAGAGTTGAATAAGCTTTGACAAACTGAGTGTCTGCCATAAAAAGAGCAGGGGGCAAGCCCTTCCTGGCACTGGCAACACCACTGCTAGAGCATCCACGCTGAGGCCCAGTCCTGTCACACCCAACTGAGCTGAAACTACCCTCACAACTAGTGCAGGTTGATGCTTTTCAACTTTTGGGAACTTCCATTTGAAGCTCTTATGGCAGAAGTGTGAGATACAGCAACCATGGCCACAGCACAGGCTCGTCAGGATCACAGGTTTCTGCAAACCTTCTGTGGAAAACACAAAACCTCATCAGGAGAGCAGTACCCGGCCAGCAAACCAGAGCAGAGTGTGCTGTGCACAAACACCATGTCTGTTCAGCTCCACCTCTAAATGACTAAAGCTTCCTAAAGCTACACAATTTATTATTCAGCCATATGCATAACTCCAGGATCCAAACTGACTGGTCAAATCCAGGCCCAGAGCTCAGCTTTACTTACCCAGCAAGGGCTGGAGCATCTCAATTTTAATTTTCAGTTGGGTTTAAATTTCACTGCATTTATTTGAGCAACGATGGGACAGTAATCCACCTCAGATGAACTGAATCACTCCCCACTTACACCTCTGAGTTTTAAAAAGCATTGCAACATCCACTGAGATGTGTAGAACTTAAATGTCTTTAAGCATTCATTTCTGCAACTTTTCCACCAGCACAAGACTTTAAAAATAGCATTTTAAAGTTGCCATAGATCAAAAATGTCTTTCCACTCACAGTTGGTAGCAATACAGGCATTCAGAGTCTTTGTTACTACCACTTCAAGTTTCATGCTGGAGTGACACAAACAGGAATCAGGCATAAGTTCAAGGAGAACTTTGGCTAATGTATTCAATCCCCCAATAGAAACAAAAGATTTCTGCACATCCGCTCAGTGGAAAAAAGAAAAAATGTGATTTAAGTAAGAGAGTTTGCAAATTCTTTTAGCATTTCACCAAGTAAGTCCATCAGAGTTTTTCTGTGCATGTGTCAGTCATTACATTTCTTATACAACAGAAGCTGGAGATACATTAATCTCAAGAAATGCAGTAACTGCATATAAAATAGTTACAGGAAAACATGACCCTGATATGTGCACACAAATGGCAAACATCATGCCTGAGTTCTACCTAAGTCATTATTTTCAGTCATGTCATAAGGACTTTACTTTAGACACACTTTTAATCAGAACAGCTCCCAGCAGTTTTACTGACCCTATCAAATGTAAGCAGGCTGTGGCTATTTGTGGACTTGAGCACAGTGCAGTGTAAGTAAAGATGGTGGAGTACAGTGGTCAGAGTAAAAGTGGGAAGAACAGCAAATGACTTTGTAGAGATTGACAAGAAAGGAAAACCCATTTAGCTCTCGAATTAAATTTCCTTTTATCAAATGCAAAGCTGTGTAAAGCTTGAGCTGCACTTCCAGTTGTTTGCAACTGTGAGACCAAGAAATGAACAGATGGGACGAACTATCCCAGGCTCTGTGCAACTCTCGAGCCACTCTTTGGCATAGGGAAAAACCCCACAGCAAATGTTCTGATTATCTTCTAGAAAAGTAAAAACAAATTACCCCAAATCAAAAACACAATGAAATCAACTTCAGCTGAACAGTAAAAATGAAACCAAAGTGTTACCGATTAGGAGAATATCTTTGGACTTCTTCCACAGTTTTCAGAGCAACACGTCCCGTGCTGGGGGTTGTTGACACAGGCACAGAGAGCCCTGCACACTGAGGACCAGAGCTGACAGCAGGGATCAGTGTTTTCAGCTGACAGATTCTTCTCAGACCTGGAGAGAGTTGTTCTGTTGCGGACAAAGAAAACAAGTCCCAGACAGTCAAGGAAACATAGCTGCTAACCAGCCTACTATTTGTCTGTTTGAATTGCAACCCTGTTCACCTGAACAACTGCAGCAGCAGGCTGATGCAGCCTGTGTCTCTGACATGGGTTTGCCCATTTTCTAAAAGAGAACACACACAAGACTCCAGAGACAAATGCAACTGCAGACAAAATCTTAACAGCAAGTTGAATTTACATACATACATTCCCTTTCCTAAGCACATATCCTCCCCAGAAGGAAATGTAAAATCATATCAACATATTGGTAAATAACCTTTCTATGTCTCTGTCTTTCTAGACACTCTCAGAAACTATGGGTTTGCATTCGCAAACTCTCTTCTTAGAACTAAACCACGTTCTGCTGTTTAAGGAAATCCCAGTGAGCAATGACCTACTTCGACAATTCAGGTTCGGTTACATGCAAACATTCATCTTTATAAATTCACTTCACCAAAACATTGCTTATTGCATGTTCCAAAGTTTGGACTGCAGATTGGCAAACAGAAAAGGAGTGTTGTCGTAACACAGAAAAAAACCCAACTTACCATTATTTGACACCAGTACTAAGATGACAGAAACAGACATTCTTTTCAAGTTCACATCAGAATCCTTTTTAATTCAAAATAAAATGAGTTCTTCAAGCAATGCAGAAGTACACAAAGTCTGTTGACAAGACACTGAAAACAAAAAGTGAAAACCATTAAGTCCTAAAGTAAGCTACTCATCATCCTAAATTATTAAGTTTCAGTTGTGGTCACTATGTGGGGAGCAGAGACAGGGCAGGACTATGAAGTGCCTGAGGGCTTCCCCCTGCAGTGAGTTCTACACCAAGCAGGACCCTGGCAAGCTTTGGAACAATCCAGGAGTCACTGAACACTTGCTGCTGAGGGACAGGGGGAGTGCAGCTGTCTGGTAACTTAAAGACACCCTGTGTGCACAAGTCAGCAAGGCACAGATCAAATCTGGGGATGGACAGGGCAACTGGGGCACCTTCCCTGCCCTTGCTCCAACTGACAATCTTGTAGTCTCATTTTGTGAGACCAAAAGAAAGTGGAGACAAAGCAGGAGCACAAGTAATGACAGGGGGCCAGAGCGCACTCAGAAATACAAACAGTGTTATTTTTATTGCCATTACTCTCTAGAATAATCCCCAATGTAAATAAAGCTGCTTCCTTTACGATGCAATGAGCACTCGACTTGGCAAGGTCATTTCTAAACATCAAACCACCAATTCCTCCAAAGTATTCGCTCGCTTCACCTACAAGAGGAAAAAAGAACAGAAACTTTTGCTTCTATTTCTCTGCAAAATGATAGGCTTCTAAGATTTTCCAACATCTCAAGCCTTATGTCCTTTAGACATTTTTGCAGTGCCCACCAGTTCCTTGGCATATATGATGAACATAAATGCCTGCATTGTTTCTAAGGAAAAGCCTTTCTTACTGTTTTGTTGGCAAATGGAATAGACAGTGACCACAGCCTCCTGCTGAGACAGAGGGCAATCCAACTGAGATTTAAGGCATTCCAGCAGTAAGGTCAGATCTGTTTTCATATCTAGGAGCAAACACAAAAAACTTCATTAAAATTGTTATCTTTTCTCTCTATTAATCTAATCAGTATTAGAATAAACCTGTCAAAATGCAGTATGTAGGCGTGTTTTAAAAAAGGGGGGGGGAGTGAGCCAAAATGGAGCTACATCACTTCTATTCAGCCACCAATAACAAACCTAGAAATATTTCTGTCCATCCTTTGTTATTTGAGCATGAGTTCCTTGCAGAGTAACAGCCTCCTTTTAATATTTCTGGCCTTTCGTTACTAGTAACTCTTAGAAAGTCTGATGTAAACTACTAAATGTTAAACTCACAGTTGCAAGGTGCATTAAGTGTAAATAATACAGAGCCATTAAAGTATTCAGAGTGCAAATAAAATTCAGGGTGCAGTTGAAAATCTGTGGAGTAGTAAGCAAAGAGTCCAAGAGCACAAAGCTGCTCCGTGGTACTGAGGTAAGGAGACATAAACCATGCAGCACAGCAGCAGAGCCCTCAGTCACGTGGTTGGAAACAGAACACAAAATATTCTCTGGGCACCTACACACAACCCTGGGTGGGAAAACAGACTTGGAAAATCTGCTTCTTAGTCTTTGGGGTATCATTAAAAGACTTAGATGATAATTATTTCTAACAGTGACAGAAGGTATTGTTAACAGTAAACCATTACAAGGTCTGAGGGTTCTTAAAGAAGTTAAAATACAATAAAAATGTGGATAAATATTAGCAAATTAAAACCAAAAAATGTGACTTCGTAATGGTGTGTTTTACTATGTGTGCAGGTTTGACATTGGATTTACCCTTTGCATAGCCAATACAGTATCCAAAATGTGGAAATTAGGAAAAAACATGTTCTCCCAACTGCTCACCACCCCACAACAGGCCTGTCAGAGTCTACTAAAACTTTGTAAAATTGATGCAGATTATAATGACAAATTATATTAGATATCTTACCACACTGACTTATCTGCACCTTTTGAGTGTTCCTTTTTTTTAAATCTCTGTTCTTGTTCTACAACAGCAAGGAAAAAGTTTTTTCAGTTCTGTTCAGATTAGCAGTGTTTATAATATATGCAGTAGAAACAACATCATTTTTCTAAAATGCACTTTTCCTAGTTTTCTGCTTTTACTTTGTCATCTCTCACACACACAGTTGAATGTATTGTTGTATGGCAGAGTTTTCCTTTGGAAATACAGTCTTTTATGACAGCCCTGCATTTGTAACCACCAGGTGATCATCTTTTGAGAGTGGACATTCTGCAGAAATCAGGTCATTCCATGTTACCCCTGAGGGGCACTGTCAGTAAAGAACATCCCCTGCTCTGTGTCACTGATCACAACAAAGCTGATCCAACTTTCCTTACAAGAGTGGCCACCTTTGCCATCAGCCAACAACTGGCACCAAGACCAAGTCATGTTACTTAGGGGATGGACACTCTAAAACACTCGGCCTCCTGCTGCTCAAGGAGCCACCAAACCATCAGCATTGTTCTGGCAGCACTGATCAAACCAAGGGCAGTGAGCACAGAGACATGTTCCTTACAGTGAGAACCCACTGAAATTCTCCAAAGACATTGCCACATTTCATGAACCATGCAACCCACCAAACCCCACAGCATTGCTTCTTCTCAAACCCCACGGGGCAGCCTCTGAGAGCAGAGCAGCAGAGTGACATTCAGCTTTGGAGGCACAAAGATGCTCCCTCAAACACGCCCCAAGTCCCAAACAGAGAAGGTTGATGCAAGCATCACAGTAACCTCTTACAATTTCTCCAAAAATTACTTCGCTCCAGGCAGAAACTTTAAATCAGTGGCAAATGCAGCTTAAGAATGGATTCATTTTCCTTCTCCAAGTGGAGCAAAGGCTCAAAGCAGAATCCTTGTCATCACTGTGCATCCATCCATTGAAAGCAGCCAGCCCTGCTTTCTCTTGGGAGTTACTGATTGCCCCATTCCTTTGCTGCTTCTCTTAGAGAGGAGAATTGAGAGAGGTCATCTCCCTGCAGCCTTTCAGAAGTGATAACAGACATGCATTTCATTTTCCTGCAAATCCAACCCTGCCACAACAAGGAAAAGCTTGCCAGCCTTCCTCACCTCTTTTTGTCCTACTGCCATCACCCTGCCAGCCTAAGAAAAAACACAACCCACCCAAACAAAAGGAAGCCTGTAAAAATGAGTTCGCTCTGGAGCTAATTGCTTTTCAGAAGAGTTTCATTTAATACATGCTTATACAATTCTGCAATATAAGAAGCACAAGGGGTTTAAAACTGGATGTATACAAGGACACATCTTGACCTTTACCTGCATCTTTTTGACTTTTGCAACCTACAGGAGGTACGCAAAATAGTATTTATAAACCAGCCTACATTAATTAGATTCAAATAGCTCACCTCGGTTGTTGCATCACAGAGCAAGGTGGAAAGACAAACAACTAGATTTGCCTCAACAAACAGCTGGCAAATGTTGCATCTAAAATTCTTCTCCATCAGTTATGGAAAACAACCCAGTAACATTGCTTTAAATCTCAGAAACCACTCCTGGAGAAGTGCAGATCTGTCAATGTGTGTGCTCAGCAGCACCAGAGCACATGGCTGGCACGGTCAGTAGACCAGCCAGCCTGGGCAGGACTTATCCTTCGAAACCCAGGGAGCAAAGGCCAGAGGGGAGAAGTGCGGGTTGTTGGCGTCCTGTGGAAACCAAACCCCACAGCAGCAGCTGAGGCCGTGAGGACGCTGCGCTGTGGAACAGGACTTGGGGCTCTCCTGGCCTATTTCAGCTCCCTCGCACCCTCCTCCCTCAGATGGGCCGTGTGTGATTTACAGCTCGTTATCAGAGCTCCCCTCTGAAGCCTTAGCAAGCACTCCAGATCAGCCCAAATATAAAAGGGAAAGAACATATACATATTTAAAATAAGAGCGGGGTGGGGGGGTGGGGGTTGGAAGGCAACAGTCTAAAGATGAAACAGCAGCTGCATTCTTCTGTGGGAAGGCTGGGGAGTGCCGAGGGGGGAAATGGGGCACGGCTCGGGTACCTGTGATCCAGTGGCGCGGGTGGCTCCGGGCAGACCCCGAGGCGAGGCGGGTGCCCGCTGCCGAGCGCTGTCCGGCTGAGGGGTGGGAACTGCGGGCTGAGGGGTGGGATCTGCGGGCTGAGGGGTGGGATCTGCGGGCTGAGGGGTGGGATCTGCGGGCTGAGGGGTGGGATCTGCGGGCTGAAGGACAGCGGAGGCCCCGCCGGGCTGATCTGGGATCTCGCGGAGCTGAGGGCAGAGCCCGGCCCGGCCCCTCAGGAGACGCCGCCCCAGCGCGTCAGGGCACGGCCGCCCTCGGACTCGGGACAGCCCTGAGCCTTCCCCTCAGCCAGGCGGGAAGCGCTTGGAATTGTAGAACCGTCAGAGGTGAAAGAGATCTTGAAGAGCATCAGTTCAACGTCAGCCCAGCTCTGACACTTCAAACACAGACCACTAAACCATTTGCCAGTGTCAGATCCAGAGGTCTCTTTAACACCTCCAGGGATGGCAACTGCACCACCCCTCTGGCCAACCTATTCCCAGGCATGAACACCTGAGCAGTGAAATTTTTTTTCTAAAGTCTAACCTGAATTTCCTCTCGACGTGAGGCCACTTCTTCTGGCTCTCAGTGCAGGCCCAGCAGAAGAGAGCAGCCCCCCCTCAGTGCACGCTCCTGTCAGGGAGTTGGAGAGAGCGGTGAGGTCCCTCCTGAGCCTCTTCTCCAGACTGAACAAACCAGCTCCCTCAGCTACTCCTCATGGGACATGTTTTCTAGAGCCTTTGTGAGCCTTGCTGCCCTTCTCTGGACACACTCAGCCCCTCAATGTCCTTTTTCCCAAGGGGCCCAGAGCTGACACAGCCCTCGAGCTGTGGCCTCAGCAGTGCCCAGCACAGAGGGGCAGGCACTGCCCTGGTCCCGCTGCCCACACTGCTGCTGATCCAGGCCAGGTGCCATTGGCCTCTTGCCCCCTTGGGCACACTCTGGCTCACACTGAGGCGGCTGGTGACCTGCAGGATGTGGCACTTGGCCTTGCGGAATTTCACACCCTTGTCCTTGGCCCATTGATCCAGTCTGTCCAAGTCTCACTGCAGAGCCTTCCCGTCCTCCAGCAGATCCACACTCCCACCCAACTGGGCATCTGCAAATTTACTGAGGGTGCTCTCAATCTCCATCTCCAGATCATCAATAAAGAAGTTTACAAGGACCAGCCCCAAAACTGAACCCTGGAGAACACATTTCAGTGCAGCTCAGTTTGCATACTCTGCAGTTGGAGGCTGCAATGCCCCCACAACAGAAAGAGCTGCCATCCCTTGGCATTGGCCACACACACAGGTGCAGGAAAAAAACCCTTTTACTCGGTGAATATGGCTGACAGAGCTGAGCTTTCGGGCACACACTCCCTTTCCCTAATGACCCTGAACTCAAGAGAAGGTATTTCACCTTCCAGCTCTTTGCACCATTGGATCCTCAGACCATCAGAGCTCCACCAGCCTCTCTCATCCTTTTGCACCTTCTCCCCACTCAAACTGAGGAGCAGCTTTGATAAGAAAAAATGCAGTTCTGCTGCCAACGAGGTGAGCCAATTTGCAAATGTAACTTACCCTGCCAAAAACAGCTACTGCCTTTTTCTTTCAGAGGCGAGTCATGAGAAGTAATGAACATGTGTTGCATTTTAAACCAAAGAGGAAAAGAAACGAAAGCACTCACAGAGGATTTGGCAAAGCCAAGAGATGCCAATGTGGCTTATCCTGTTGGCTGCTCAGTTATTGCAGCCCTTTGCTACTTTACCATTTGTCTTGTTTGGAGATTGTGCTCAGATAATTCAGTGATGGGTACAAGAGAAATCTAAAAAATCATAGCTGATCTCAAGATAATACAATTTAGGAAAATTTAAATAGATTGTGAAGTATTTACATCAGGGTGATGACAGTTACCACACACAGAACAAAAGAAGCCCTTTTAACAAAACTTCAATTACATCCTTGTTCCTCAAGCCCTACTATCCATTTGTTTGGCTGATTTAGTATAATGTAAAAATACTGTTCAATACCTTGTGATGTTTATACTTTCCAACACTTCTGTTGTGTTTTCTAAAAGCTGTGAGTATTTTTTAGGTTGAAAAAAAAATGTATTATTTTGGTAGTAACATTGCAGTTCTGTCTTTTCCTTTTGGTACTCAGCTGAAGAAATAAAGGAAAAAAAAGAGCAGAAAAAGTTGCTGAGGTGGACAGTAGATCACAAGGAGCAAAGTTACAGGAGATGAGTACATTACTACAGCCACTGCTTAAGAGCATCTCTCACAAAAAGCAGACTGGCTACACTGTCCCAACTCCATCATTTCAACTCTCCATGTTTTGTTTCTTACTTTGCAAAGCTGAGCTGAGCCATTTTTACCTAATATGAATAACAACTAGTAATACACACTTACAGTTCTCTTGTATTACTGCAACAGCACTAGGTACCCTTAGAAGTTTTTTGGGCAATTGCAGTGCAATCCCTGAATTTAAACCGGTTCAAGATATTATTTGTAGCTTATTCTTGAAGGTAATTTGCAGCAAAAGTCAAAAAATCATTGCAGATGGTCAGTGACTGGACTGTTATGTGTATGGGATACACACGATGATTTAAGTACTGCTCCATTCTGTGTGACTGCAGGCTTTGAAAAGAGTAATCCCACTTGGCATTTGGACTCCATTGGAGCTCAGGAATTATGGATCCAGAGTAACTTGTTAGAAGCTTGTGAAAAAATGTCTCTGAAGTTTACAGCAGAGCTGAAGTGTACAGAAGGATGAGAATTCAATGAATAATTCAATGAATACTAAGAATAAGTTTGAAAAGCATATCCAGTTATCCTACTGGCTATGTCCAGTGCCTGTCCACTGCTACAGTACAGTGCACAATGTCACCAGGAAAATTGTGAATGTCATCTTTAGACCGATCTATTCACACATTTTATTTTTGATCAGAGTTACTTTCTACAAATTACCAAGCTGTTTTGCCTTTTTGAGGCTCTTGTTTTTTTCGTGTGAAGTATTTCCATGTATAATACAGGTGGCTCCTGTGTCTTGGTTTGGAAAGACAGGTGTTTGCTAAGGAAGGCAGGAGCCTTTCTTGAAATGGAAAAATGGAAACCCCTTCCTTCAGAATTGTTATAAATTTGAAATTAAGGGGGGCTCTCAGGTAAAAATATGGGAGCAGGAATAACAGTTCTTTATCAGGGAAGTGTCAGCGATGGAGAGAGACGGGGAGACTGACTCGGGGATCAGAATCCGATTTTATTGTGGGATACAAGCACTTATATACTTTTTTAGGGAGACTAGTGATGTGTACTGCAATGATTAGGTTACAATCACCTACACAAACTTATGCATAAAACAACATCCCTTGCTTGCAGAGTTGTGGAAGGGGAGCCGGCTGCTGGCCTTGCTGACAGCTTCTGCCAGCCAGACTGGCACGGGCTGAGGCAGGGGCAGCCAGCCTGACAAAAGCATCCATCCGTGTGGATGGGGGGTGCGTTTACGCGTGGGAAAGGTGGGGATTTTCTCCACCCTTGGGCAGGTTTAATTCTCGCATGGAGTGGTCAGACCCTCCTCAGGCCTGTGGAACGGTGACAGGCTTTGTGCTTTTTCTTGTTTCCAGGTCTTGTTTTGAATTGACTTTCATGCAATTGTTCTTTGTTTTTCCCAAGAGGATTTCAACTGGTGCCCAGACCGGATGGGGAAGCGCCTGCAGCGTCTGTGGAACACGTCCAGTGCCAGCACTACCCCAGGGGTCACGGTCTGCAGGGACAGCCCCTTCCAGAAGGACGAGGACCTGGTGCGTGATCGGCTCCTCTCCTGGCAGCAGCTCTCCAGAGGTGGGCACCCAGCTCCATAGCTCGGCTGGCAGAAGGGCTCTGGGCAGGCGGCAGCGGGCACACGGGCATCCCGCTCTTGCAGCTGCTGAGGAGTTGCTGTGCCGTGATTAAGCGGAGGAGGTGGAACGTGGCCTGCCACGTTGCCCTTCTCTAAAAACAGAGACTAGGACTGGAGGTTTGGGCTCTGAGCACAGCCAGCAGCCTGGCCCGGGCACAGGCCATGGCAGGACAGGGGGACAGGAGCCTGCTGCCACTGACCGTGGCTCTCTGGTTTCTCTCCGCAGGCTGCCAGCACCTCATGCCATGGGAACGGCACCGCTCAGCCTGCCAGGCTCAGGGGGCTGGAGGGCAGCCCATGTTCATTTGCTGTCAAAGATAAATTATTTTGGTTTTTGTTTGTTATCGTCGTCATCGGAGCATTTCTTTCATCCTTTTCCAAGCTTTTGGCCTGTTGTGATAAATAGATATGATTTGTGCTAACAAAATCTGGTGGTTTATACCAGCTGGACTCTATTGTGTTCTATACCATGTTTTATTTCCTGCATAGGTAAAATACCATGTATCAAATTTGATCAAAAAGAGAAATGAGGGAGTGTGAAAACCTGGATATGTGGGATGTAGAAGATACCAAAATTCAGTCTTTAATAAAAAGCATGAATTAATATTATTCAAAGAGAAGATGGGGGAAATTGTGATAAATGGATGTGGTTTTGCTAACAAAATTGTAATTATATCAATATTTTGGGAAGAAAATTGGAAAGGTATATGTGATTCATAGTATGAAGCAGATGGGTTTCTTTGTAGATGATACATGTGGGAAACAGGATACAGGAGATTGGAATTGGCCTTGATGAACAAAAGTTAGGAAGACTCCCAAGTCAGAATTGGCATCAAGACGAAGTTAAGACAACTCCCAGGACAGGATCGGCCATGACATGAATAACATTGGGATAATTCCAGACAGGGAGCATAAAAGAGTGTTCTTTTCTATAAAATAAAAAGGCTTAACTGGAGCATAGTGCCTACTTACATAACACAGGACTTGAGGCACAGGCACAGCCTGCCAGGTTATTCAGAGGACAGTGAGGAAGACTGTCAGCCTTCCTCAAAGGAGAGCCCCAGAGAGCCAGAAGCCCCCTTAGCCACAGTGGGAGCATGCGCTGTGAGTGTGGTGATGTTGATTTCAAGAATCAGAAACAGGAGGAGATTTACAGGAAAATATTGATGAATATGTATTAGCCCACAGTACATAAGTTGTGTTTGGATCCTTTTGCCTTTTGAACATCAGGCAGGGTGGGAAGCCCTCCCCATACCCCGATCGATCGGTTTTGCTTCAGCTTTATCTGAACCACTGCCAAATTTCCTTTTGTAATTAGTGAATTCTATTTGATTGTATTATTTTATCGCAGTTAAAACTGCTGCTAAATTTTCAGTTTCTGGTTTTATAAATTAGATGTATGGGACCTCATATATAACATCAGAAATATGACTTAATAGTTTATAAAACCAAATTTATTATTCAGCTACATTAACAAGGAATAGAAAAGCATTTGAGACTTAATCACAAAGGATCAAGTTACAGAAATGATGATACTTGATTAAATGAATACATTTTAACTTAATGAGTTAATAGCTCAGTCTCCTCTGGCTTTTGATCACCTCCCCAGAAAGGGAGCAGTTCTTTGATCTCCTCTTCACGAGGGGCACAGTCCTTAGGGTTTGGTCTCAGCTTGGCAGGGGGTGTTGTTTTTTGGATGATGATGACTGCCAAAAAGCCCCCTTAAATCCCCCCCAAAACCCCCAAATCCCCTCAAACCCCACCCAAACCTCCCCCCAACCCCCTCAGGATGAATTTTTCATTCATTTCAGGTAATTTTGGGTGGATTGTGGAGGGTTTTGGTACCTTATGGATACAGAAGTAGGCATAGGATTCAAACCCACTCAAAATGCTCCCTTAAAATCCCTCCAAATACCCCCAAACCTTCTCAGGACGGATTTGGAGGTAATTTGGGGTTAATTTCAGGTAATTTTGGGTCGATTCTAGGTTGATTTGGGGTGGTTTTGGTACCTCCTGGACACAAAATTTTGCGTAGGATCCAAACCCAGCCAAAATCCCCCCCAAATCTCAAAATCCCAAAAATTTCCCCCCAGCTGCCTGGTTGTTGGATCGATTTTTGGTGGATTTTGGGTTAATTTGGAGGAAATTTTGGGTGGTTTTAGTACCTTGTGGATGCCCAAGCGGGTGAAGGATTCAAACCCAGCCAAAGTTTGCTCAAATCCCTCAAAACGCCCCTCAAATTTCCCCCAGAGCCCCTCAGGATGGGGTCTGAGGTAATTTTGGGTGGATTTTGGTTAATTTTGGGTCCTTTTGTGAAGTAGCGAGGGTGCAGGGCTTTGAGCAGGGCTGAGCAGCGGGACAGGAAGGGAGGGAGGGAGGGAGGGAGGGAGGGAGGAAGGGAGGGATGGAGGTGTGAACCATCCCCGAGGATCCCCTGATGGGGACACCCCTAAAAAGTTCTGTGCCAGGACTGAGAAACAAACGGGACCTTTGCTTTTTTCAGTCTTCAGGCTGTTGTTTATTTTTCTCTTACCAAAAGTTCAGCACGCTGTCTGCACACCAGACTTAGCATACAAAGAGAAGGCACCAAAAGTCACAGGACACACAGGTTCAAGGTCTTTTAAAATCATTTTGCCCAATTAACTCTTAGAACACATTTTATTTCTACCTTTCTACCAGTAACTAATTCTTTGTCTGCCACTCAGCATCTGCATTGCAGCTCTTTCCAACCAATCACCCTGTGCTTCCAACACAGCAGAAAATGGAGGAGATGAAGAACAAGAAGGAGATCAGGCAACGCCCAAAATCCTCCATCTTGTCTTCTATCCACCCTCAGACTAAACACCCAAAGCTCTCAGTTTTTCACCCTGTGATAAACTACACTACTCTCTCTTTCACACACTCACTGATCCCAATTCTTCCCAAAGTCCTGGAAGCTTTCTCCATGGACAAAAGTTAAAAGCAGTGTTCTCCTGGGGATCAGGACTTCTCAGGACAGGCAGGGAGACATTCCCTGTGCCCTGGGTTCCAACAGCAGGGGGGAAGGGGAGGTTGGGGATGGGAAAAGAAAGACTTGGGCAGGAAAAAGGGGAACCTTAAACAGCGTGGTAAGCGCCATTTCTAGAGGGAGGGCCCGGGACGGCGCGGCCGTCACCTTCCCGGGTAGGTGTGGATACACAATCCAGGTCAGATTTCCCATGGATCCGTCTGGGAAGCATTAGGGAGCTGGAGATGAAGAATCCTGAACAACCTCGCAGGTGGTGTTTGTGACAATTGTTTTCCTCATGGATTGTTTACCCCAAGGAGTTTTCTTAACTAGCCAATCATGTGAAATGTAAAATAACCAATCAGGTCCACCTGTATCAGGACCAAGTACAAAAAAATGCGTCTCCTAATAAAGATGATTATTGGCCTTCTGAAGATGCATGGAGTGTGTCACTCATTTATCCGTGTCATTTCTGACTCAGCAGTGACAGGCAGGGAAGGGGAACATGGAAAGATGGGGGGGAAAGGAGGACACAGGACGGAGAGAGGGCAGCAGCGCTCCCGTGTCACCTCTGGATGGATTCTGTCCCTTGTTCTGCCCTCAGGAAAAGAGGGACAGAGTGGAACAGAGTGTTGGGAAGGATGAAAGTTCGACAAGAAACTTTAACAGATATGTGTGCATGACAGAAAGATTTTTGAATGTAGAATCTGAAAAAGGAATAGAGATGGAACCAAGTTTTGACATAGAAGAATTGTTGAGCCAGTCTTACTGGGTAACTAAGGCAAAGGCTGTGCTACTTACAAGGGGTTTTTATGGCTTAGAGCAAAGGATAAACCCACCTCAAACAAGATGTTTTCACCAACCAAAAAGATTCCACAGGTAAACAAGTCAGCAAAGTTGCAAGTAGAAAAAAGGTCTCAGAATTTTTCACTGCAAGAAAACTGAAAAACAACTTCTAGCTTAAACTAACGTACTAACTTTTAGTGATTGGAGAATAGTGACATGAATATGGTAATTACAGGAGTTATGATAGGCTATAGGTAAAAGTAAAGGTATAGATTGTTTCTTCTGTGTTAAGATGCTCAGCAAAGCAGAGTATATAATGCACTGTAACCAAAGCTAAAGGATCTCCAGGCCTGCCTGCAGCTGGAGGCACAGACTCTGTCACCAGACCCTGGACTGCTGTAACATCCTGGATACAATAAACTGCATTTTGGAGAGCTGCCTGGAGTCCCTCATCTCTCATTCAGGCTCTTACAGGAAAGGGACACGGGGTGATGGAGAGATGGCAGCAACCCCGTGCCATGCTGGCAGTTTTCACTCCTTGCTGCACACTTGGGAACAAAAGGGTAAGGAAAGATATGGGCAATGTTATAAAAACATATTATAATATTGGTTTTTCACAGATATTAAAATGGATTTTATATGTGTGATGTTAAAGCAACTTTGATATAAATATATAGGTTTTATTCCTGTTGTTAATTAAGCTTCATGAAATAGCTGCTTGTGTTAAAATTCCTGCTGGGATGGGATAACATCCAGTGCACACAGGATGAGGACACCTGCACAGATCTGCCAACTATCAGCACTCCCTGTCTGAAGGCAGAGTGGACCAAGGCCCAAAAACCTGGAGGTGATAAAGAGAAGGAGCCAAAACCACAGCCAAGAAACACACATGCTCTGAAAAGGCAGACCCAAGGAGGGGCCAGGTAGAAGAATTCCTGGAATATGTGAAGTAGTTTATGGATATGCATGAGGGTCTATGAATATTCAACAGGCTGGTGTAAGGGAAAAGGTATTTCAGGGGGATCCCCAAAGGGAACAGGGTGCTCCTGGCTGAGTGCCAAGATGCACCCAGCCATAATAACCTTTGCTCCATGGTCCTGGTCTCCCACTGTCCTTTATTAAACTTTTTACATTTTCACAGGAGAGTGAATGTGGTTTTCACATTTAGGAACGATTTCAGTTTTTTTGTTTTTTTAAAGGAGGGAGTTTTGAAGAGCTGCAAGTGGCTAATCTGCCTGCAACAAGGACCATTCCACGGGCTCTTGTCACCTTTCCCAACAGGACTGCTGCAGCTCATGGAGGGTGAAGCCCTGAAGGCTCCTTAGGGGTGGTTATGGACGATTGCAGGCAGCACCTCGATGCTCTGGATCAGCGGTGCCCCCTCCTGGGAACCCCCACGTTTTCCAGTTTCTGTGAAGCTGCCTGTGAAAAACACGTTCACTCTCCTGTAAATTAATGGCCCATTAACAGCAGATCTCTCCTGGAGGGAGGAATGCTTGTGGAAGAGATAAACTGCCCAATGCACAGAAGATAACTGCCCCACCTCTGACAGATGGCAAACACAACACACACTTATCTTGCAATCCAGGACATGTCCTCACTGGCTGCCCCCATTCTCCAGAGTTCATGGTGCCCAGGGAGGCTGCAGCTGCCGGTGCCGGGAACAAACGAGACAGGTCTTGGTTTCAGAGATCTCCAGAATCCATTTCTGACCCCAAAAAACAGGGCAAAGGCAGGGCCATGGGGTTTTTATAGGGTACGCCAGGGGTGGAGTTTGGGTTTGGGCCAGGGGAGGAGTTGTTAGCAACACAAGAAGGGTTAGATCAAATTCCTGCCTTTTAGCAACAGGTGCACTCCACACAGAATGTGTCCCCAAATCCTAAATTCCTCCTCAAACATCTGAGAAATGGTGGGACTTTAGATATCTTTGATCAATTTCATTTATTTAACCATGTTTATGGTGTTTTTAAGGGATGAAGATGAGGCACAAGAAAATCATTGCCAGACCAAAAGGAGAAGCAGCCAGGTGTGTTCCCAACATGGATCACAGGAATGTGGGTGACCAGGGCTCTGCCCAATGTGGCTCCTCCAGTGGGGGATGGAGCTGGAGCAGCACATGAAGCTCTTCCTGCACTCGGGGCACTCGCAGGGCTTCCCTTACCGGTGCCTCCGTTGGTGTCGGGTCAGGTTAGAGCTGTGTGAGAAGCTCTTCCCACACTGGGGACACTCGTAGGGCCTCTCCCCAGTGTGGATGCGCCGGTGGGTGATGAGGGTGGAGTTGTGCTTGAATCCCTTCCCGCAGTCAGGGCACTGGAAGGGCCTCTCCTCTCTGTGAATCTGATAGTGCTGGAGGAGATGGGAGTTGCTCTGAAACCTCTTCCCACACTTAGAACACTCGTAGGGCCTCTCCCCAGTGTGGATCTTTTGGTGGACAAGCAGGTTGGAATGCTGGCTGAAGCTCTTCCCACACTCCCCACACTCGTGGGGCCTCTCCCCGGTGTGGGTTCTCCGGTGACTGATCAGGTTGGAGCTCCGGCTGAAGCTCTTCCCACATTCCTCACACTCGTGGGGCCTCTCCCCAGTGTGGATGCGTCGGTGCGTGACAAGATGGGCATTTCGCCTGAAGCCCTGCCCGCAGTCGGGGCAGCGGAAGGGCCTCTCCTCTGTGTGAGTGTGCTGGTGCTGGTGGAGATAGGAGCTGGTCTGAAACCTCTTCCTGCACTGATCACACTCGTAGGGCCGTTCCCCAGTGTGGGTCCTCTGGTGCATGATCAGGTGGGAGCTCCACCTGAAGCTCTTCCCACACTCCCCACACGTGTGGGGCTTCTCCCCATCATGGAGCTGCTCATGCAGCACCAGCTCCGAGCTCTGGCTCCATCTCCGGCCGCCTTCCCGGCCCAGGCTGGCTCTTTCCCCCTCAGATCCCCGCCATCTGCGTTTGCAGCCCCTCCTCGTGCAGGATCTCCGGGGCTTTTCCTCCCCGTTGGGTTCCTGCGCCGTGGAGCCGCTCAAAACGGCCTCTTCCACCAGGTTCTGCCCCAGGGATTTGTCCTCCCTGCTCTCCATGCTCAGCTCCTGCTCTGGAGAAAGAGGGATAAAAACAGGATGGGATTTGCCTCCGTGGCACAGGCAAGGGGAAGGAGATCCCCCCAGGGCTGTCCTGCAGCCGGGGGCCGTGCTGGGCTGGGAGATGGAGCAGGACAGAGGGGGAAAGGGGCACTGACTTCCTCCTCACCTGCCTCAGTGTCCTGGGGCACCTTCCTCTTCCTCACTGCCTCCCAGGGGCTGGCAATGGGAAATCCTGGTTTGGGTAAAACAATGGATGACCACGTGGATTTTGAAGGTCCCTCTGCCCAAGTCCATCTCTATAAGTCACAGGCCACCTGGGCTCCATAAAAACCTCCCAAACACCAAAATTTAGCCCTGAAAAAGCCTCCAAAGAGTTCCCTGTCCCTGGTCCCTCTGGTGTTCGGGGTTCCCCCCTGTCCCAGCTGCTGGGGGTCACACTTGGATTGGGGGTCCCCCTTCTCCTCGGTGCCTGCCCTGCCCAGGCTGCTGGCAGTCCCAGCAATCCCTAAAGCTCCCCCCTCTTCGCTCTCACTATTTTGGGATGCCGGGGCTGTTTGGGCTCCCAGGTCCCTTCTCCCCTCACTCTCTGCTCTGGGCTGCAGGGGCTCCAAGGAGTCCCCCCTGCCCCTCTCCAGCTCTTGAGGGTCCCGCCAATGGCGGCGCTCCCCCCTCTCTGGGCTCCCCACTTTGGGCTCCTGGGGGACACAGGGCTCTGCTCCTCCAGGCTGCCTCTGCTGGCAGCCACCACCGGCACCCCCCGATGTCCCCCCAAGGGGCCTTTTCCACTAAGCCTTGGACTTCTTCATTCTCCAAACATCCCCCCAAAAAACCCAACCCAGGGATCCCCCCCGGGATATCTGGGCCGAGCTCCCCCTCCCCGCTCACCTGCGCGATGGGGGGGGGCGATGATCCCACAGGTGGGGGCTGCGAATTCAGGTAGGGCTCGAGCACGTGGTTCTGTCTGCTCAGCCTGGATCCGCCTTTGTCCCTCCTCTTCCTCCCGCTCCTCCCCTTCCATCCCCGCTCCTTGTCCTCCTCAGCTCTCTTATCTCCACCTCCTTCTCCTCTTCCATCCCTCCCCTTCTATCCCTACTCCTCGCCCTCCCTAACCCCACCTCCTTTCCCTGCTTCTATCACTGCTCTCTCTCCGCCTTCATCCCTCCTCTTCCATCTCCCCCCCACTCCCCCTCCCTAACCCCACCTCCTTCACCCCCTCCATCCCTCCCCTTCCCTCCCTCCTCCTCCTCCCCCAGCAGCAGCGACACCCTCGGTGCCCCGTTCCCGCAGCCCTCCCCGTTCCCGCAGCAGGAGCGGGGATGGAGCCGGGACAGGTCGGGATGGGCAGCGCGGGGCTCTCGGCTGCTCCCAGCCGCTGCGGGCGGGGGGAACCCGGCCCGGGCCAAAGGAGAGGCAAACTGGGAAAACTGGGGGCTGCACATCCAAACTGGGCCTTGCTGGGGACCCTGCCTGGGCACTGCCAGCCCTTGGGGCTCCTCTCAGCACCTCCGAGAGGGGGGAACACACACAGGGCTGGGGGATCCCAGCAGTGGCAGCACTGCCAGGGACTGGGCTGGACTGGGATGGTACTGGGAGTGACTGGGGCTGTACTGGGTTTGTATGGACATCATACTGGGAGTGACTGGGAGTGACTGGGACTGTACTGGGTTTGTACAGACATCATACTGGGATCGTACTGGGAGTGACTGGGACTGTACTGGGTTTGTATGGACATCATACTGGGATCGTACTGGGATTGTACTGGGGCTGTACTGGGTTTGTATGGACATCATACTGGGATCGTACTGGGAGTGACTGGGACTGTACTGGGTTTGTGCTGACATCATACTGGGATCGTACTGGGAGTGACTGGGACTGTACTGGGTTTGTATGGACATCATACTGGGAGTGACTGGGACTGTACTGGGTTTGTACTGACATCGTACTGGGATCATAGTAGGATCATACTGAGACTGTATTGGGTTTGTGCTGACATTATACTGGGATCATGCTGGGAGTGACTGGGACTGTATTGGGTTTGTACTGATATCATACTGGGATCATGCTGGGAGTGACTGGGACTGTGCTGGGTTTGTACTGATATAATACTGGGATCATGCTGCCAGGGCAGACTGTGATCACACTGATGGAGACTGGGATCACACTGGGAGTGAGCAGGAGCCTATGGGGAGCAAATGAGCCCATGTTGGTGCAAATGGGATGTACTGGGAATAACTGGGATGGTGCTGAGGGTGACTGGGAGCAGCTGTGAGGAACTGAGATCATGCTAGGAGCAACTGGGAGTGACTGGGAGTGACTGGGAGCATGCTGGGGGCCATTGGAAACTGCTGGGCTTATTCTGGGATGAACTGGGATCATACTGGCAGTGAGTCCCACTAAACTGAGGGTGACTGGGAGTGCCTGGGAGCAAATGGGATCATACTGGGAATACTGGGAGTGACTGGGAACATGCTGGAGGGAACTGGGGAACACTGGGAGATACTGGGAGTGACTGGAACAAAAGTGAGGGTGAAAGAGAGCAACTGGAGCCATATGGAGCACAGCTGGTTCATACCAGTGGGCTGGGGGAGTCTGTTGGGAGTTTAGGGCAATTATTGGGGTTTTTGGAGAGAATTACTGAGTTTGGGGGGTGTTGGGGATTTCGGGGGGTTTGTGGATTTTGGTGGGTTTGGATTTTGGGGGATTCTATCAGCCTTTTTTGTTAGGATTTTGGGAGGATTTTGTGGGGTTTTTTGGGTGTTGCCAAGATTTCTTTGGGTCTCGGGGTGGATTTTGTGGGACTTTTTATGGTTTTGCGGACATTTTTGAAGGGATTTGTGGGGTTTAATGAGGATTTTGGGGATTTGTTGAAATTTCAATGGATTTTGTGGGCGTTTATCGGGATTCTAGGGTGTTCTAACAGGACTTTGTGAGAGTTAATTGGGATGTCGTGGGTTTTATAGGGACTTTTGGGGATTTTAAGGAGATTTTGGTGCCTCTCAGCCCTTCCCAACATCCGGGAATACCTGCAAAGCCCCCCCAAAATTCCACTAAAAACCTCCAAAATCCCCAAAAAATCCCCAAAAAACCCTCTGAACACCCGCAAATCCCACAAAATACCAGTGGAACCCACCAAAATTTAAAAACACTCTTGAAAATTTCAATAAATCCCCCCCAAGAAACCCTCCACAACTCCAATAAAATCCCCCAAAATCCAAAACCCCACAAATCCACAAAACCCCCCCAAATCATGTAACACCTCCCCCAAAACCCAGTAATTCTCCCCAAAAACCCCCACCAAATCCCCAAAACCCCTCCTAAAATCCCCCAAAAAAGCCCCCAAAATCCCCCCAGACTCACTGGGGCCGTCCTGGATCAGGGAGCACCGGCCGGTGGAACAGGAGCCACTTCAGGGGGCCCTCGGAGCTTTTTGGGGAGGGGGCACCATGGGAGACCCCCCAAAAACCTGAAGGGGGAACCCCTGCTGTGGCCCCTCCCCCTGAAACCCCCAGACCCCGGTTCAGGGTGGGTCTGGGACCCCTCCGGGACCCCCAAATCTCCCCCAGGTCCCCCACAGTCCCCCAAGGTTGGCCCAGGACCACTCCAGACCCAAAAACACTCCCCAAGACCCGCAAAACCTCCCCAGGACCCTCAGACTCCCCCCAGTTTTCCCCAAAATTCACCCCAGACCCACCTGAGACCCCCCAAATCCTTCAGACTGTCCCAAATCCCCCTCAGACCTCTTAATCCCCCCAGACTCCCCCAAATTCCCCCCAGACCTACCTCAAAACCTTCCAGATCCCCTCACAACACCCCAGTTCCTCTCAAAATCCCCTCAGACCCTCCCAGTTCCCCTCAGATCCCCCTAAACCCACCTGAGAACGCTCCAGACCATCTCAAGCTTCCCCCAAAGCTCCCTAAAGCCTCCTCAGACCCACCAAAGCCCCCTCACACGCCCTCGTTCCCCCCAAACCCACCGCACACCCCCCTATTTCCAGTCAATGCCCCCAAAAATCCCCCCTTTCCCCTCAGACCCGCCCCAAACCCCCCCAGTTTCCCCCCGACCCCACCTCAGCTTCTCCTCTGCCGCTTTCGCCTCACAATCACCCGCCTCCGCCGCGTGGGCAGGCTCCCAGCCAATAGCGACGCGCCCCAACCCGATTCAACCAATGACCACGCTGCATGTCCCCAAAAAACCAATCACGGCGTGGTTCCTCTCAGTAACGCCCGCCTTCCCTGCGCGGCTCCGGCCAATCAGAGGCGAGTCCTGAGCGGCGCCCCGTTCCCCGCCGCCACCGGGACCCGCTGGGCTGGGGACAGGTGCGGGAGGGTCCTGGGGGGGGATCGGGGGGGCGGGGGAGGGTCCTGGGGGGTCTGGGGGGGCTTTGGGGAGGGGTCCAGGGCTTTGGGTGGGTCTGGGGAGGGTCCTGGGGCATTGTGGGGGGACCTGGGGGTGCGGATGGGTCCTAAGAGGGGTCTCGAGGGGGGATGGGGGGGGGGGTGGAGGGGGATTTTGGGGAGGGGTCGCAGGAAGGTCTTGGGAGAGTCATGGGGGGTTGGGATGGTCCTGGGGGAGTTTGGGGAGGGCTCTGGGGGGGTCCTGAGGGTGTCCTGGGAGGGTTTTGGAGGTTTTAGGGAGGGGCTTTGGGGGGTCTGGAAGGGTTTGGGGAGAGGTCCTGGGGGGGTCTGGGGAGGGGCTGGGGGAGCCTGAGTTGGATTTGAGGAGGGGTCTGGAGGGTCCTGGGTGGGTCCTGGGTGGGGTCTTGGGAAGGGTCTGGGGGGGTCTCAGGGGACATCCTGGGCTGGGCTCGATTGGGGTCTGGGGGCTCTCAGGGGGTCCTGGGCCAACCCTGGGGGGCTCTGAGGGGTTTGGGGTTCCTGGAGGGGTCCTGGGGGAGATTTGGGGGTCCCGGGGGTCCCAGGCCCACCCTGAACCGGGGTCGGGGGGTTTCAGGGGGAGGCGGCACAGCAGGGTGTCCCCCCCTTACCGGTTTTTGGGGGGGTCCCCCATGGTGCCCCCTCCCCAAAAAGCTCCGAGGGCCCCCTGAAGTGGCTCCTGTTCCACCGGCCAGTGCCCCCTGATCCAGGACAGCCCCAGTGAGTCTGGGGGGATTTTGGGGGCTTTTCTGGGGATTTTGGGAGGGTTTTGGGGATTTGGGGATGGCTTTTTTGGGTTTTGGGGAATTTTATAGGGAGTTTAGTGGGAATTATTGGGGTTTTTGGAGACAATTACTGAGTTTTGGGGGTGTTGTGGATTTGGGGGGTTTTGGAATTTGGGGGATTTTATTGGGGTTTTGTGGGGGGTTGGTTGTTTTGGGGCATTTATTGAAGTTTTTGGGAGTATTTTTTAATTTGAGTGGGTTTCACTGGTATTTTGTGGGATTCTCTGGGGTTTTGGAAGATCTTATTGTAATTTTGGGGGGATTTTGGGGGACCTTGGGTGGTCTGAGGGGGCTTTGGGGTTGTCCCCAGTTGTGGGGAAGGGCTGAGAGGCACTATAATCTCCTTCAAAGCCCAGAAAATCCCAATAAAACCCACAAAATCCCAATTAAATCTCACAGAATCACATTAGAACACCCTAGAATCCCAATCAAAGCCCACAAAATCTATTGAAATCCCAACAACCCCCCCAAAAATCCCAATTAAACCCCACCAATCCTCCCAGAAATATGCTCAAAACAACAAAAAGTCCTACAAAATCCCCCCAAGACCCAAAGAAATCTTGGCAGCATCCAAAAAAACCCCACAAACCCCCCGCAAATCCCACCAAAGAACAAAAAAAAAATCCTCAAAATTCCTGGACCTGCAAAGAATCCTAATAATGCTCCCAAAAATCCAATAAAATTCCCCAAATACCCCAATAAAACCCCCAGAATTCTGGAGACTGTCACTGTCCTGGTTCAGGGCAAGTTTGGGAGAGAACCCCCCAAAGGGCTCCTCTAGGAAAGCAGATTCAGTCGCCCCTCCCCCAACCGGTCCGGGAGAAAATACCTCCTTGGAGAAAAGTGGAAAAAACCTGTTCATTAAACAATAAAACTTAAACAATATTAAACAATGAAACTCTTACTGCTCCCAAAGAGATGACAAACTCACCAAGTCCCCCCTGGGTTGCAGTTCAGCTCACTCAGTCTCTGCTCAGCCCCTCCGGTGCTGGAAATGCCGCGGCCCAGGCCCGGCCCGGGGGCCACAGGTGGAGCTGCCGGTGCTCTGCTGGTGTTCAGTCCAGAGCAGGTTGGAACAGGGCCAAAGAAAAGGGAAAAACCACAGTCTAGAGAACTTCTTTGCCTCATCTAGCTAAACTAACTAAGAGCAAAGGAGAGCTCTGTTCTGCTGTCTGTCTGCAGACAACACAGTCCAGGAGCAGGAATGTGGAGGAGTGAGTTGTGTCTGAAAACAAACTGCTGCTGCTTCTCTCTCTCCTTCACTCTCTGGAACAAGTCTTAAAGGTGCAAAACTTATTATTCAGCACAAACAGAACAAGACGACTGGGGATAAAAGCATCATATAGTCAACCTATAACACTGCTACACTCAAGGAGAACAGAGCAAGTTCTGTGAGGCAAAGTGGTGAGTGGAGAGTGAGGGGAGATGGTCTGTCATTCTGACCTGTTCAGAGTTTCTCTGGGATTTAACCTTTCTCAGGTGGAGGGTCATCACCTTCCAACCTTTCCCTTAAAAAGTGACCAGGTGCTGCTGAGAGCAGATGGATCCACCACAGCCCAGCTCCACATTTGTAGACAAGGACTCACGTTGCTCATTCCACCAACCCAGCAGCATTTTCAGTGTCACAACACCTCTGCCTTTCCCTGTCAATCTTATAACTCAGAGATGCCCTAGGACAGATTTGTACCCTGGACTGAAGTTCCCAGCTTGGACTGAAATCTCAGGGAGACTTCCAGATGTTCCTATGATGGCATTGGATGAAGGGAGATGCAGCTCCTTCCCTGGCTGCACTGACAGCATTGTCCAGAGCCAGGCACTGGGGACAGCGTCACCCTGAGCCAGCTGTGCCCCCTGCCAGAGCCCCCAGGGCCGGGCAGCTGCTCCCAGCCCTGTGCTCTGCAGAGGGAACTGGGTCCGGGGCTGCAGAGCTGCCCCATGGCTCTGCTGCAGCTCTGCCTGCACAGGAGGGGCTGCACGCCTTGGAGCCCCGGCCCTGAGGGCAGAGGCTTGGCTGGGGGCACAGGAGGGAGGGGACTTGTTCAGAGGGAGGGGCTGAACTGGAGGAGATCCTGTGGACATCTCTGATCTCTCCCTGCCACAGCATTTCTGAGTTTGGTTTTCTGTCATTGCCTGATCTTCTCTCTTCCTGGAGATTTTCCTCCTGCAGGTGTTTCCCTGTGCCTGATCTCTCTGTGCCAGCACTCACAGACCCCAAATCTCTGGGCACTCTCCTTGGCTTGACAGAACCCTGCCTGTTTGCAGGGCACTGGCTGGGGCAGGTTCTGTTTGCAGCTTGGAAAAAGGACAGCTCAGACTGAGTCTGATGGCTCCAGCAAATGTGATTCTTGGGCTGTCCATGGGCAGAGTGGCTGCTTTGGCGGGGCTTGACAGCTGGCCTGCAAGCAAAGCTGAGTTAATAGAAGAAATAACATGTGATGATTTTCGGTGTATCCATAGCAAGGAAGAAGACAAGGCCGTCAGCATGGAAACCGATTAGAAAAGATACATGAGAATTTTTGTAAGCTAGACTACGTGCCTAAGTGGATGTGTATACGTGCCTTATTAAATTTCTGTTAAACTTTTGCCAATTATATTGATGCTGATTGCTTTGCACCAATGAATAAGTTATTGTGATGTAGTTAATGACTTAAGATCACACTTTGTTAAGGGTGTATAAACAGGAGAACATGCAGAATAAAAACTTTTTTTCTTCCTGGACTTTGGTCACGTGTGTATGTCACGTCCGGCCTAACGGTGACATTTGGTGCTACCCTGACGTGATGGAACTGCCGGGCGAGGGGCAGTGAGCACAGAGCCCAGCAAAGCTGAGAGCAGCGGGGAGCAGCTGCCAGTCCAGACCTGATTCTGACACCTGGAAAAAAGGTGAGCTGCTGGGAACAATGGGAAATAATTTAACAAGTGAAGAACAGATTGTTTTATCTACATGGAAAACATCCTTAAAAAGAAAAGGAGTTAAAACAACAGACTATGCTCTGCATAGTATTTAATTATGGGCAAAGTCTCAAAATTTTAAGACTGATGTAACTACTGCTTTTAGTGTTAGAGCTTGGAAAGAAGTTGGAGAAAAACTCTGGGAAGTAATTCAGAATGGGGATAAAGCAGCTGCAGATTTATCTCCTACTTGGAGGTTGCTTTATAACACCTTAAAGGAGTGGAAAGCAGAACAGGACAAGAAAGACCTGGAGGAGGAACTTGTAGCTGCTGGGGAGCAGCAAAGGGGAGAAGCTCAGCCTGAGTGTTCTGCTGGGATTTTTTCTGCAGAGACTGTTGCTGGGTCTGTTGCTACGGGAAAAGTTGATAAGGCTTCTTCGTGTTTGTCTGCAAAAGGCTTCAAATCCACGTACCCCTCCCCCATAGAGCCACTAGCTGAACTTAATGTTAAATCTAACTCTGAGTCCTCGGCACAGTGGCCGGCTAAGATGACCTTAAAAAAGAAATAAATTGAGCCATCTGCTCCTTTGCTTGATTCTGACTCTGAACTGCATGAACACATGGAAATATTAACTCTTTCTCCTCCTTTGTTTTCTGATTCTGATAGTGATAATGAGGAAATTACAGGAGTTAAAAGGTCTGACTTAATGCATACTTCTGTTTGCTGTAAAACTGGTAATAGAAATAAGCTTTGTAGAACTGGTAGTAGAAATAACCCTGGTAAAACTGGTAGTAGAAATAAGCTTGGTGTTTCAAAAGCCCGGCCTTCTGATAATGTCACTGTAACTGTTCGTGATTCTTTTCGGTGCTGGGACTATGTTAAAAGTAAAGCAGTTGAGATAGGAGACTGGGATTTAGTGGAGAAAATAGGCACACCGAAGGGCTCGGATGCTCTTGATATGGATGCTAATAGTGTTGCTACTCGTGTTGGTAATGGTAAAATGGCTTTTCCTGTGTTTAAAGCAGTTCCTAATTCAGGATGAAGTGATAGTCATGAGGTTTTTGCATGGAAGGTTGTGCAGGATCTTCAGTCTAAAGTAGCTAAATTTGGTATTAATTCTGCTGAAGTAATGCAATTAATTCGTATTGTTAATACAGATTTGCTGTCTCCTTATGATATTGTGCATTTGGCTGCAGTTTTGTTTCAACCAGTGCAGTATGTGTTTTAAGAAAATTGGAGGCAATTAGCTGAGCGAACAGCTTTAGATAAAATGAAACTACCTCAGCAGGATCCTCGTCCTGCTGTAGGAGTTGATGTTTTGCTTGGTCAAGGGCCTTTTTCTAATCCAGATTTACAGGCATGGTGGGATCCCCTGTTTTTAACACAGGCTCAACAATTAGGTATGAACGCTATAAAACAATGGAAATGGCAGATCCAAAACAAAAATATGTCACCATAAAACAAGGTCTTAAAGAACCTTTTCTGCAATTTGTAGAAAAAATTGCTGCAGCAATTGAAAAACAGGTAGAGGATGAAAAATTAAGGGAGATTCTATGTAGGCAATTAGCCACTGGCACAATGTGGGAACTGTTCCTCCTCACCTCCTCCTTCATCTCCTCTCTGAGTTCTTGGACTACAGCAGAGACATGAGCCTGCATCGGGCCATTGATCATACTTGCATAATTTCTAAGCTTGTTGCCAACAGAGCCCACTGTCTCTCGGTTGGTATCGGCATTAATTGGTGCAATGAAGGTGGTGTATTGAGATGGCCCCAGATTTGCCAGACTCCAACACATTTGCCCTGTGCACCTGACCTTGTCGGGGTCATTATCATGCTGTCCATCCCTCCTAAAGAGAACCTCCAATACTGCCATTTCTCTCAGCTGTTGGATCCCTTCCTCCCCCCTCAGAGGGTCTTCCAGCACATTCTATGGTGGTGCTCCTGCATTCTCTCCCTGTGGACAAACCTCCCTCTGGCACTCACTAAAAGCTGCTCCCAGAGGGAAAGGGAGCCTGACTCCCTTACAAAAATCTGATTGATACCTGAGTCCTGGGTCAAGGGTCCCACATTCCTTGCCTCACCACCATCCAGTTGCACACCTGTACCCATAAGGTCCCAGACCCAGAGTAACCAGATTGTACAAGCCTCACATCCCCGTTCTACAATGTCTTTGTGCAGATTACAGAGACTTTTGTACATCAGGGACTCAGTGATGATCTCAGCTGTTGTCTCTCCTGCGGGTTGTGAGGGCCCTCCTTTCTTATCCTCATCTGGGTGCTCTGGCTTCATCTTAGATCTCCTTGTTTCCACTGGGGCAACTGCTGCTGGCTGTGATTGCCTTTGCAGTTCAGCTGGAACCTGGACAGTTGTAACATCTGTGGGTTCCACTGCTGCACCATCAGACTCTCCCTCTTTGAGGCAGGGGAAGGGTTTTTCACCAGCTGGGGAAATGTACTCCTTCGGCATCTGGCCCATCTTTTTCTCTAGAACCCCCACCCAACCTGGGTGGTTCATTTCTGAGATGGGCTCTGGGGCAGGGTCAGGCTCTGGGGCAGCAGCATCCCTTGTCTCTGGGGTAGGTGTCAGTGTGGTTATCCAGGTTAATCTTCCCTTATCTCTGAATGCTAAATGTAACAGGCCTATCAGCAACACCAACCACTGTATGATATCTTTAGCATTTAGAGTGGATCTGAACCCTTTGAAAACTGGTGGGGCAGACCCAAAGAGCTGGGTGAAGGGCTGGGAGAAAATTTCCCCCAGTGTCATTTCCTCACAGTAAGTACCATTATTAAAGTAACCCCAAAACATACACTTAGTGTCTCATAGCTCTGAATCCATGTGCCTGCCTTCCAGAGGAAGTTAAAAATCCATTAATCCCTCACCTTATTAAGCCATAAAGCAAACTGGATAATAGCCACAGCAGCCTTAGTTATGGTGAGCCTGTGTTCCCAAGGATGGCCAGGCTGCTCCTGATGGGGCAGAAGGAAGAGCTCCAGGCCCTCTGTGAGGGTGGTGAGGGCAGCGGGCTGTCAGCAGGGGCTGGCTGGGTGAGCTGCAATCCCTGGGCAGGGAGCTGCAATCCCTGCCCTGGCTGTGGTGGGCTTTGCTCCTTGTGTGGACGAGGGGTGCTGTGGGCAGAGCACACAGAGATTTCAGGGATGTGGGCAGGGGGATTCATGGCCAGCACCTTGCAGCTGATCCCCTTGGCCCCTCCTCTCTTGTGGCCATGGCAAGAGCTAGGTGGGATGGCTCTGGCAGAAAGGTCTCCTTGGATTCCTGCACATCCAGGTTCTGACTGTGGCTCTGTTCCTGTCTCTTTCAGCCCTTCAAGGCCTGAGTGAAGACAACAGCCCCTCCTGCATAAGCATATTTGTTCAGGTGATGTTTGAGGGAAGAGCTGAACTACTTTCATCTGCTGGCTCAGAAGAACCAGTGTCTCTTTAAGACCTCCAGATCCCTTGGAAGGTGAGACCACCTGGAGACCAGAGGAGATCAGCTGGAGCTCCAGGCACAGCTGACGACTGGCGCAGCTGAGCCTGTGGGAAGCTCCCATAGCTCCTGCCTTCTCTCTTGCTGTTGACAGCCCTCAGAACCTGCCCATCCCCTTTCTTCCCTCCCAGCTCATCCCTTTGCTTTGCCTTCCATTAATAAACAGTTTGGCTTCTTTGCTTTACCTGCATCTCTGTGGAGCTGGAGTGATGCAAATCCAGAGCCCTGGGACACACAGGCCCCTCCTGCCATTCTCTTCCACACTGTGTTTTGTGCACAGACACAGAGGAACGAGGGCAGATCAGGCTGGAAAGGTCCCTGTGCTGAAGGTCCAGTTCCACAACACTGTGGAGTTACAGATCTTGCTGAGCACCCTGGAGCCCCTGGACTTTGGAAGAGCAAACCTGAGGATGCTCTGAACCCAGCTGTGAGGATTCCATGGCAAGCATCCATGGAGGGCAAAGGAGCTTGGAATGCTGGAAGGTTTCAAGAACAGCTTCCGGAAAGCACAGCAGTGCTCCATCCCTGCACAGGATCAGGAAGAGGGCAGAACCAGAGACCATCTGGGCTCAACAGAGAGCTTTGGGTGTGCCTAAGGGCAAATGAAGCAGCAGCACGGTGCCTGAGACTCAGAGGCGCGACCGTGCCAGTGCCCGGAGCGCTGTCAGGCAGTGCTGGGATCCCAGGTGTGGTTCTGGTCCCCACAACCAAGGAATGGGAGCCCCAGGCTCAGACCCAGTCAGAAAGCCAACCAAGTGAGACCAGAGGGAGGGCACCCTTCCTGTTTCTCTTGGGCATGGCTGCAAAACAGCCCCTGCTGCTTCTTCCTCCACCTGTGTTTGGGGTGTGCTGGTGGCAGAGCCAGCCAGGTTGTGCTCTGCCTTCCAAAGCCTGTTGGGAGCCAGCATGAAAAGCTCTGCGTGCACAGCTGAGAGTCCTGGAAGGTGCTGCAAGAGCGTCCTGCAGGAACAGGGCTCTGGGCTCTGGCTGGGAACAGCCTGGTTTTGCTGCTGTGACTGCAGGCAGGAGTTGAGGCAGGTGAAGAGGCTGTGGGCAGCTTGTGTTTGTAGAGGGCCTGGGGCTGCACCTCTGAACTTCCACCTGGAAACACACTTGGGGGAATACGAGCTAGAGCTGGAGTGCCTGTCCTGAAGGGACCTGAACTCATTCAGCCTTGCCAGCTTTTCTTAAGAGTGTATGGGTGCTCCCCAGGAAAGCTACACATTTGGGGAAATGCCTTTGGAGGAAAGAGGCTTGCTTCTCAAGGAAAGTGCTTCCCAGGGAGCTCCCAGTGAGGTGGGAAGGGTGATCCAGGAACCATAGGTCTGGCAGCCTGAGCTTGCCACTGAGGAAGGCCTTGGAGCAGATCCTCTTGAGTGCCATCCCCTGGCATGTGCAGGGAACCAGGGGGTCTGCTGGAGGGTGGGAAAGCTCTGCGGAGGGACAGGGACAGCTGGGGGTCCTGGTGGAGTGTTGAGGGCTTCTGTGTTGGAGTTTGGGGGTGTTGGTGTTGGTGGGGTGTCGGGGAAGGAGCTGTCTGCAAGGTGAGGTCTAGGCTGGAATCTGAGTCAGTTTGAAAGCAGCATCTGTGGTTTGGCACAGATTTGGTTACAGAGGGCAGAAAGAATATCTGTGACTATTCTTGTTCATCGTCCTGATTTTCCTGCAGGGAACAAGAGGGGAGAGCTGTACTTTACTGGCAACTTAGATATCTGTACCAGGGGGAGGATTAGCCCTTTTGCCATCTACTCATTTGTTTGGGCTACTTTTGTAACACTGAGTGGACTTTAATTTCTTGAGAGCTTTTATTCTTTAAGAGAATTAGGATAAAATCATCCCTTCATAGAAAACCACTTGCAAACTAAAGAACTGTCCTTTTTTTACCTCTGTGCAGTGTTATGTTTTGTAAAGTGACTCTCAATGGATGATGTTAAGGCAAATGAGTTGCTGCTTTGAGACAGAAAGCAAAATTCCAACTCTTCACCTTCTCAGGCCATCCCAATGAAGTTGGGAAGTTTGCAACTTTTTGGAACTACTTGAGTTGAGCAACGGGAAGTAATGCTTTCCTGAAGTGAGGATTCTTAAATGCCAGATTCTTCTGTGCCTTTGCCACTAAGGTGTTTTTGTGCTGAAGGAAATGAGAAAATAATTTCAGCATGGAGTGAGAACTTCTGACCCAGACCAAGTGTTGCCAGCAGTGTCTCCAGGTGCTCCTGCCAACAGCCCCTGCAGGAAGGAGCACAGTCCCCAATGCACGTGGGCTTTGGCTCCCTCTGGCACAGAAGCCCCCTGGGGGCAGAGGTCTCTGGGGCAGGAGATGGGCACCAGTGCTGCCAGGGCTTGGAGGGGGGCAGGTCTGCTTGGGCAGGGACTCTGCCACACCTGCTGATGTCAGCGCTCCCCAGGCTGCAGGGCTCAGAGGAGCATTCGTGCCCTGGCCCCCACGTTCCATGTCCATGCCACACCCATGGGTTTAGGATGGCCACCAGCCAGGACGTGTCCCAAGGAGGCCGAGCCAGCTTCCCTGGAAGGCCCCGTGCCCTTCCCAGTGCAGCTGTGTTGGCAGCCCTGGAGGCTCCTTCTGCTGCCCTGAGCCCACAGAGCAGGGCAGCATTTGCTGATGGTTTGAGCTGTTCCTAAAGACCCTGTCGGGCTGTCTTAGACACTTGGGGGTGAGAGATTCCTTCAACCTGGGCCACTTTGGGTGGGCTGGGGGTGGCCCCAGGCAGGCGGCAATGTGTGCAGAGGCCCTTTGTGACACGGTGCTGCATGGGCACCGTGGCATAGAACAGGTGTCCAAGGGCCCTTTGTGACACGTGGTGACATAGGAGCTGGCAGTGACAAGAGCACACCACAGTGCTCAGAGCACACAACGGGACAGGACGGGATAGAGCGGTGCCGTGAGGAGCCCCCACACAGCGCGCTCGTTCGTGTCCAAACCGGAGCCTTTCCGAGGCGTTATTGCTGCAGCTGAGCTCGAGACCTGACCACTGGACTTGCCAACCCGTGGCCTTCCCGAGGCTTTTCTTCTGCAGGTGCCCTTGAGGGCAGAGCGTGGGACTTGGTGCCCCAGAGGCATCTCCCATCCCTGCTGCCGGTGCCCTTGAGGCCAGACCACAATCCTTGACAGGAGTCTCCTGTCCTTGTGGCAGGAGCCCTCGAGACCAGAGTGCAGGACTTGCTGTCCTGTTGTCTTCCTGGGGCTTCTTTCCTGAAGGTGCCTTCCAGGCACCACTGCAGGACTTGCTGACTGAGCTTTTCTGAGGCATCTCTCCAGCAAGTAGCCACAAATCCAGTCAGAGCATGGAGCAGAGACCCCTAAGAGTGCCCAAGCTGGCCTGGGTGGAGGAGGAGGAGGAAGAAGGCGCTGGAGCTGCTCCAGCACAGGAGACCAAAGAGGTGGTGCTGTTTGAGCTGCTGCAGGAGGGTGAGTGGCAGAGCTGGGCCACAGGGTTGGTGCCTGCAGCCAGCCTGGCAACATTGCTTCCCATCCCATCCCATCCCATCCCATCCCATCCCATCCCATCCCATCCCATCCCATCCCATCCCATCCCATCCCATCCCATCCCATCCCATCCCATCCCATCCCATCCCATCCCATCCCCTGGGCCATGCCCATGGACAGGGGCCAGGCAGACACCCCGCAGTGGCCGTGCTCCATCCCCTCAGGCATCCCAGGGCTGTCCCCACCTGGGGAGCGCAGGGCTGGGCTGTGTTCTCCGGCCTCTCCTGCAGCCCCTCAGCTCTGGCTGCGCTCGTTCTTTGCCAGGTGCAGCCCTGGAGCGCACACAAGAGCAGGACCCCGCCCGTGGCCTCTTCCGCCAAACAGCGCAGGTACCTGCAGCCACCCCCACCTGGGCTGGGCCTGCTGTCACCGCACTTGGAGCATTCCATGCAACATCCCTGGCTTCTTGCCCTTCTCCTACAGCTGGTTTGCAAATTCATCAAGAGAATTCGGGAGGAAGAGACCAGCACCATGGGAACTGGGCTCAGAGCATACACGCACATCTTCAAAACCAAGACCAGTGCTGCCCTGCTGGATATGCTTGTAGAGGAGGGCTTTTCCAACCCAAAGCAAGTAAGCAGCCTGTGGCCAGGGTTTGATCCTCCCAGGAATTGCTTGGCCTCTCAAGACACACCCACTGGTCACTGGAAGGCTTTGAGGCCATGGCAGTGTGGTGGGAAGGGAAGCACTTCTCTGGGGACACTGGGGACATTCCTCCTTCTGGCAGCTTTCCAAGTCTTCCTGTGCCTTCTCCAGGTGCCCGCCCTGGTCAGGTACATCCACCAATGGCTCCTGGCCAATCAGTTTGCTGAGCACAGGCTGAACAGGACCCTGCTGGATCTCACAGAAGCACAGCCTGCTGACGTACTAATGACGCTGCTGCGTGTGGCCCCATCCTGTGACAGGTATGGGGCCCACCTGCCCAGAGAGCTCAGGGCTCCCCAGCCCATCAGCCTGTACAACTTGGCCCAGGTGTCTGACCAACAGAGAGTTCCAGGGCCCTCTGGCTGCTCCCTTTGCCAGCCCTGGCATGTCACCCCCCGTGCCTGCTGCCATGCTCCCTCCCTGCCCCTCAGGGGTCTGTCCCCACAGGGCTGGGCTGCCTGGGTGCTGCCAGTGAGAAACAATGGGCAGAGGCAGAGCTGGAAGCTGGCTCAGATCCCCACTGCTGCCCAGGCCACCGTGCTGTGTCTGAGACCTCCCTGAGACAGAGCTCTAACCCCACAGAGCTGCCATGGCCATGTGGAAGACCATCATGTGCTCGCCCAGGACTGCGGAACCAGTGTTGCTGATCTTCCTGGATGTGCTGGGGAGCTGGCCAGAGCACAGCACATGCACCTCTGATGGGGACAAAACGGGTGTCTTTGCCCTGGCTGTGAGTTTCTGTAACTGGCCTTTGCTGGCCCCAAGGCCACCTCTCCAGCAGCTCTCCATCCTCCTTCCCCCACTGCATCTCCCTGCCTCAGGCGCTGGCCAGAAAACTGCCCCAGGTGCAGCTTCAGGCCCTCCAGGCCCTGTGCTCCCCCTGTGTCTCTCTGGGCCTCTCCCTGCCAAGCTCGGGCCCTGCCACACGGACACCTCAGCACTGAGCACTGTCTCGGGTGGCTTTGTTCTTTCCAGGCAGCTGTGGTGATGTGGAAGATCCTCCAGGTGCCCTGTGTCCCACATATGGTGACGGTGTATTTCCCCCGCCTCTTTGTGCATCTGCTCTTCCAAGTGCTCTTCAGCACTCTGGATATGCCAGAGGAGGTCATTACCTTCTGGAAGGGATGCCAGGAGCAACATGGCCTTGCCACCAGCCCCAGGAGGTGCTCCATCCTACTCCTCCTGTCCCTGCCACGTGACCTGGGAAGGAGCCAGTGCTCCCAGCGTGACCTGGGCTTTGCTCTGCACGCAGGTTTGCAGTGCAGACCCTGAAGTCCCTGCTCTGCCGAACGCAGCACGAGGATGTGGTGGTGGCAATGGAACACAATTGTGGCTGGGACATGCTGCTGTGTGCTGACACCCACCACTGTGCCATGAGTCTGCTGGCCAGGTGAGACCCCCTTCTCCCCACTGCCTCTGACATTTGTGCTCTGTGCCCAGGGAGCTCCACACAGATCCTGTGGTCGTGGGCCAGAGGGTCACCGAGGGACGGCCAAGCAGACTGGAAAAGGCTGGGAGAGGAGGATGCCCACAAGGAGCCGCCTCCCAAATAGTCCAGGGCCACTTGCACAATGCTGGGGAAAGACCAGACCTGTGTGTGTCAGTCCTGGCGGAGGTTTGTGCCCCTGGCCCACAGTCTTGGTTACTTTTTCTCCTGCCAGGGAGATGTCCTATGTCTCCATCCCCTTGTGTTCCCGGATCGCTCGCTACCTGCTCCGGCTGCTCAGCACACAGGAGCCACGCTGGGAGCTGCCTGCCCTGGCATTCCTTGTGGAGGTGAGCCTGATGGCCAGCGCTGCCTCGCTCAGCTGCCTCCCAGCTCTCTGCCCTTTCAGAGCCACAGCTGCCTGGGATGGAGCCCGTGCCCTGCGCTGCTGCCTGGGCCCGGCCCTGTGTGGTTCCGAGCTCCTGCCGGCCAGGTCCGCTGTCACTGCTCTGTGCCTTTCAGGTCCTCGAGTGCCTGGACTTGAGTGAACGCAGTGCTAACAGAGTCCTGCAAATCTTGTCAAGGCAGCTGCAGAGGGAGTGCAGGGAGAGGCGTCACCTGGCGCTCAGGGCCCTTCTTGATCTCACTGATGATCCCTCAATGGTGAGAAGGGGGCAGTGGCTGAGGCTGAGCTAGGGAATGCAGTCGCTTGGGCTTGGCTGGCCTTTGGGAGCTGGGGCAGCTGCTCCCAGCTCTCCTGCCTCCCGCTTCAGCTGCTCAAGTGCTTCGGGACAGGCCTTGGGCCTTCAGGCCCTGCGGCAGCAGGATGGCATTTCACAAATTTGTGTTCTGCACAGACCAAAAAAATGTGGAGCCTGACTGAAAGTCTTGTGGAGTTCCTGTGGGACACAGATGGAGAGATAGTTATCATGACAGTCATGCTACTCAGCTTTATCATCTTGGACAATGACATGCTGATGCCCAGCCCCATCACACTGCAGCTGGTTGAGGCACTCCTGCCACTCTTTGACCACGTAAGGCTCGCTGCCCCCAGCCATGGCCACTGGGTGCTACCTGGATAATTCGTGCCCTGAGGATTTGCAGGCCTGTGTCAAGCTGAGCCCCATGCAGCCAATTCTGAGGTCTTTTTTTCTTCCTTTCATTCAGGACAATAGCCAGGTGCAGGTAATCTCCATACTGCTCTTCCGAACATTGGTGACTCATCCAGCAGAAAAGGCAAAAAAGGCCCTGAAGACACCCCTGCGCCAGAGCCTGCTGCCACTCTTCTTCCACTGCCATGATGAGAATCGTCTTGTGGCACAGGTGAGGACTCGTGGGCTGCTGCTGTCGCCCTGGCAGGGGGCTCGGCTGCCTCCTGCCCTGGTGCCTGCCAGGCTGCAGCCTCCTCCAGGCCTTGGCACAGGGACACGGGTCCTGCGCCCTGGGCTGTGGGGTCATCTCCTCGTCTCTGCTGCTCTCCAGGCTTCACGGGAAACGCTGCTTTGTGTGGCCAAGTTCCTGAAGAGGAGGGATCTTGAAAGACTGCTCAAGAACAAGAAGCTGTGGAAGTTCACCGAGTGCCTGGTAAGGACGGCCTGGAAGCCCCAATCTCAGCCTGGAGAAGGCCCCCGAGGGCGGTGCTGAGAGTGCAGGGCGGGCAGCTGTGCCCCTGCCCGCTGCTGCACGCAGAGGCCGCGCGGGCTCCTCTCCAGGCTCCCGTGGGCCCGAGCCGGGTGCCCGTGGAGCCCCGGCCCGGCGGAGCTGCGGGGCGGGCCGGCACCGCGGCTCCCCGGGCAGCAGCCGGCCCTCTGCCCCTCCCCTCGGGAGCCCGGCGCCAGCGGCTGCTGGCCGCGCCTCAGGGCTGTGCTGGCAGGGGAGGCCGGGGCTGGGCGCAGGCAGCGCCCAGCCGAGGGGCTGAGCCCGCGCCAACCCTTCCTTCCCTCCCGCCGCTCTCTCCAGCTGGCAGAGGACAGGAGCAGAGCAGCCGAGCACCTGCGCCGGGCCCTGCGCTACCTGCAGAGCCCACAGGAGCCCCTGCGAGAGGCGGCCATCAGGTTCATGGGTGAGCCACGAGCCCGGGCTCCCTCCCCGGCCCGCCGCAGCTCGGCCCCAGCCCCGCCTGCTGCCCCGGCAGTGCCGGCCGGGCCCGGTGCCAGGGAGTCCCGGCTGGCCTCGGCGCTGCTGCCGCCCTCTGGCAGCCGTGCCCTTGGGCGGCAGCGTGCGGCCAGGGCCCGGGCTGAACCCTGCCGGGCCGGCAGGCCGTGTGGCCACAGCACCGGCAGCGCCGCTGGCAGGGAGCTGTGCCGCTGGGGCCGTGACAGGCACTGTGTTCACAGGGATGGCTGGGCAGTACCTGAGGGGGCAGCAGCAAGAGCTCCAGCTGATCTGCAGTGGTGAGTGAGGGCAGCGGGCTGAGCGCAGGGGCTGACAGCGGGGGGAGCCGCAAACCCTGCCCCAGCTTCAGAGGGCTCTGCGCCCATGGGCAGAGCACGCAGAGATTTCAGGGCCACGTATGCCATTCATCGCCGGCAGCTTCGGGCTGATCCCCTCGGTCCCTGCTCCCTCCTGGCCATGACAAGAGTCAGCTGCCGTGGCCCTGGCACGGGGCTCTCCTTGGCTCCCCACAGATCCGGCATCTGACCGTGGCTCTGTTCCTCTCTCTTGCAGCCCTCGAACGCCTGACTGAGGACATGAGCAGTGCCGTGTCAGAGCTGGCACTTGAAACACTGCATGTCCTCCGAGCAACAGCGAGTGGGCAATATTCCATCTTCCAGAGGCTGCAAGATCAGCTGCGCAGGGCATGGATGACTGGGCCTCGGCCTCGTCTGTTGCGGCTTGGCTGGCTGCACTGCTGGAGCTCTGTAGAGAGCTGAATCCAGGAGGCTCTCTTTGCTGGGGCAACCTTAGCCATTGGGGATTTTCTTTTTCTTTATGATTTTTTTTCTTCCCTTCCTTTTTATTCTATGTAAATATAAAATGTGTTATAATATACGGACTCTCAGGAGCTTTTCTTTACTGCCCAGGATCAGCAGGGCATAGGGGAAGCAGGGAAAAGGGTTCTTGTATTTAGCATCCTGCCCAGGCGTACAGTGCCGCAGGGAAAATGCCCAGAAGCCCCTTGGCCTTTGGTGGTTCCGCTGAAGCCTTTGTGCTGCCGGCAGAGCGGCTGGGCAGGGGCTGGAGCTGCGGGGATCCCTGTGAGAACAGTGCCTGGAGATGGCCACAAGCCCTGTGCCAGGCAGGAAGCGCCATCCGTGTCCTCCTGCCCGTGTGCTGCTGCCTGTGTTGCTGAGGGCTCTGAGGTGCCTCTGGCTGGGGCTCCTCTGGAGCTGCTGTGGGGCTGAGGCGCTGCTGCCGGGCAGCTTGGCCAGGCTAAGCAAGACCCTGAGGGGCTGGGGCACCGGGAAGCCCTGAGCAATTGGGTGTCAGAGGCCATAAGCAGCCCCTTGGCAGCTGCCTTGTTGCTGCTGGAGCTGACTTGCAAGATGGATCCTGGGTGCTCTGGAACTAACAGCAGTTGTTGGAAACAACACTAACAGTGTTGTTGGAAACCAAAACGCAGGGAATTTTCAGACCTTTGGTCTTGTCAGCAGAGCTTAGAATTAAACACAGGATTTTACCTGAGACCTTGGAAAGGGCTTCCAAACATAGGTGCTAGAAGCGAGAATGTGGATTTATAGTTTATAGTAGAGACATGTGGAGGAAAGTTGAAGTGGAGGAAAGTTTAGAGTTGTGTAGTTCAAGATCTAGAAAACGAAAAGTAGTTACAATGGTAAACAAGAAGCTTAGGATGCAGTGCCGTAGGTTTCTACGTCATAACATGGTTGGTTGGCTAAGGAAGCTGACACTGTAGCATGAGTCCATAGAAGGAAATATTGAAGGATTGGGTCCAAAACATAGATATCCTTGTTGGCAGTGTCTTATTGGCCAACAAATCTTTAAAAGCTCTTGTAACTAGAAGTCTTGCAGCCTTGTGAGCCGTGCGGTGGAGATGGGAGCCAAACTCACTCTTCCTGTCTATGTAGAAGATAAGGAAAAGAAATGGCATCATCTAAAAAACTCAGAGGTCCGCTCGCTAGCTCCTTCCTAACTCCTTCAAATCCCCCAAAGTGTGAATTAGTGACAAACAGATGACAAGGACTTGTAATGCTGGCTCTTTGACTTCAAAGCAGCTGCTTTAGAATCTTTCACACAACCCTGTGTAGTTATGTGCCAGAAATGTATCATTTGAAGAAACTTTCCCAACGGAATTGAATGGGGGTTTGTTTGAAAGGTGTTTGAGGAGAAAGCCTCCCAGCAGAGGTCTGGCCTTTGGCCTAGCTGTGTCCCAGCTGATTGTGAAGTGTGCCATCAGCTGCAGGGCTTTCTGGGCTAAAAATATCATCAAGTCACTTGGCCTATAAAAGCTGGAGCCACTTTTGGGGCAAATTTGGAGACGTCATCTATGGGTGGATGGAGCACCTAGGATTTTCCCAATTGCCGGGAATGGTTCTCCAGGTCCCTGGTGTAAAAGGGGGCTCCCCAGCAACTGCACATCTGCAAGATGAGAAACAATTGTCTTGGTTTGAAAAGACAGGTGTCCGCTAAGGAAGGCAGAAGCCTTCTCTGAAATGGAAAATGTAAATCCCCTCCCTTCAAATGATTATAATTTAGAAATTAAAATGCTCTCAGGGAAAGCTATGGGAATAGGACTGAGCCCGCAGAGCAGGGCAGCGTTTGCTGATGGTCTGAGCCCTTCCTAAAGATCCTGTTGGGTTGTCTTAGACCCCTGGGGCAAGGGATTCCTTCCAGCCTGGGCCACTTTGGGTAGGCTGGGGGCAGCCCCAGGACAGGTGGCAGTGTGTGCAAGGGCCCTGGGTGGCACACTGCAGCACGGTCACCGTGGCACGAAATGGAAGCCGGTGTCCAAGGGCCCTTTGTGACACGTGGGAAATAGAAGCTTGCCCGGGTGCTTGGAACACGCAACGGCGCAGAACGGGACAGAGCGGTGCCGTGAGGAGCCCCCGCACAGCCACTCGTTCCCGTCTGACCCGAAGCTTTTCCATGGCTTTGTTCCTGAGGCTGAGCTCGAGGCCCGAGCACAGGACTCACTGACCTGTGGCCTTCTGAGGCTTCTGTTCTGCAGCTGCCCTCAAGGGCAGAGCGTGGGAATTGGCGCCCCGGGGCTTTTCCAGGACATCTCTCCTGCAAGTATCTCCAGTCAGTGACATGGAACAGAGACCCCCGAGAGTGCCCAAGCTGGCCTGGCCGGACGAGGAGGAGGAGGAGGAAGAAGGCCCTAGAGCTGCCCCAGCGCAGGAGACTGAAGACGTGGTGCCGTTCCAGCCACCACAGGAGGGTGAGTGGCAGAGCTGGGCCGCAGGGCTGGAGCCTGCAGCCAACTTGGTCCCACCCCATGCCATCCCATGCCCTGGGGACATGCCCACGGACAGGACGGAAGAGGGGCCGGGCAGACACCCCGCAGTGGCTGTGCTCCATCCCCCTGGGGAATCCCGGGGGTCTCCCTGCCTGGGAAGCGCAGGGCTGGGCTGTGTTCTCCAGCCTCTCCCGCAGCCCCTCCGCTCTGGCTGTGCTTGCTCTTTGCCAGATGCAGCCCTGGAGCGCACGGGAGAGCAGGAATCCAGCCGTGGCCGCTTCCGCAGCACAGCTCAGGTAACTGCAGCCATCCCCAGCTGGGTTGGGCCTGCTGTCCCTGCTCAGCCGAGCACCGTGTGTGGAGCAGTCCATGCAACATCCCCGGCTTCTTGCCCTTCTCCTACAGCTCGTTCGTGAGTTCATCCACAGCATCCAGCAGGGAGAGACCAGCACTGAAATAAATAGGGCAGGAGATCTTTCTCCTTTTCAGTGCCTTTATTAAAAACGATCAGCTCAGGTTGGGAGGTAAGATGGGTCTGCGGTCACACCTTTGTCGCTCCCAGGAGTGGCTTGGAGGAGGAGGAAAATGCAGCTTCGTCGACTAGGGGGCAGAGCTGGGGGTCCTGTCCCCACAAAAGCAGTGGGGATATTCCCCTAATTCTGCTTTTTGGGTTTCCTGTCTAGGGCACTGGCTCTAGCCAAGGTCCTTTTAGTCTGGGGCTAGGGGCAACAAAGGTTCTCAGTGTCTCTGCAGGCTCTGGACCTTTGTCCTCATGTCTAGACATCACTTTGATCTCCTAATTCTGTATTGGCTCTTCGCTTTTGGGGTTTTTTTCGGTAAGTGTGGTGGGGGTCCTTCCCATGGCATGCTGAGTCTGAGGTTATTTTGCATGTCCTCTGATGTCCCTTCCTTTCACTGGCTGAGAAGGGCCATCCACCTGGCCCAGGCAGGGTGGTACTGATACAAAAAGGGGAATTCTCAACAATACTGAGTTAACGACCTACTCTTAATAGGTCATTACAACATGAAGCTAACAAAGAACTCTCTTCTGCCACTACTGATTAAACTTGTATTCCTACAACCTTTTTTAAAAAAATGGGTAACCCTTTTTAACTGATAACATCAGGCACGTGACCACTATATATGGACAATGGAACTCTGTGCTCTGTGCTGTTTGGTGGTTTTGCATCACAGAAGTGATGTTCTAAGAGAAGCAGTTTCCTCCAATGAAAAAACCAATCAGTAATTAGGTTTGAGAACTGACAATCTGTTAAACCACTAAGGAAACTGTACACGGCCCTGTGAAGACACATGGTAAAGATGAAAAAGCCTGGGAGGGTCTCTTTCCCTTCTGGCTGGCACAGAGGTAACAAGGCTGACCCAGCCCCGTCCCAGCCAGGGCAGCCCAGGCGGCTCCTGCCGTGGGGCCGGGCCCCTTCCCAGGGACCCCGCCAGGCCCCATCGGCTGCCGGGCAGGGCAGGGGAGGCCGTGGGGCCGAGGCCAGGCCGGGCCATGGCTGCAGTTCCAACATCTGGGCACTGCTGAGCCCTGCCCCGCCGCCAGCCCGGGCCGAGCCAGGATCCGCCGGGCCCCAGGAGCAGCCCCGGGCCGGGCCGGCTCGGCCAAGGTTCTGCCACCGTTGGGGTTCGCCCACAACCCCCAGGCAGGGGGAGGAGAAGCCATCGGCCCCCGGCCGTGCTGCTGCTGTGTTCTGGCCTGGCTGCAGAGATCCTGGCCCTGCCCCAGCGCGGCCCATCCTGAAACAGCCCCAGCGCAGCCGCTGCAGAAACCTCCATGGTAAAACAGCTCCGGCCCAAGGACCGAGCCCAGCCGGGGTCACGGAACCATCTGCAGGCCCCGGGTGAGATATGAACTCTGTCAGTGCTTCCATCCTCCCTTGAGTGAGAGAGAAAAGGACAAAGTGCAGGCACAGAGAGGGGCAACGTGAACACACCGAGGTCCGTGAAGAGGAAGCTGAGCCCCAGATGGGAGGGATGAGGAGATGCCTTGATCTTGGGGCTAAAATCCTCTTGTAATGCTATGGAGAAGGATGTAATTGATCCATCAGACTCTCTTTTTCACTATGATGCATGAAAAGTATGGGGAGATGACTTGTTCAGCAAAGGCCTTCATGCTAAAGTAAGCAAATGTTGAAGTAGCTGTGATCCCATGAGAAGTTTGTACAGAGAGAGAGCAGAGTGATGAGACCCTGTGCCCTCGGGGAGACAAGACCTCTCTTCTCAAAGATGAAAATGATTTCAGAAATAGATGAAGAGAACCTCTGCTCTTAAACAGCTCATGTTTAAACTAATACCCCACAAGTTGACATGGCCCATAAACACAGCTGTGGGAAAAGCTATGAAAAATGGGAGGGACTTGACTAATTTTTCCAGGTGGCTGCTATTCATGGAAATTAAAAGCCCTGAGAGAACAGTTTTCTTGTGGAGAAATCTCTACAACATTTACAAGAGGAACTTCTCTCCTTAAGTGAACTAAAAAAAAGAATATTGTAGAGGTGGTAAACTGACTGAAAATTTTAGGTTTTGTCTCCTTGCATTGTCAGTAAGAAAGAAAAGGTTGTAGGGAGAGAAGTCTTCTGGAAGTTTTGTTCTGATTCTTATTGCTCTTTTAGCTACTGTTAAGAACATTTTCTTTATATCCTTTTAAAGTTCTGAGCCTACTTGGCATTTGTCCTACTCCTATCTCACAAAGGAAATGAGCAAGGATATTCCAGTGAGTGCACTGCTAATTAGCCAGCTCTGAACCCACCACACTTATTGATGCATTGGCCAAAACCACTACAGAAACTTTCCTGATGAACTGCACAGGAGCAGAGGGAAATCAAGGCAGAGCCATGGTTTGTCAGGACTTCTTTGATCCTAATGAGCCCTGTGGTGCATTTGGAGCTGAGCCCTGGAGCCTCAGGGCCTGAGAGGAGATTGCACAAACCATTCCAGGAGCCAAAGGCAGAAAAAACACCCAAAGTGTCTCGAGGCATGAATGGGTCCCACTGAGGTCCATACCCAACACAGGCTCCTCATGGGCTCCTTGGAGGAGAGAATTGGAGGCCAGGACTGCACAAAAACTTCTCAGAGACTCAGTGTGGGAAGGAAATTCCAAAGTACCTTAAACACCTTGAGTGTCTCAAAGTATTAATGAGCCCCACTGAGTGTCAGTACAAAGCTCTCCAGGGACTCATTAAAGCAGATAATTGGGGCCATGATTGCACAAACCTCTCCCAGAGTCTGTATCCAAAGGGAAACACCAAGTACCTTAAAAGAACTGAAGTACCTTGAAGCATTAATGAGCCCCACTGAGTGTTGTTACTGACAAAGCCTCTCCAGGGACTAATTACAGCAGGTAATTGGAGGCCATGATTGCTCACACCTCTCAGAGACTCCAAGGCAAAAGCCAAACCCAAAGTCCTTTGAAAACCCTGCAGTCCCTGGGAGCATTCAGGAGCCCCCAGGGCCATTGCTGAGCAAGGCTCCCCAGGGACTCCTTCCAGCAGATCCTTGAGGCCACTGGGATGTGGGCTAGGGGGGGATGCTGAGGGCAGGACAAGGGGCTGACGGTACCCAGCCTGGCTGGGGCTGTGCCAGGAGGCCCCAGTGCCTCAGGACAAGGTGTCTCCTCCCAGCCCTTGGTGGCACAGACCCTGCTGTGCCCCAGGGCACCAAGACTTGGCTTCTCTTTGTCCCTACCTGTCATCAGTACCTCCAGTTCTCTGCTCTGCCTGGGGCCTGGGGACACTTTCTCAGTTGTGTCCCTCAGTGGGACCCATTAAAAGTGAGAGAAACTTTGGAGTTGGATTCTGACTTGGAGTTCTGGAGAGGTTTCTTCAGCTCCCTGTCAGGAGCCTGAGCACAAAGCCCCAGAAGGTCATTAAAGTCCTTGTGCTGTGTCTGTGCTGCTGAGCTGGGCTGGGCTCCTGGCCCAGAGGCAGCTCCTGGTAACCAAGAAGAGCTTCAAAAGCACATTTCTCTTGATGAGCAGGTTTTTTCCCAGCCCAGTAGGGCTGGGGCACTGCCTGCAGCTACCCCAAGCGTAGCACAGAGGCACAGAGAGCTTCAATCAGTCAGGGCTGGGAAGGTGCTGAGAAGTGCCTGGGGCACAATCACTGCCAGCCCTTGGCACAGGAACCTCTGGCTGCAGGACAATGCAGCTTCAGCTCCTGGAGCCATCTCCTAAAGCTGCAACTTCCCAATGCCTGCAGACTCTGTGAGTACATTCTCTGATTGTCTCTTGTGCAGAGCAGCCAGGGGTGCCCAGGGCTGTCCTGCAGAGCAGGGTCTTGCAGCCCAGGGCGCTGTGCTGGGGCAGGGACTCTGCTGCCTGCCAGGGACAGCTCTCAGCCGGCCCAGGAGCTGCTCCCAGCCCTGGGGGACAAGATCTGGGTGGGAAGATACAGCTGGTAAGGCTTCTCCTTCTGTGGGGAGGATGCTGCATTGGTCAGGACTGCTCCCATCATGGCATTTAACTGCAGAACATTTCCATGTAGATTATACAGGGAGCACAGCAAGGGAGGGGCTGCATAAAAGCAAAAATCCTGCTTTCTTTATCTACTGCTCTGGGTTGCCTGGATGGGAAATTGCCCAAAGATATTTATCTCTCAGTTCAGGTTGAAAATAAAAAAAATATATCGCAGATCTGAGTAAACCAGGCAGTGACAGAAATCAGCACAGGGCCCCTTAGAGGCAGCATCAGTGTTGCTTTTCCAGCCTCCTCATGGTAGATCTGACTTTGCCATCAGAGCCTGCAGAGCCAGAGCTGCCCCTGGGCAGTGCCAGAGCTGGGAGGGGTTTGCAGGGCAGAGCTGAGTCCCCAGGGCTGGGCTGGGCCCTGGCAGCACTGGCAGAGCCCAGCCCTGGGCACAGGGAAGCAGCTGCTGGCAGGGACAGCTCCAGGCAGCAGAGCCCTGAGCAGGCAGTGGGGGTAAAGTTGTCCCCAGCTGTGCTGGGATATTTAAAATCTTCTCCAAGCCCAACTATTCCATGATTCCTTTTTATACAGATCCCCATGTCAAGGCACCGTAAATGTCCAACAGCAGCTCCATCAGCCACTTCCTCCTGCTGGCCTTGGCAGACACGCGGCAGCTGCAGCTCCTGCACTTCTGCCTCTTGCTGGGCATCTCCCTGGCTGCCCTCCTGGGCAACGGCCTCATCATCCGCGCCGTAGCCTGCGGCCACCACCTGCACACGCCCATGTTCTTCTTCCTGCTCAACCTGGCCCTCAGCGACCTGGGCTCCATCTGCACCACTGTCCCCAAAGCCATGCACAATTCCCTCTGGGACACAAGGACCATCTCCTACACAGGATGTGCTGCACAGCTCTTTTTATTTATGTTCTTCATCTCAGCAGAGCTGTCCCTCCTGACCGTCATGTGCTACGACCGCTACGTGTCCATCTGCAAACCCCTGCACCACGGGACCCTCCTGGGCAGCAGAGCTTGTGCCCATGTGGCAGCAGCTGCCTGGGCCAGTGCCTTTCTCTATTCACTGATGCACACGGCCAATACATTTTCCCTGCCCCTGTGCCATGGCAATGCCCTGGGCCAGTTCTTCTGTGAAGTCCCCCAGGTCCTCAAGCTCTCCTGCTCATATTCAAAGCACAAGGAACTTGGACTCATTGCAGTTAGTACCTGTTTAGCCATTGGTTGTTTTGTGTTCATTGTTTTTTCCTATGTGCAGATCTTCAGTGCTGATGATCCCCTCTGAGCAGGGACAGCACAAAGCCTTTTCCACCTGCCTCCCTCACTTGGCTGTGGTCTCCCTGTTCACCAGCACTGCCATATTTGCTCACCTGAAGCCCTCCTCCATGTCCTCTCCATCCCTGGATCTGGCCCTCTCAGTTCTATACTCGCTGGTGCCTCCAGCCCTGAACCCCCTCATCTACAGCCTGAGGAACCAGGACCTCAAGGCTGCAGTGTGGAGAATGATTTCTGGCTGCTTTCAGAAACATTAAACTGCTGGCCAGTTTCTGCAAATCACTTGTAATAAACGTCATCTTTGATACTTCTTGTTGGTTTCATTTCTGATGTAATTTTTCTTTGTTTTACTTTTTTCATATTGTCCAAAAATAAATGTCATTCTTTGTGCCATTTCTGATTTCATTTCTCTCTACCTTCTCTGTGGCCAAAGACTGTTCCAATGCGGGGCTGCACTTTAGGTGGCTTTAAAGGAACTAAAGGATTTCCCAGAAAAGTTTTCTGCAGAGATGCCCTTGTGTTGACTTCTCTGGAGCTGCAGCAGCAATGTCTGTGTGCAGAGCTGGGGCAGATCAGTGCTGGCACAGCAGCTGTGCCCAGCAGCAGCAGCACTTGGTGTTGCCAATGCTGCACCCGTGGCCCTGCCCCGCTGCCCTGGTGGCCCTGGTGTTGCTGTAGGGCCTGAGTGCTCTCGGGGCCGGGCACAGCCCTGGGGGTGGCAGTGCCAGGGCTGCAGCAGGGACAGGCCATGGGCACTGCTGGGGCAGCGCTGACACCTCAGGCTAGGCCCTGGGGGCTCCAGGCTCCTTGCCCAGGCTCTCTCAAGAACACGGCCAGGAACAATGCTCAGCACAGAAAACCCCCGTGAGCAGCCCCAGGGTGGCCGTGGGCAGGCTGGGGGCAAACAGCATGGCTGGTGCTCTGCAAGGGCCCTGGGGTAGATGGGAAGGAGCAGCAGAGCAGGGGCTGATCCATCCCCAGTGTGCTGGACAGCCCAGGGCAGCGTCCCAGAGCGTCCTCATGGAGCTGCCAACAACATCCCCCCTCTGCAGCCCTGGCCTCTCCCCCAGCTCACACAGGTGCCCCATCCTTGCAGGCACAGGCACGGCAGCACTGGCTCAGGAGTCCCTGTTTGCATTGCACAGAGCAGGGGGAGCACCCCCATGCTGTTGGTGTGGGGACATGAACCTGAGGGAGCACAAATGCCATCAGCCCCTGGGGCCAGCAAGGGCTGGGAATGGCAGGGAAATGACTCAGCTTTGTCCTGGCCTCTGCAGTCATCCAGAAAGTTTGTTCCCATCAGCTGGGAGTGTCCTGTCCCACTGCAGACGCTGTTGCTCAGAGCCAGGGCTGCCTGGCAGCCACCCCCAAACTGCCCTGAGCATTTCCTTGGCTTCACCTTGGCTTTCTTTCCTCTCCCCTGGTTCAGATTTCTTCCTCTTGCCCACCGCTGTTCCCTCCCCTGCAAACAGCCCATCCCTGTTTGCCCTTCCCTCTCTGGCCCCACTCCCCATTGCAGTTCCTGACTTGGCACCATGGGAATGTCCTTTGGGGAGCAGGATCATCCCACAAGTGCTGCAGGAATTGTCTGCAGGCTCCAGCAGTGCCTCCTGCTGCTCCCTTGTCAGAGGCACCACAGGCCAGGGGGGCACATCTGGGCTGCTGTGTCTGGCTCTGGGGCTCCCTGTTCTGGGCAATGAGGAGGAGCTGCAGAGGCTCTGCAGGACTGACAGGATGGGCTTTGGGCCTGGCAGGAGAAGCTGAGGGACCTGGGCTGCTGGAGCTTCTGAAGAGGAGGCCCAGGGCTCATCCTGCAACTGCTCCAACAGTGGTTTCAGAGAATCCCAGAATCAGCAAGGTTGGAACAGGCCATGGAGATCATCAAGTCCAACCTGGGTCCTGGCACCACCTTGTCCCCCCTGAGCCTCCTCTTCTCCAGGATAAACAACCCCAGCTCCCTCTGCCACTCTGAACAGGACTTGTGTTCCAGACCCCTCCCCAGCCTTGTTGCCCTTCTCTGGACACACTCCAGCCCCTCCATGTCCTTCCTAAATTGGGGGCCAGAACTGGACACAACACTTGAGGTGCTGCCCAAGCAATGCTGAGCACAGGGGAAGAATCACTGCCCTGCTCCTGCTGGCCACACCATTCCTGATCCAGGCCAGGAGCCTTGGCCTTCTTGGCCACCTGGGCACGCTGCTGCCTCATGTCCAGCCTGCTGTCCATCAGTCCCTGCAGGTCCCTTTTTGCCTGGCTGCTGTCCAGCCACTCTGTCCCCAGCCTGTAGTGCTGCAGGGGTTGTTGTGGCCAAAGTGCAGGACCCAGCACTTGGACTTGTTAAACCTCAACTTGTTGGATTTGGGTCCTGGATCCAGCCCATCCAGGGCCCTGTGCAGAGCCCTCCTACCCTCCAGCAGATCAACTCTCCCCGACAGCTTGGTGTCACCTCAGTTCCATTAGGCCCCAGAGTGTCCCAATGGTCTCCATGATTCCATGAGGCCTCCCAGTGTCACAATGTCCCTTTGGTTCCATGGGACCCGTTGGTGTCACAAAGTCCCTTGGATCCTGGGGCCCCACTGTGTCACAATAGCCCTTGGTCCCCCAAGGCCCTGTAGTGTCACAATGGATCCTTGGTTCCATGAGGTCTGGCAGGGCAGCAATGCTCTCCTTGGTTCCACAGTGTCACAATGGCCTCTTGGTCCCAAGGGCCACCACCGTGTCAAACATGTTTCCTTCATTCCAGGAGTCCCTGAGGAGCTTGGTTCCATGGGGCCCTGCAGTGTCATTATGGCCCCATGGTGACACGAGGTCCTGCTCTGTCACAATGCTCTGCATGGTTCCACAAGGCCCTGCAGGGTCACAGTGGCCTCTTGGTTCCAGTGGGTCCTGAAGTGTTTTAATGGTGTCCATGGTTCTATGAGGCCCCACAGTGCCACAACAAACTTTTGGTTCCATGAGCTTTCGTACTGCCAACAACAGTCTCCTTGGTTCCACAGTGTCACAATGGACCCTTGGTTCCACGAGGTTCAGTAGTGTAACATGGACACCTCGATTCCATAAGGTTCTGCAGTGTCACAATAATCTCCCTGGTTCTGTGGCCCTGCTGTGGCTGATGTGTAACAATGGACCTGTGGTACCATGATGTTCCATAGTGCCACCATGGTCTCTTTGGTTCCACAAGGCCTTGCAGTGTCACCATGGACCACTGGTTCCATGAGGTGCCTGGCCTTCCACAGCCCCTCACAGCCCCTCATGACCCCTCAGAGACCCTCATGGCCCCGCACAGCCCCTCATGGCCCCTCACAGCCGCAGGCCCAGGGCACCTCCCAAAGGAGAAGGGGTCGGGCCCTGCTTGTTCTCCTTTCATTTCAGCCCCTTCACAGCCACGAGTGCAGAAAGGCTGAAATGGAGCCTTTCCCCAGCGTTTCCCTCGGGGTTAATTGCGGGCTGAAGCTCTGTGCTGGCGCTGGCCCGAGCGCCACCATCCGTGCAGCCGCCAGGCCTTTGCTGTCCCCCCCGTGTCCGTTCCCTGTCCCCGAGTCCCGCCCGGCTCTGGCAGCAGCAGCAGCCGCAGCGCAGGGGGCGCGGGCCCGGCCCAGCCGGGGCTCCCAAGCAGGAGCAGCAGCAGCGCCGGCCCCTTCCCGCCTGCTCCTGCCTCAGCTTCCAAGGGCTTTTTCCAGCTGAATTCGGGACTAGAGCAACAAGCACCCACACACAGCCCTGACTCCTCAGGGCCCGCCTGTGCTGCCCTGAGCCAGCCCTCAGAGGAAGAAAGGATCAGGTTCCAGCGCTGTTTTCAGCTCGGTTTGACTCACCCTGAGGTGCCAGCAGAAGACTGCTGGTGCCTTTGCCTTGGGAATTGGAGATCATGGCTTCACTTGGCCCTCTTCTGCTTGCCACCTGAATTTTATCCATAAAACTGCAGGTGCCTCCTTCAGGTGGTGCTACCTACAGTGCTTTCATGACAGTGAAGTCAGTATTTTTGTCACGGGCATAAAGATCAGCAGACATTGGAATGCCCACCAGCCCCTGAGCACTAAGGCGAGGGGAATTAAAGCCACACAGGCCACATTTGCAGCGCTCAAACACAGCCGTGTTGCTGGCACTGTTGAAATAGAATGAACTGACAGAGGCCATCAGAGAAATTGCCTCTGCAGTGTGGAATTAAATTAGAAAATCCACCAGGAAAAACAGAAACCAGAACTTCTCGACTTGCTTCATTTCTCTTTCCCAGCAGCAGGAAACGCAGATGCCCAGAGGTATTTTGCACTGCCGCTGAGCCCAGTTTGAGCCCAGGCTCTGCCCAGTCCCAGCAGGAACCTGAGCCCAGCCCAGGGAGCTCAGCGCACGCGGGGCCAGGCCCAGAGCCCCGGGCACGGCCGCCCATTGCGGGGCAGCAGCGCAGACAGAATGTCCTGCGGCCCAAACCTCCTGCTCCTGCCACACAGCGCCAGCCTTCTCCCCCTCCTCCTCCTCTCCCAGCACAGCACAAATTCCAGCTCAGAGGAGGCTTCCCCAGAGAGGGCTCCGGCTCCTGTTCCAGCCTGAGTGTCCCTGCAGAGGAACAGGGCATCTTTCAGGCAGTTCCACAAGCTCCGGCTTCTCCCTTCATGGAGAGTCTGGGATGCAAATGGCCTTGCTAAGAAAGCCAAAACCCAAGGGAATGGAATAGTAGTTATTAGAAAAAAAAAAATCACCCTTCTTTCAGGCAAGGTTCACCAAGTCATTCCCTGCATTTCTCCTTTTCAGATTCTTTCAGTCAGCTGCTCTGAGAGGTCCAGCTTGTTCTAGTGCCTACCACGAACTGATTGTGCTCTTGATTTATGCACCAAGGCACCAGATGTGAAATCATCTACACTGAACTCAGAAACAAACTCCCTCTGTCAGAGCATTTCACGTTCCAGATAATTTTCAAGATGTCCATTGAGAGGCTGGAATGATTATCACCCAACTCTCTACTTGTGGCTGCAGGCTCTGGAGATTCTTTCTCTGCATTCAGCCAGGCTTGTATTCCCTAACAAATCCTGGTACCTCCTCCTGTTTTCTTAGCCTAGAACAGTAACAATAAAAACCTTACCCACAGCACAACTCTCCAGTCCACCAGGAAAAGGAAGGACAAGTTGTCAAGTTCTCAAAACCTTTGTCCTTCTTTCCTGCAAGAGTCCTGCTGCACGCAGTGTGGAAAGCCAAGGGAAGCTGCAGGTGGTGGCACAGCTTGTGACAGGAGCTCGACCTTGTTCTCCAGGAAAGGTTCTTGAGAAGAGCAGACAGGACTGTGGAAAACATTCCTGGAAAACTGAAACAGCTTTCCAGAAGTGCAATGAAAATGGAAACAATCTGAAATGCTTTCCTCTATTTATTTCTCTGCTTCCTTTTTCCATCTTGCACTACTTCTCCATGCCACTAATTTCAAATGCATCTCACCTCCAAGATCGATGACTTAGAGTTTTAGACAGTATAAAATACCATGAGCTGTTGGAACCCTGGATGCTGAGAATTGTAAACTTCCTGTGCTTAAAGGCAAAGACGCACAAGAGAACACTGCACTTGACCTGAGGCTGTGGAGAAGGCTTCAAAAATTGACTGGTAGTACTGGGATTACAGGTGTGTAGTTGGTTAGAAATGTGTAATATCACAGGGTTGAAAACTTAAGACTTTGGGGTTTTAGAATACAGAAATAAATATGAAGCAAGATGGAGGTTTTAGGCTGGAGGCAAGTTGTTCTTCTTCACCTTCTTCCTTCTTCAAGTGTTTGGGTGATGGTTTGCAATTGGACAGAAAAGTCTGCATTGTGGGCTTCGAGGGATCAGTTATTGAGTTAAAAGGGAAAATAATCTAGATATTATTTCTTAATTGGATAGTTGAGTCTTAAAAGACCTTGTAACAAGAGATAGTTAGCCATTTTGTGCCTTGCTAATGAAAAGCTGCTGAACTCATGGTTATGAGGCCATTTCACCGATAAGAAATAATAAACACCTGAGTCCAAACATGAACTACCATCTCAAGTGCCTTCAATCCCAACCATGAGAAATGGATAATGAGCTACACAGTTTGCCTTCCCCTGTTTTTGTTGGAAAGCAATGCTGGAGCCATAAGTGCAGTGCTTGGGTCAGGCACGAATCCTGCAGCCAGGGAATGTGCCCCGCCAGTGTGAGACCCTCAGCAGGGACAATGCTCAGCAGCATTGCTGTACTTGGTCTCCATAGAGCCATGCCAGGACCAGCGGCTGAGCTCAGGAGCCAACACAGCCCCTGCCCTGCTCCAGAGCCCCTTGGCAGGGTGGGCTCCTGCCCTGGCTCTGTGTGCCGGGAGCCGGCAGCGCTGGGTGCAGGGCGCCCAGGGAGGGCACAGAAACGCTGGGTGAGAAATGCTGGGGGACAGCGAGATGGGCACAGGAGCAGCACACACAGCGGGCACAGCCTGCAGGAGAGATGGCCAAGGGGAGAAACCAACAGACTTCTCAGGAGGGTGGAGAACAAACCTTTAGTTGCAAACTTCAGAGAATGAGGTACTTGGGAAATCTTAAATCAACATTGAATGACATTAAAGCACTTGACAAAGCCCTGACTTAGCAAACTCTAACCTGTCCAACTTCAAGTTATCCAGATTTCGAGAAGAGGAGGTCAGGAGAAGAGAGAGAGGGAGAGAGAGACCCACAGACAGTCTTGGATTTCAGCTGCTGTGAGCTTCAGGGCCACGGGATGTGTCAGTGTCACACCCGTGTTACAGCCTGACCTGCTCTGGTCCTTCTCACAGGGGGGGTTTTTGGGGTGCCAGGGGCTTGGCAGCCACTTTGGGGCTGGGTCAGAGGCTGCAGTGGCTGGGGCAGGACAGTGACCACCCCACCTATGCAGAACTCTCCCTGCCCCCACACACACACTGCAGGTATCTGAGACTCTTCATCCTTTCTCTGCTCTCCAGCATCAAGGCAAGGGACTCTGGTTACAGCTCTGAGCTCGTGCCAATGGCAACCACCCCGGCAATGGGGATCCAGGGAGCTGCTCTCAGGAAACCCCCAAGAGCTGGGCAGTGCCCCAAAACCGCCTCAGAAACGTGAGATACCCCAAAATCTCTTCAGGAACGTGGATTATTGAAAAACTCACTCAGTAATGGGCTCCCCCTCCCTTCATCATCCCCAAACTTCAGCTGTCTCATTCCAGACCCCAGCCCACCTCCCCAGTCCCAACCCCAACCCATCCCACCACTCCTGGACTACATGACCCCCTTCCCAAGCCATATTTCCCCCATTTCAAACCTTCCAAACCCCATCCCACCCATCCTGCCCCACACAATGCCCATCTCACCCCTCCAGATTTGAAGCCCACTTTGCCCAATCCCCTTCCAACCCCATTCCACACCAAGGGGCTGTGGAATCGAGGAATTTTGGGGAGAGAGTGAGTGGCATTGAAGTGACAGATCGAACCCTCTTGTCTCTTTGAGTGCCAGGAAGGGAGACAAGTACACCAAATACCCCCAAAACCCCCAAGTTCTCCCAATTATCTCCCTGAAACCCAGATTCCCCTGAAACACAAGTAAAAAGTGAGGCTTTAGAAGCCTTTGATGAATTTATTGATTTTTACCCAATTTTCTCTGTTTTAAAGAGATGAAGATGAATCCAAAGAAAATTAGGGCCAAAACAAAAGAATAACCAGCCCGGTGTCTTCCCAAAATGGATCACAGGGAATGTGGGTCACCAGGGCTCTGACCAATGTGGGGCCTCCCATGGCGGATGAAGTTGGGGCAGTGCACAAAGCTCTTCCTGCAGCTGGGGCAGTGGCAGGGCTTCCCTTACCAGTGCCTCCGTTGGTGTTTGGTCAAGTTAGAGCTCCAGCTGAAGCTCTTCCCACACTGGGGACACTCGTAGGGCCTCTCCCGGCTGTGGATGCGCCGGTGGGTGATGAGGGTGGAGTTGCGGTTGAAGCCCTTCCCACAGTCAGGGCAGAGGAAGGGCCTCTCATCCGTGTGGATCTGCTGGTGCTTGAGGAGATGGGAGCTGGTCTGAAACCTCTTCCCACACTGGGGACACTCGTAGGGCCTCTCCCCAGTGTGGGTCATTTCATGGATGATCAGTTGGGAACACCAACTGAAGGTCATCCCACATTCCCCACATTTGTATGGCCTTTCCCCAGTGTGGCTCCTCTGGTAGCAGATCAAGTGGGAATGCTGGCTAAAGCTCTTCCCACATTCCCCACACTCATAGGGCCGTTCCCTGGTGTGGATCCTCTGGTGGCGGATCAGGTTGGAGCTCCAGCTGAAGCTCATCCCACATTCCCCACACTCATAGGGCCTCTCCCCAGTGTGGATGCGCTGGTGGCTGACAAGGTGGGAGTTTTGCTTGAAGCCCTTCCTGCAGTTGGGGCAGCAGAAAGGCCTCTCCTCTGTGTGAATCCGCTGGTGCTTGAAGAGATGGGAGCTGCTCCGAAACCTCTTCTGACACTCCCCACACTTGTAGGGCCTCTCCCCAGTGTGGATGCGTTGGTGGATGACGAGTTCTGAGCTGTACCTGAAGCCCTTCCCACATTCCCCACACTCGTAGGGCCATTCCCCAGTGTGGATCCTCTGGTGGCTGATCAGGTCAGAACTCTGCCTGAAGCTCTTCCCACATTCCAAGCACTTGTAGGGCTTCTCTCCATCATGAAGCAGCTCATGGACCACCAGCTTTGAGCTCTGGCTGAAGCTCTGCCCACTTTCCTGGCACAGGGGAGGTCTTTCCTCCTCAGAGCACCCTGGGCTGGCTTTGCAGCCCCTCCTGCAAGATCCCCAAGGCTTTTCTTCCCCGTTGGATTCCTGTGCCCTGGAGCCGCTCAACACAGCCTCTTCCACGAGGTTCTGCTGTGGGGATTTGTCCTCCCTGGTCTCCATCCTCAGCTCCTTCCCTGGGGGAGGAAGGACAAGGAGAGAATGGGACTTGCCTGTGTGCCAGAGGGAAGGGGAAGGAGATCCCCCCACTGCTTCCCCAGCAGGACGGCATTGGCAGCAGGGTTGTCCTGCAGCCAGGGGCCATGCTGGGCTGGGAGATGGAGCAGGAAAGAGGGGGAAAGGGGCACTGACTTCCTCCTCACCTGCCTGGGTGTCTTGAGGCATCATCTTCTTCCTCAAAGCCTCTTCCTCCTCCATGTGGCCAAGGTTTGGGAATGGGAAATCCTGGTTCGGGGAAAAACAAGGAATGAGCACCTTGAGTTTGAAGGTCCCTCTGCCCAAGTCCATCTCTACAAATCACCAGCCATCTGGGGTCCATAAAAGCCTCCCAAAAAACAAGACTCATCCCTGAAAATGCCTCCCAGGAGTTCCCTGTCTCTGGTCTGCCCCCTTTGGTGTTTGGGGTTCCCCCCTGTCCCAGCTGTTTGGGGTCACATTTGTATTGGGGGTCCCCCCTCTACTCGGTCCCTGCCCTCCTCAGGCGGCTGGGAGTCCCAGGAATCCTAAAAGTTTCCCCTTTTTGCTCTCCCCACTTAGGGATGCTGGGGGTCTTGCAGTCCCGGGCCCCCTTCTCCCCTCACTCTCTGCTCTGGGCTGCAGGGGCTCCAAGGAGTCCCCCCTGCCCCTCTCCAGGCTCTTGAGGGTCCCGCCAATGGCGGCGCTCCCCCCTCTCTGGGCTCCCCACTTTGGGCTCCTGGGGGACACAGGGCTCCCCGAGGGCCATCCGCGGCTCGGCTTTAAAGCCCTGCCAGCTCCAAACATCCCCCCAAAAAAACCCCAAACCCAGGCACCCCCGGGATATTTCGGCCGAGCTCCCCCTCCCCGGGCACCTGCGGAATGGGGGGCGATGTTCCCGGGCTGCTGTGAATTCAGGCAGCGCTGGAGCCACGTGGGTCCCCGTCCCCTCCTCCCGCTGCTTCCCGCTGTCGCTCCGCCTCTTCCTCCCTCCCTCCCTCCCTCCTCCTGCTCCTCCCCTGCTGCCGGAGCCCTCGCGTGTCCGAACGCAGAGAGGGCTGGGGGGATGCCAGGACTGGGAGTGACTGGGCTCTACTGGGATCATGCTGGGAGCAGCTCCTGGGTGACTGAGTTCTACTGGGATCATACTGGGATCATACTGGGAGTGAGTGGGAGCAGCGCGATGGCTCCAGCGCTGGGGCTGGAGGCGCTCCTTGGGGGCCAGGGGGGAGTGGGACCACCGGCACCGGGACCCTGAACCGCCACTGCAGGCACTGGCACCCTCCTGCTCCCCTTATCCTGCACAGGGGCCTCCTTGAATTCCTCCATTACTGGACGTCAGGACCCCCTGCTCCCTGCATCCCATGGCTCCCAGCCCCCAGACTTGCCGTGTGCCTGACCCTGGGACACCCTGGAATGCCTTGGACCCCCATTCCTGCCTTTCCCAGCCCCCAGCCCCACCTTTGTGCAAAACCAGAGACCCCCCTGAACTCCCCCTTCCCGAACATCCCGGGTATCCCCACCCTGGTACCCCCTTTTTAGGAAACCCTGAGCCCCCTTGAGCCCCATTTCCTGGGCTCAAAGACCCCCTGGAATTCCCTTCTACCTCTGCACGTCCCTGCACTCCCATTTCCGTGACACTGAGACCCCCCTGCACCCCTTTATCTGGAACAACTCAACCTTTTCCCAGCGCCCGCCTCTCCCAGCCCCCAGCCCCACCCTTTTCCCTGACCTGGGACCCCTGGGCCACCATTCCTGCATTTCCCAGCCCCCAGCCCCTCCTTTCCACACACTGAGGATCCCTGGCACCCCCTTTCCTGGGCACAGGATTCTCTGGACACCCCATCCCAGCTCTTCCAGTGCCTGCACCCCCTTTCCTTGGCTCTGAGCCCCTGAACCTCCTTCTCAGCTCTGCCAGCCCTTCAAGTTCCCCCTTTCCTTGGCCTGTTGATCCCCCTGGATCTTCAAACTCTCACTTTCAGCACCCCCAGCTCCCCCAGATCTCGGTGTCCCCCCAGTTCTGCACTCCCTGCAGTGTCTGGAAGTGGCGCTGTCGGAGCCCGGCCCGGGGGTCCCCCAGTCCTTGATTGTGGGGGACGTGGACGGGACCCCCTGGGAGCGCTGGGGCAGCGAGCGGGGCCGGATGGAGCCGCAGAGAGCGGGGATGGAGGGGGGAGTTGAGCTGGGATATTGGGGTAGCCAGGGCTGGGATGTTGGGATAGCCAGAGCTGGGATATTGGGGTAGCCAGGGCTGGGATGTTGGGATATCCAGCCCCGGCCCAAGGACAGGACCCGGCCCGTGGCCGACAGTGCCCTGGAGATGGGGCCGGTACAACCAGAACGGGGGGGACTGGGGGGGAGCCGGGGGCTGGGCTGGGATCTGTGGGAATGGAGAACTCTGAGGGGCTGGTATGGGATCTCTGGGGCTGGGGAGGATCTGTGGGGCTGGAATGGGAATCCAGGGAGCTCCAAGGGGCTCCCTGGCCCTGGGACACGACTCCCTGGGTCCGTTCTCTCCTGGTTCCCAGGTCTCCACACGCTGCAGGTGGTTTCCAGCTGTGCCCTCCTGTCCCACGGAATGTCCATGGATCCCATGGGTACAGCTATGAGGGGTGGGATTTCATCTCCTTCCAGCTGGGACCTGGGAGCAAGGAGGGTCCGACGGTGCCACCTGGATCAGCCAGAGGTGCTGGGAATCCAAAGGGATCATGGTGGAGCAGATGAAGCATTACCTGGGACACACCTCTGTAGAAGAGCTCCCAAAATACATCAGACATGGTCGGGAGGCTGTGGAGCACAAAAGTGGGTGTGGGAGGAGGAGGGGAGTTCCTGTGGGAGTGTGGGATTGAGGAATGGGAGACTTGGGAATGCAGGAATTCCCATGGAATTTCCATGGCCAGATGTCACTCTCTTCCCAGTCAGGTGAGAATTCCATGGATGGATCTTCCCCTAAGCCTTGCCATGGGAATTCCATGGGGAAGTTATTTGAATTGATGACCAATGCAATGCCAGCAGTGCAATGAGACGTTATCCCTGCTGGGATTCCATGGGACAATTCCTTTTCCTTTTCCTTTTCTTTTCCTCAAACTTTTTCTTGAAATTTCCTTTCCTTGAATTTTCCTTTCCTTTCACTGAAAATTATTTTCCTTGAAGTTTCTCCTTTCCCTTTCCCTTTCCCTTTCCCTTTTCCTTTCCCTTCCCCCTCCTTTCCTTTCCCCTTTCCTTTTTGCCTTCCCTTCCTTCCCAACACTTCCCTTCCCAATGTGTCAGTAGTAGTAGAGGTAATTGACTGAAGGAGGCGTGGAATGACATGGATTTTTTTTCCCCTTCTTTTCAAATTAATACGTACTGCATAAAATAATTAAGTATCTTACTCTGCTGCCAGGTTGGTATGCTCTAATTTAATCCACTGACAGTCTGGTTTTCCTTTCCAACTTGAAAGATCATTTCCTTTTTTATGTCTTTCAGAACATGATTGAGACTGGTAGAACAATGAAAGCTCTGCTTTCCAAAATAAAAGACAAGAAACCAAGGATGGTAAGAGGTAGATCCTTGTAAGGTACAAGGATAAAGCCACTAACTAACATCTTCAAATCATTTGGGTCAATAGGCAGTGTATGCTGACAGGTGCTTGTTTGGCTTGAAGTTTGGAGTGGGAGGAAGCAAATGCAGGAAGTAATCCTTATCCAGCTGCTGAAAAATTAATTGTTTCTTCAGCTGGGAAATGGACCTGGGCACTGCCATTTTCACTGCTCAGATAATTATAAAAAGGTTTTATGGCTCTTGCCATGCAGTCATCAAGTCTGATGGATTCCCTGTTTCTTACTTTATGTTTGAAGGAAATTAAGCTCTTTCCATAGCTTTTCTAACACCACCTCAGTTGCCTCCATACTAGAATGACAACACTCAGAATATTTCTTCATACTGTTGTTATGAATTGAAGCAAACTCCAATAAGCTTAGTCCAATTGGAATTTATTAATTACAGCAAGCAAGGCATAAGCAAAATCAGCGCTGGGCGACAGGGGAGCCTCCGCTCGCCAAGGAGTGCCGCACCCACTGTTCGGTACAGTCTAACTTTTATACTGTATCTCTTCTCGTTGGGGACGGGTCCAGAAAGTACTCTGCACCTGTGTCTTCTTGGTGCTAAGGGGTCCTCCTCTGCTGGGAGTCGTCTGATGAAGGCTGCTAGTCTTCCTCGGTCGTCCTCTGGTCGACTTCTCCTTATTTAGTGGTCATGCCTAAAATTCTAGAACTTATGGTTTATTGAGCAAGCATTTATTAAACAAGAATATTTTAAGCAAGCATTTATTAAGCAAGAATATACTTGTGATTGTATGCGGTTTTGGTTACACGTGGTTTTAGGTCTAAGTATTTTATTCCCTCTATCTTTAGCTCTTTAGTGAACAGAACATGAACAAAACGCACCAGGTTCCACCACACTGTCAGCCATAGAGGTTTTCAGAATGAGAGTCTGTCAGCCCTGGGAAGATGACTTCAAGTAGCATTCTAGATCTGCTTTTAGTAGATCTCAAAAGAAATTTTGTGGAATATCCCTGTGTCTGTCAAGTAACCACAATGCTCTATAAAAACAGTTGCTTTAAGCATCAGGTATCCAGACAGTCTTTCTAGAGACTGTCCAGGAGGTTCTCAGGTTCTTCTGAAGTGCGCAGGAAAAGCAGGAATAGATATGATTTTTCAGAAGAAATTGTCCTTTTCTCCCTCCCCCCGACTAAAATCGTTACCAACCACTTGGACATGCTTCCCCCTCTGTGCTATTCTAGTGTGCATTGCTGCACGGAAGGGCAAAGATCTGAGACACGGGATTGAAGGGAACTGAATACAAAGTCGAGCCACTTGGACAGACAGATCAGAGCCTTTGCTTCTCCCTCCACTTCAAGGCTGAACACTCCTCTTTTCTGTGCAGTCATCTCACTGTTTTAATTGAAGTGCATGATTTTAGACACTTATGGGAAGTGTCGAGAGCCTGGGTTCCCCCCCGGCCGCGCCTTCCTTGTGCAGGAGCAGCCCGGAGCTGGGGCCGAGGCCCCGGCGATATCGAGCGCTGCCGCTGTGGCCCGTCACGTTCCGGGCCCCGGAGCGGATTCCTCCCCCTCCGGCCGGGGACCGAGGGGGCAGCAGGGCTGGAAGGAGCGGGGACCGAGGCCCGCCCGGCGTCACCGCCCCCGGCCCGGCCCCGACAATCGGGTGCTGCGGTTGCCGGGGAACCGCGGGCGCGGCCACAGCGGCTGTGACGGCGCCGCCGCCTCAGTTGCCGCAGAGCGCGCTCCGGGCTGGTTGTTCGCAGCCTGGGCTCGTGCAACGGCTGCACTCAGCGATTCGCTCGGGGACTTTTTCACAGAGATTGTCTCTGCCAGCGAGCCCTGGACTCGCAGAGCTTTGGTCTCTGCCAGCGAGGAGTCCTCAATTTCATTTGAAGGTAAAGATTGATTGTGCTTTTTTGTTTTGTCCCATCTGTGCTCTGAAAGAGAATTCCAAAAGGAAACAGAGGATGGGATAATGTGCAGCTGAATAGATGAACGATATATGGTCTACTGATGGTGCTTTTTTTCCACTGAAGAAATGCAGAATTTCCTAAATGTAGTAGTCTATAGGCATTTTTTTTCCCTATAGTGATGACTTAAACTGCTTAAAGGTGAATGAGTTCTACTCAGGTGTCTGTGGGTTGTTATGGTCTGGTTCTTAAAATTATTAGGGAGATGCTCCTGAATTAAGGTGCAAACAGGACCATATGCCAAAGTCAATTGTCTGGATTTGATGTAACAGCAAATGTGAGGAAGAGAGAGAAATAGAGAAGGGAGTTGGGGAGGGGGAGAGAAAGAGAGTGACTGATTAAATAGAAAGTAGAAAGTATCACCATTGCATGGATCTCACTGGCATACCATGAAATCCTCTTCTGGTCTTCTCTGTGGTGAGGTGTCACAAAACATGAGACTCCAATGGATTCATGCAGATTTGGGCAAGGTGGGACTGCCCAGGTTCCTGCCTGGGGTGGGGCAAGTTGGACTCTGTCTCTTGCTACTTTCAAATAAGATAAAATCTTTAGCACCAGTATATCCTTTTGAGCCTGCTGTGAATTGGGTTGTGGATTTTCAGATCTGTTGTGTTCCTTTGCATGCCATGCAGTCACCTGGTGCAAGGCCTCAGGAATGGGTCTGGGGGCACTCTGGAGGTCTTTGATGGGTTCTGACACCCCGTCAGCTGCCCCTGATGGGAATGTCCCCTGGATGTGGCCTTCTGGGGCTGGGGGGTTTTAGAGCTGAGCCAGTTTGTCTGAGGGAGGATGGGTGTCCACTGCCCCTTACCAGAGGTTGTGCCACAAGCCCAAAATTTCCTCTTTCCCCCTGTGTTGATGGGAGGTTTGTGTGCAAAGCTGGCCTCAGCAGATGAGTCTGTAGCTATGACTTCCCCAGCCTGAAGGCAGAGAGAGCTGATTTTCAGGACAGCTGCTGGGTTTGGCTTGGTTGTGGATACATTTTTCTCAATTAGCCTTGTTTAGTTCTCCCCAGACCTGAGCTAGGAGGACAATAGTGTCTCCTTGATCTTGTCTCAAGTTCCCTTAGGTGGCTTAACTCACAGTCCCAAGTTTGAATAAGGAGGCATTTTCAGGGAGGGGTGGGCTTCAGTGGTGGCAGCTTCTTGATTCAGTTTTGTCAGAATGGGCAAAAAGTCCTTCCTAACAAGATTTAAGCCATTAGCCATTACATTTCAGTCTCTCCCAAGTCCTGTGAGAAGCAGCTGAGAGAGCAGGGGTGCTTTAGCCTGAAGAAGAGGAGGTCCACTCTAGCTATTTTTAAGTAATATTTAAGCTACAGCTTTGTCTGTTCCAACTATTCTTAATATTCATCTTCTGAGCTCCAGGTTTCAGTACAATCCATATTTAAATTGCACAAGGCAGCCATATAGCTCAAATAAAGTCCAACTAGAGGCCTAACAATACTAGCTACTTATGCCAAACAAGCACTCAGCTACTTTCAAATCATATCAAATTGTTTAGCACCAGTATATGCCTTGAAACTGCCATGGATTGGGTTGTGGATTTTCAGAGTTCCGTTGTTGCTCCTTCCAGTTTTGTTGAGGCACTGTCGCCCTCTGTGACATCATCCCTTGGAGATGGCGTCTGGATTGCCCAAGAAGACACCACCACCTCGTCTTTTGCTGAGGGAAAGGCTGAAGCCAGACACTGTGAGTGGCCACTGGGGCTGTGTTAAGGCTGGCACCTGCCCTGGTGTCCCTGCTCTCCCTGGCCCTGTTGTCCAGCAGCGCTGTGAAGCTGCAGAGCCCCTCCCCAGCCCTCTGTGCCGTGCTCCTGTTGCTGGGGGCTGTCCTGGTGCAGCAGGGAACACTGTGGGATGCTTCAGTTGTGTCTTGCCTGGCTGTGCCAGTGGAGCCAAGTGAAACCAATGTACAGCTGAAGCCCTGAGCAGGTGTTCTGTCCCTTTCCCTTTGCCACAGGAATTCCTTCTGTCAGGCTGGGCACTCACCTGTGCTGCTCTGACCATCCTGCCCTTGGCCACCCGGGCATGTCGGGGAGGAAACCTCAAACTCTGCCCAAAGCCTTGGGAGCCATGGCTGGTCCCAGCTGGAAGAGCTTCCAAAGCAGCTGTTCTCTCCCAGCTGCTGTGTGGGCACAGATCCAGCCCTGCAGGCAGCACTGGAGCCAGGGCCACAAAGGTCCCTTGCTGTCTGGAGCTCTCTTGGCTGAAGATGCCCCAGTGCTGAGGCTCTGTCAAGGAGATCCCTCTGTTTTCTTCTGTGGAGGGCTCTGTCAGCCCAGACAGAGAAAGCAATTTAACAGGGAGAACCAAAACCTGGACACATTCCTGTGCACCTCCCTCTTGGTACAGCTTTGTTTTCTTGCATCTGTTGGACTCAGCCTGCAGCGATATCTCCTTGCTGTGAGTTCTGAGTGTTGTGCAGGGATGGAGTTCAGGCAGTTCTGAGAGCTCCTTTCCATTCTCTGGAAAGGTCGCTGCCTCAGTCCAAGGAAATGTAAGAGGAAACAAATGCCCAAAGAGCAGAAATCCCCAACCATGTCCCATCCTGTCCTGGAGAAGCCAATGGGACGGAGCCATGTGGCTGGAGTGTGTGTATTGCACTCTGTATTATTAATTTACTGATGCTAAGGATTTCAGCAGGAAACTTCCAGGGCTCCCAGGACTGTCCTAGTGGCTGTGATCACAAGTTATTCACCAGTGCCACTTGTTCAAGAAAAGCCTTTCTGAACAAGCCATCTCTGAGGCTCTAGCTGGTGTATTTTTGCCTTTCAGCTGCTTCCCTCTAAGTTCCAGAGGGAGAAGACTCCCAGCAGGAAGAAGGAGGCCAGCACTGGGGGGAGTATTCTGCCCAGAATTGGCCCATTTCCAGACAGGAGTGAGACTCATCCAAAGGTAGCCTTTTCCTGCTCTTTTCCTTTCTGTTGAACAGGAAGTTTGAAAGGGGTGTGTGCTTGTGACAGGCTTGCCTCCAGCAAAACAGCTCAGTGTCCAGGTGCTGTTGTCATTGCACACTGCTGGGAGGGGTGGACTGGGAGTCCTGGTGTGCACTAAGTTACACAAATAACCTCTGCTGGAGCTGCTGGGCTGTGCTGGAGTGTAGCTGCCATTGCTAATGGGGGAAGGCTGGGGACACAAAGGCACAACATTGCCATTTGCCATTCTCTTGCTGAGAGAGCCTCCTCTAGCTTTGGTGTGGTCACTATCAAATGCTTGGGGTCACAGGATTCCCTCCAGAGTGGCAGTGTTGGCCTTTGAAGGCCAAGGATGTGCAGGAATTACTTCAGATTTAGCAAAAGAAATTGCATTCCTGCTTTGGGCTGGAAGAATGTGTTGGACCCTTACAGGGTGTTAGATTATGCAGGCCGCCAGATGTGCAGGGGACTGGCCCTGGGCAGAGAGCAATGGATGTGCTTTATCAGGATCAGTGCCTACTTAGAGGTGTGTTTAAAGCTGCTTTTCTGGCAGGATGGGCTCAGTAGAAAGCACAGTCCAAAGGGGTAGGTGACCAAGGTGGGCTGTTGAGCAGGAAATTGGCAGCAGGAGACATGGAACAAAGTGGTTAAGGATTGTCCTGGAGAGGGGCATTGGGAACACCTCAGGGAAGGGCACAACTAAGGGCCAGTGTGCTGCAGCCATTCCCTTCAGCAGAGTGTGTCTGCTGTGAAGTCCCATAGGAGACCTGCTTTTGACCTCCTCTGGTCCTGTGCTCTTCTTCTGATGTTTAAGTTCTAGAGCAAAAAAGATATTTGCAGTTGTGTGGGCCTGGGTTTCCCTGTCTCAGAATAAAGGACATCCCAGAATTTTTTCCCATGGAGTCTCCTGTAAATCCATGGGTTTGACTTACTCCATGAATGCTCAGTCAGTGCCCCAGAGCTCTGTGACCACATGGGCACAGGGCTGTGCTTAAGGGAAGTGCTGCCTGGCATTGTGGAGAAAGAAACCTGGAGAAATAGATGCCAAACGAGCAGCTTGGCTTGAGCCTGCTCTGTGTGGCCCAGCAGCTCTGGATCACTCAGAGCAGAGGTGGGTGAGCCACTGTTTGCCCAGTGTGGGCTGGGCAGACGTGCTCACCCAGAGTCTGTAGTTCCCTGGGGATCAGTGGAAGATTCTCCTTCATGAACCTTCCTCCCAGCAGCTGAAGCTCTCCCTGCTCTCTCTCGCCTCTCCAGCTGCCGTCAGCTGCCCCGAAACAGAGCTGTTTTGGGGTTTCCCCACCAGAGCTGGTATTTCAGAACTTCGTCGCTCGGGAGGTCTCTGAGATGGAGCTGTCTCTCATTAATAAGGACAAGGTAAGTGCTGGCACCCAAAGCTTTAACGCTGTGCTGGAAGAGGAGAGTGCTGTCATTCCCCAGTGTACAGCAAAGCAAGCTGTCTGCTGCAGCACATGCAGAAGAAAATGTCTCAGCACCTTGTTCTGCAAGATGCTGGAAATCTTCCTGTGCTGGGAATTGTCCCCTGATTTTGGCCCTGCATTGATGGTGTCTATCCCAAAGGAGTTTCCTTCTCTTGCAAGCTCTGGATTGAGAGGAATGTTGAGGGCTGTACAGTTCTTTCCTGCTCTCATGCTGTGCCTTGAGTCTATCCCACACCCTGTGTCTCCTTAATTAATCTTGGCTCCTGGTAGGAGTCTCTGCCTCTCTCAGCCAGTTTGGCTCCCTTTGTGCAGCTGACAGTCAAAGCTCAGGGGCTGAGTCTTCTGCACTTTGTGCTGGAATCACTTCTCATCAATGGCATTGGCACTGCAGGAAACGTGTTCTGAAAGAGCCCTGCAATCAGGCTGATGGAGCAGAAGCAGTGAGAGGCCTTTAGGTGCCACTTCAGGCTCCTGCTCAGCTTCATCCAGTTCTGCTCAGCTTTTCCAAAAGGAACAGAGTGCTCTGCTTTCCCTTTGGAGAACCACAGCAGATCCAAAGCCATGTGCTCCTGGAGGTTTCCAGCTTCACTTGAAGAAATTGGGATTGTTTTGCATTTTGCCAAGAGAGCTGAGAGGGGGGAAAAGTTGAAAAATGTCAGCAGTTGTGTTCCAGCGTAAAGAGGAAAACTTGAGACCATTGGAATTTCAGTCAGGGAATTATTTTCTCAAGGGGGGCTTGTGCCAAGTGTGGGCTGGTGGGAGGAGACAGGAGGGAATCCAAATCATCTGGTTTAGACTTTTGGAGAGCATTTTGGTGCTCAGGGGTTGATGCTCTCAGTGTGCCAGAAAATGCATGTTTGCTGTGTCTGTGAATGCCAGAGGGCAGAACCTGGCCTGCTGGCTGCAGGCAGGAATGCCCAGCAGCCCAGCCTGCCTGCACAGGCAGCAAGAAGGCCTGGAGAGCCAAGACTGGCTTTTCATCCTGGAACCACACTGTCAGTCAGTGCTGGTCATGTTTCTCCAGGCAGAAAAGGCCTTTGAAGCCCACAGTGAACAGGCACAGCCTGTCTGTGTTTCTGTCACTTTTGGCAAGCTGATTGCTCTCATGGTTTAATGATTCTTCCTTGCTGCTTTACTGCCCATTGCAATTCTCTTTGCCATCTCCTTGTTTTAGGGGTTGTCTTGCTGGGTTCCTTCCTTCTTTTGCTTTTCAGGTTTGCTTTTCTTCCCAGTAAGGCCACAGGGCTTGGTCTCCTCTCTTGCTGCTCTGCCTGCCTGACTGTATCCCCACAACATCCTTACCCAAAGCTAGATTTGCTAGAAGGGAATTTCTTCCTTCCCCCAGGACAATGTGCTGGTTTGCTTTCAGGTAGCACATTCCCCCTCTGGAACATGACAACTGCATGGCTGTGTGGAGGCAGAACCCAGCAGGGTTTTTGGCCTTGTTGAATAGGCAGATGACTTGGTTCAGGTGCTCTGTCTCCATCGTCCTGGTGCTGACCTGCTCAGCCCTTCCTTGCCAGCAGGCACTGCCCTACTGGCCCTGGCCAAAATGCTGGAGGCAGACAGAAGGGATTCCAGTTCAGCCTTGTGAAGGATGTGTCTGTGCCTGCAGAGCTGAAAGTGCTTTGGGAAGGGGCCAAGGAGGGATGTCAGCAGGGCACGGACAGGTCTCCTCTGGTCCTGTTGGCACAAGTGGCACAATGATCATTTGGTGTCTTTGCTGCAGATTCCTTGGCTGGTGAAGGTGTCCATGGAGAGCTGCCCTTATTTCCAGCTGGCGTGCCCCAGGGATGTGTACCATGTGGTGCCAGCAGGCTCCTCTGCCCCTGTGCGCATCCGCTTCAGCCCCGCCGAGAACAAGGTGAGAGTGGAGGAGCCAAAGCACAGAATGATCTGCACAGCCATTGTTTTCCCTGCACTCTGGCTCCAGCCCATTGCATGCTGTGAGCTTGGCTTCAGGCCATGGGCAGGCAGCCTGCAGCCAGTCACACCTTGGCCCCTGCTGGCAGGCACTGCAGCCAGGCCTGACAGGCTCTGCTTCCCCTCCCTGCACATCCCTGAGCATTCCCAGGGGAAGATGCAGAGGGAACAGGATGGAAATGACAGAGGGCTGTTGATAGATGTTGGGCCATCTCTAGGTCTAGGGGAAGGGGTTTCATGATGATGGAAAACATCAGAGGAACCAAGAGGTCAGAGAGCTTTCCTCCTTGCTGACTGGCACCAGCTTCCCTGCCTGCCCCTGGGCTGGAGCAAAGACGGTGCTTTTTCACCCCCTCTGCTTTCCAGCCTTGCAGCTGTGCTGTCCCAGAGCACAAGTGAGCATGGTACAGCTGCAGGGCCAGGGCAGAGGATGTGCTGTGCCCGTGAGCCCGGCCTGGCACAGGCACACTGGGCTCTGGGTGCCCTTGGTCAGCAGGAGGTTGCTGAGCTGCAGGGGACTGGGACACCTGCCTGAAGGAGCTCGTGCAGGGCAGGTACAAGCTGTAGGCAGAGCTGTGAGCCCAGGGCTTGTGGCAGTGACACTACTGGGGCTCTGTCTTCATGCCTGTCCCTGTGCTTGCTCTGTCAGCTGGCACCCATCCCGTGCAAGAGGTGCTTTTGTGGGGAGGTTTGAACAGCAGTGCTGAGGCCCTGGCAAGTCTGATCTCAGTGCTGGGATCTGGAGGGTTCATGTTCTGATCTGGAGGCTTGTTCATAGGGAAGGGTTTAGGACATGGCATGGAAGGGAGGAAACCTTGCAGGGAAACAAAGAGAGGCCCTTTCCAACAGCATCCTGCTACCTCTTGGCACTGTTCTTCTCCTGGCTTGGTTGGAGAGGCAAAGTTAGAGAGGAGTTCTGAGCCAACTGATGTTTCTACAGCAGGCCAGAGGTGCAGGATCTCTTTGGGTGCAGCTGTTTTCTCATCTTCCTTTTGCTGCTTAGAGCCAGTTGAAGACTTTGTCCTATTCTCAGACAGTTGGAATATAGAAACCTAGAGGAATGTCCTGTGTTCCCAAGCACCATGTTCTTTAGAATGAACTTAGGAATTGTTTAACAATCATTAAAATTTAGAGTAAAATTGTGGTGGCCTAGGGTATGGGTATGACCTAGTGATACAAGAGCTGAATGCCACAGAGATAGGTTTTGCAAAAGTGCCCTGGTGCCTTTAAAATGTGACATATTAGTAGAACTTAGTGCTCATTTTAGGGTGCAATAGGTAAATCGATGCCCTTGGAGCATCAATTTACCTATTGCACCCTAAAATGAACAATAAGTTTTTCTTCTGCCATGGGGATGGCACTAAATGCCCTGTGCTGAGGCAGTTTCTTTTCCTGCAGGATTATTGCCACCAGCTGGTCTGCATGACATCAAGGGAAAGGATCGTTGTGCCAATTCGGGCCATTGGTGCCCGAGCTGTCCTGGACTTCCCTGCCCAGCTGGATTTCTCCAAGTGTGCAGTCCAGGGCAGCACCCAGAAGACTCTGCTGGTGCGCAATGTCGGTACCCAGGCAGCTCGTTACCAGCTGAGCACCCAGAGGTGAGGCAGCTCATCTGTCCTTGTGCAAAACACCTTTGGGGGACAGCAGAGCTGGGAAAGAGCAGCAAAAGGAACCAGAGCATTGCAGCTGCTGCCCTGCAGCCTGGCTGGAAGGGAGCAGGATGGATGGCATCAGCTCTTGCTTTCTGTGGCCTTGGAGCTTTCTCTGTCCCAGATTTGCTGGAGGCTGCTGGAACATGTTGGTAGCTGGCTTGCACCCTCCTGAGCACAAGCAGCTTCTGAAATGCTTCCTCAGCACTGTCAGCCAAATAGACCCATTCCCTGAGAGGCCACAGGCACGTGGCTTTCCAGTGGTCCTGGAGGGGACCTCTGGCAATCATCTGAGCAAACACACTGCTCAAAGCAAGAGCAGAGTCTGGGGACTGCAAGGTGCCATTGGGAGATCTGGACCTGGCTTTAGATGCCATAGAAGGGAACAAACATATCAATGGACCTAGCTAAAAAGCAGAAGAAAACAACGTGTTTTTCAAGAAAACCCCCTCCGTCCCTTATCTTTTCTGCCTGTCAGTTGCAGTAGTGATTCATTGAGAGGATGGATCTAACAGGGTGAGAAGTGTCTTAAGGAGCAGCTCACAATGAACAGAGAAAAGGCCAAAACTGAGCTTGCCAGCCCCATCTCTTGGCAGTGGTTTTCATTTGGTTATTACAGTGTCAGGGATGTCTCCTGCACAGCTCTTCTATCTGTGGGCTCAGGGAACAGCTTAGTGCTGTTGGCTGAAATTCAGAGGAGTTGAGAGATGACTGCTACAGCAGGAACAGAAGAGTCTGGTGGGTCCAGCCCAGGGTGGGATGTAGCAGGTGAAGGGGCTGAATTGCACTCAGTTTTTTCGGCCTGAAACTGAGTCCTGGACTTGGCTGGATCCTCTTCTCCTGATAATTTGAAAAAAAGAAGACACCTTCTTTCTCAGGCAAGCCCTGAAGTCACCTCCAGGAATGTTCTTCCCATCCTGCCATCTGAGGGCAGGAGCATGTAACATGGGGCAGGAGTGGGAAGGGAATGGAATGGAAGGGAGTGCTGAAGCCTGGCCAGGGATTCCCCTAACTGGCAACTTCTCTGTTCTGATGAAATTTCTGGCAAAAGACTAAGGGAAGAATCCTGTGCCTTGCCCCCAGCAGGCACTGATCCCCCGAGCCCCAGCAGAGAGCTGCAGCAGGGCTGGCATCAGCCCCGGGGCAGATGCAGGAGCACGTGCACTGATCTGGCTCTGGGGCTGCTGGGGCCTTGTCTTTCCTCCCCTCCCTCCAAAGTCTCACGTCCAGCCCATAAACATTGCTGGCCCAAGGCTTCTCCACCAGCCAGCAGTGATGTTCTCCCCAGTGGCAATGGGAACAGCTCAGCCCATCATTGCAGCCAGAGGTCCTTCATGAGCAGAACCTGAAGCAAGTTCATCAGCTGTCACTGCTGACATGAGCAAAGCTCAGCTTGCCAGATGTTCCCTTTGTTTTTGTGTGTGATGCATTCATCACCAAAGTCCCCAGAAGACACTTTGAAGTGACAGATTGACCAGCAGCAAAGAACCAAGGCCAGGAACTTTTGTTTGCTCAGTGGGGCTGTAGAAGAGCACAAAGCCCAGCAGCTGCTGGGCAGAAGCACTTTTCCCCTGGGCTGTCCCTGAGCATCAAAGCACAGAGTCTTGTGTTTGTCAGGCAAGAGCTCTTTACCTGGTGATCAATGCTGATTGCTCCTGGTAAATCCAAAGTGCACCAACACAGTTGCATAATTATTTCCAACACATTGCACAGAGTTTGTCTGGTGGGCCAAGCAAGCAGTTACCAGCCTGCATGACAACCCAGAGTCCCAGACTGCATTGCTGGTAAATACACAGAAACCTCCTGTTCTGTTTCCTTGATGTGCTCCTGCTGATGGTGCTTCATTGAGCTGGGATTGGACCCTTCAGACTGTAAATGGCATCCTCCTTTTGGGTCTTGTTTCCAGGTCACTGTATTGCTCTAATCTGCAGTTGCACTCTTTCAGAGTTTTGATTGCTCCTTTTCTTAGAAAAGGAAGCTCTCATTGAAATGCTGATAAAATGTGTCTTTTTGGCTAAATCAGGATGTTTTCAATGGAAAAGAAACCGAAGAACCACACTGCAACAGTAACTATTCCTTGGTCTTCAGGGAATAGTTCCTTCTCCCTGTCTGATTGCTAGGCTGTAATCTGCCAGGACAGGGAGTGCCCTAACGTTTGCATCTCCTGAGATGAGGTTCATAGGCAGCAGGAAAAGAGAAATTCCTGAGGCAGTCAGTGTCAAGTTGTCATGCAGATAGCTCTGAACCCTCTCTGTGCTCTTCAGAAACCATTCTCTGATGGGATTGGTGGCAGTGGGACCCTTGAGCCTCATTGCAGAGAGCTGGATGCAGAGTATGGGGGAGCTGAGGTCATTTTAGCCCCAGGATCTGGTGAGGGCTGGATCTCCTCAGCAGTGGCTCAGTGGCTGTTTCTGATGCTGTCTGTTCTGGCTGTCTTCTGCTGCCTGAGCTTGGTTTGCTCCCTGCTTGCCCCAGGGAGCTGCAGTGAGCTGCAGTGCAGAAGGAATCTCCTGGCCAGGTGTCCCCCCAGCCCTGCTCCCTCTCTCTGTGTTGCAGTCCTTTCTCCGTGGTGCCGGCCACAGGAGCTCTGGGCGCTGGTGACACCGTGCAGGTGACAGTGGGATTTCACCCGCGGGCCAGCGGTGACCATTGGGGCTCCCTGGCAGTGAGCTGCAGCACAGGTGAGTGCTGGGCCCTGCACGGGCACAGGACAGTTCTGCACCATGGCTCCCTGCTGTCCCATCCCCTGCATTCCCTCCAGAGGTACCTCCCCTGCTCAGCTTCACCCCAAAGCAAACTGAGAACTCCTTGGTCTTTAGGGGCTTGAGAAAGTGAATCCCCTCTAACAGGCAGAGATTTTGGACTCCTGTTGTGCTGGGAGTTGCTGAGTGGAGGAAGGAGGATCCCTGATTCTCCACTCCCATGTGGCTATGCCTGGCTGAAGTTTTATTTGATTCCTGGGCAGTGCTGTAGGTGAGGTCTCCATCAGACTCTCTCCAATGCAGTGGATTTCTTGCACACCTCTGTCCCATGTGTGTCTTCTCCCCTGGCTTGCCACAGACCCTTTTTCTCTGTGGCCCTTACACATAGATGTAGTTTCTGTCTAACAACATTTTCAGGTGCTCTAGTTCTTTTTTTTGTGACAAACCCAAACAAACTTCTCCATGTCCCCATTTCCCAGGCTGTTCCTGCTGTTGCAAACCTCTCACATCTGTCTCCCATTTGATTTCTAGACTGAGGAATCCCATTCAGTCTTAATGGAGAAGCTGCTCTGTACTTACTCATCTTTCCTTTGTCCCTTTTTTATTTCATTTGCAATGCTCCAGCTTGGTTTTTCAGATCAGAACAATATCAAATATTTCAAGACTGATGAGGCTTTGGCTTTGGCCAGGGAGATGATGATGATGATGATGATGATGATTTTCATGGTGTTCATTTTGCAGTGGTTTGTCACATTGCAGAGCCAGGCTGGTTGTGTTTCCTCCCCTGTATCCCCTCCTGCTGGGGGCTGTCACTTCACTTGTTCCTCTGGGCCTCCTTTTGCTGCCCACCTGCCCCCAGGCATATTTGCTGGTCAGCAACAAGGGATCCAAGGGATCAGGAGAGACAGAGTCTGGTGGGATGCCCAGGGAGAGTCTGGGCAAGGCAGGACTGAGCAGGGCTCCTCAGCCCTGTCACCTGAAGGACTTGGATGCAGAAATTCTGGTGATCTGAGTGGGTCACCGGAGCACATGGACCAATCTCCCTGTCCATACTGTCACCTTGGGGCCAAATCTCCACAAACACCCTCAGAAATAAGGTGTTTAAGGAGCTGCTCAGGACATCCCCACATTCTACACACAGAGCTGTCAGGATGGGATAAATGGACTGATCCACAGAACTCCTCATTCAGCTCAAAACTGTGACACTTTCTTCTGTGCCCTGTGGTTTGCTCTGTTCCTTGTGCTTCCATCAGGCAGTGAGCTGAGCAAAGACTCCCCTTTGCTTTGTTCCAGGGGAAGAAATTATCCACACAAAGCTCCACGGAGAAGCTGTGGATGTCAACGTTGGGCTGAGCACAAGTTCCGTGGAGCTTGACAAGACTTTCATCTCCATGTCAAGCCACAGAACTGTGTTCATTGAGAACAGGAGTAACATCACAGCCCACTTCCAGTGGAAGGCTTTTCCTAGTGAGGAAGAAGAGAATGAAGAGAAGAGGAGGTTGGTTTGAAAGATGCATTTCAGTGAGATCCATGGCCCAAGACTGAAGCTAATGTTTGGCCTCAGGGGGGTGTTGGTGCTTTTGAATGTTTTAGGCCAAGCAAACCATCCCTGGCACTGGGGTGTGTGTCCCTGGCCTTCAGGAGCTCAGCACTCAGCATTCCAGTTCCATTGATACTCCAGCCAGGGATGGCATTTTGGGAAGGAAAGGTCGATTGTGATGACTGGATTTCCTCAGGTTCTCATTGGGCTCTTGTCTCTGTAATCTTCTTCCTACATGACCTGGCAACATCCCTAAACATTTCCTGAATTGCCAGCCCCTCTTTCCAAAGGTGATACACCCTCTTCTTTCCCTTAGTTCCTTCAAAAGCATGGTCCAGGAGAAGGTGGCAAAGGTGCCAGAAGACCCCATGCTGTTCTCCCATGACATTTTTTCCATCGAGCCAATGGTAAGTGATAGCTGAGAACCTCATTTTCCTCCTCCTCCTCCTCTTCCACTTGCTCCTCCCAAGCACCCTGCCCCCGTCCCCCTTCCCCCGGCTGCAGTCACTGGGCAGATCCTCAGCTGGCCCCATGTGGTGGGAGGGAGGACATGGAGTTTCTGGAGTGGCTGCAGAGCTCCCTGCTCAAAGCATTTGTGCCCTGCAGGCTCAAGGCAGGGCTGGGAACCTGACAAAGCCGAGCTCTGCTGCCAGGCTCGAGCTGCTCAAGGCACTGTGTGTGTGTCCCTGCAGTGTCACAGGGAGCAGTTATTGCAGGCAGGGGCTCCCCCAACACATGGGGTTCAGCAGAGGCTGTTGGAGCACTGCCAGCTCACACACTGACCTGAAGCTTGCCACGGTTCCCTGGCAAAAGGAGGTCAAATTCAGCCCAAGGGTAATGCCAGAAATGCCAATCCCCTCCTGTAAGCATGCCTTGCACTATTTCTGAGTCTGCCTTCCAGTGTCATCTGTGAGCCTGGACACCAGGGTGCAAGGCTGAAATGGGCCTTTGGAGTTCTCCTGCACACAGGGACACAAAACCTTTTCCTTTTCTGGTGATGCAAGCAAACTGCCACGTGCTCCCATCAAGCAGAGCCCTGATTCTGAGTGCTGGCATTGTGAGAGATGATGAGTACCTGGTGTGTGCACAGTGCAAAATCCCTTCTCATCTTGGAGTAAAGCCCAGAATAATCCCAACCTCTGCTTTCTTTCAAAACAGCTTAACTAATATTTGCATTTCAAGGAAGGGCATCATGTTCTCTTCTTGATCACTCCTATGGCCCATCTAAGGCCAAGAGCCACCAGTGCACAGGGGCAGTTGCATCCCACTGTGGCTGCCAGCAGCATGATGTGAGCAAGAGCTTGTGTCAGAGCAGCAGGAATCTTGTGGAGAGTGGGAGCTGATCAGCTGAGCATTGAGAGCTTCCAGCGCTGGGTTGAGCTGGGTTTGGAGGGTTTCCTTGGCTCCTTGGGTGGTTCACTCATCACTGATGCTCTAAACAAAGGCTTACAGGAGTGTGGTTGCAAACAAGCAGTGTGAAGTGTGCAGAGCAATGTTTTGCTGTCTCTCTCTGTTGTAGGAAGGAGAAATCGGGCCGAATTGTTCGGCCAAAATCAAGGTGACCTTCAAACCCCTGGAAGCTCTGGAGTATGGAAGTGTGGCTTACTGCAGCATCTCAGGTGCAGCTCCTTTGCCCTGCTTCTCTGCCCCTCAGTGAAGCCATGGTGCAAGCCTGAGCCCACTGGGCTCCCATGGAACTGCTGGGAAGAGTCCCTGGTCAGCAGGGACACCTCCCCCTAGACCAGGAAGCTCCAAGCCCCATCCAGCCTAGCTTGGAGCACTTGCAGGGCTGGAACCCCCACAGCTTCCCTGGGGAACCTGCTCCAATCACTCACAGTAAAAAATTCCTTCCCTAATATCTAACCTCAATTTCCTTTCTTTCAATTTCTACCCATTACTCCTTGGCCTGCCACTCCAGGACACCAGAGATGTTTTAAACTCAGCAAAGTGGTGGCTCAAATTGGAAAGCAGCCCAAGGAATGGGTTAGAAATTAGAAGTCAGCCCCAAGGGATATCTCCTGAGGGGAGAGAAGGGTCCAGATCTTCTCCTGCAGCATCAGGAGCTGGTTGCATCCAGCTCATTCAGGCACTAGCACTGAGGCAGCCTGGAAAATGCAGTGTAACAGAGGGAATGATTGCACTGCAATGGACATCTCTCCCCAGGCCGTGAGAGCAGGCTGCCCCTGCAGCTCCGAGGGGAAGGCCAAGGACCCTTGGTTGAACTCAGCTCTCAGACTCTGGACCTTGGGAACGTTTTTGTCAACACCCCCCACGTCTATGAGGTGAGCAGCAGGACTTGGGATGGATCCTGATGGCTCCTGAGGCAGCAGCAAGCGTGCTGGAGCTGTGGAATTCCTGCCACCCTGGGCACTTGTGAGCAGGGAATATTTGATGTCCTGCTCAAATCTGGGGGGGGTCAGAAAGGTGTGTCTGTTGTTCCTGAAGCCCCAGTCCCTGCTTTTGGGCAGCCTTCCTTAGGGATCAGCTGGGAGGCTTCCTGCACTACAACCCCTTGGCCCATGAACCCAGCACTGGCTCCAAAAGCTGCATGTTCAGAGGCTTTTGTGGCAGTGCAGACACAAGGTTCCTTTGGCCTGGGCTCTGCAGAAGCAGCTGACACAAACTGGCTGCCTTTGAGCTTCAGCCCACTGCAACAGCTTCCAGGCAAGTGTCTCCTGCTGATTGCTGCAAGGCACAGGAAAGCCTTGGGAGTTCTCTCCCTTGCTGACCAGTCCCTCAGCACACTTCAGCCTTGGTGCATCTCTGGCTCTAGAAAGAGAAAAGTGTCCCTGGGAATAAAGCAAAGCATTTTTCTACCTATTTGCCTCCCGCACAATAGTATCAAGCTTGCCAAAAAAACCCATGAGAGATCAACTGAAGGGGTAGAAAGTGAGGCACTGCATCATGCCAGACATTTTCAAAAGCTTGGCTGGGGAAGAGAAAGACACCCTGAGTTTTCTTACCAAAAGTTGGTGCTGTCTGTACATTTTGATGCTGATGCCTCATTCCCAATGTATTGTTTTCATGGTGTGGGGAAAGGTGAATGAGCAGATGGTGCTGGTGGAGCTGTGCTAACTGGGGCAGCAGCAGCTCTGGGGTGATTCCCTACGCAGCTGCAATCAGCCCATGTTGCTCTCAGGACCAGCTCTCAGTGAGCTTGGTGATGCTGAGCAGAGGTGCACAGCTCTGTGTCCATGGGATCACCCCAGGGTGAGTGCAGTTCTGGGGAGTTACCTCTGCTCTGCAGGAAAACCCAAAGGCAGAACTTGTCCTGTTGTATCTTTTGACTTCTGCCACTCAGCAGCACAAAGCATCTTCTGCCTTTTCTGGCTGTTCTTGGCATCATGAGACAATAACTCCCAAGAAGGGAAGGTTCCACATGTATTTCCACTTTGCTTTCTTGCTGCTGCAGGTGAAACTGATGAACCGAGGAGCTCTTGATGCTCCCTTCACCTGTATCCCTTCAGCCACCAAGGTGGGCTCCTGCTTCAAGTTTGCACCCGAGGAGGGCATCATTGCAGCAGGAGGGAGCCAGACTGTGCAGATCTCCTTCAGTGCCACCGTGTTGGGCAGCTTTGAGGAAGAGTTCCAGCTCAGAGTGGCTGGATCTCCTATGCCTGCCATCCTGACCATCAAGTAAGGACCCTAGGAGCTGGGTGGGCACATCTGTAGCTGTCTCTGGGACATCCCCCACCTACCTCATGTTGGGCTGGAGCAGAGAAAAAAGGTGTTTCCTGAGGTCTGAATCTGTGCTCTGATGCTGGCACTGCTTTAGTGTGAGGATGCCTCCTGCCCTTGGTGGTGCCTGGGAGCTGGAATGACTCCTCCCTGCAGAGATCTCCCTGTGCCTTGGGCCATGGCAGGCAGTGGGATGGATCAGCCTTGGGCAGCAGCTGCTCTGGGATGTCCCACCTGAATGGGCCAGCCTGGCTGATTCTGCAGCAGCAGCAGTGTTTGTAAAAACTTGTGTTAATAATTCATGCCAGGTGGGCAGCAGCAGCCTCAGGTCACCTCTGCCAGTCCTGCTGGGAGGGACAAGCTGTGCTCCCAGCTCCTGTGCACAGAGTGCTCTGGTGCCTCCTTGGCACAGCCAGGAAAGGGCTGAGGTGGGAGTCAGGGAACTGCAGCAGGAACTGTCCCAAGGACTTGGGCATCCTCCCGTGGGCTGGGGCCATGGCAAGAGATAATCCTGGCCCAGCACAAGGGAGAAGGGCTGATCACAGGGGAAGCAGAGCTCAGTCCTCAGAAGCACAGCAGCGTGAGGCCTTGTCCCTGCCAGCCTGAGCCATGTGCTGCTGGGATAATGTAGTGGGAGCAGGAGAGCTGTTCTGGCTGCTCTGCAGCTTTGGAGCTGGGCTGCTGCTGTTGGCAGGCACTGGCTCAAGGCAGTAAAGAAATGGAAGCAATCTGCACTGGATTACACCAATAAGATAAGGGAGAGGGATAAAAAAGAGCAAGGAAGTTCTTACCTAGCAAGAGAAAAGTGGCAAGTAGGTGTGCCCACAGTGGAGAAACAATGATGCTGGCTTTGTTTTTGGAGGAAAAGTGCTGCTTTTGTATTTTGGAAATCAAGAGGGAACCTTTCACCATCAAATAATTGATTCTCCTCTGTCCCTCCCCAAAAGTGATCAGGGGTGTTTCTGCATAAGCAGCTTTCTCCTTGGGCAAGGGCAGGTGTCTCTTGTTGAGATGTGCAGAGCAGAGCCAGGGGCAGTCCTGTGAACACAACACAAGGCCCAGGTCACTGCTCCTTGAGTTTGAACCAAAAGGCAGAGTGGGCATTGATTGGCATCAACCATGAAATCAACTGGTGAGTGTTGTGCAGCTTCAAGTGCTGATTTCAGTGGATGTTGGTGACTTTTGGAGTCTGTCTGCTGAGTTCAAGGACAGCTGAGGTGCTGTGCTGGATTCAGGACACCCTGGTTTGGTTGCTGAAGCTGTTGCTCTTGGCTGTGCCAGCTGGTGCACTGCTGACAAGCTGCTCCTTTCCTCTGGGATCCATCTGTCCCCGGCTAGAACTGTTGCTGCTCCTTTCAGAGGATGATTGGGCATGGCCTGGATTCATGTCTCAGAACTCTGTCTGTCATGATTGTGTGGGTCAAACTCTGCTGAGAAAGCTCCTCCATGGGAACAGCAGTTCCAGCTAAGAAGGAGCAAAGCAGGGAACCTGTGGCTGGAAGAGCTGCTTACAGAAGTGTGTGGGGACACCTTTATGTCCATCCCCTTGCAGACGGGGAAACTGAGGCACAGAGCCATGTCTGGGTGTGTGTTCAGGGTCCTTCATGGGACCAGCAACAACCTGGGGGCTTCTCCTGCCTGCCCTGTGCCCAGAGCCCATCAGTGGCTGTTGGCTGCTGGCCACTTGGCTTTAGCTGCCTCCTGTGCACGGGGCCCTGTGCTGAGCACATGGGGCTGTGTTGGTTGGAAACCCAGGGTGCCCTGAGCCCAGGTTTTGTGCCCCCGAGCCAGGACAGCCAGACCTTTGCAATTCCTTTAACAGAGCCATTTCCTCCTCTGTCCTCGCCCTCCAGGGGCAGCGTCAGTGCACTGAGTGTACACTTCGACCTCCCTGAGCTCGACTTCGGGGACATCTCCTTTGGTGAGTGTTCCCTGGGCTGGGACACAGCCTCAGGAATCTGTGCCTTCCAACAGAACAGCATCCCTCACTCACGCTCTGCCCCAGCAGCCTCTCCAGGCTGTGAACTGCAGGGCTGCTGCTGCCTCAGGTGGCATTTTGCCATTGGGAGATCCAACAGAAGCAAGGAATATAAAGTCAGTGTTTTCTGGTGTCTCTGTGCTGCTTTAAAAGACAGATGTCTGTCAAGGAAGGTGGGAATCTTCCTGCAATGGAAAGATGAGCCCATCCCTCCAAATAATTCTACCTTTGAAATGAGAGGGCTCCCAGGCAAAACTATGGGAAAAGGAATAACATTTCTTTCCTAGACTCGATCAGGAGAGCACAGATAAGAAGGCAAGAACAGACGTTTCCCAGGCGCCAAGTCCCGTTTTTCCCCTTGAGTGGAGTTCGGGTCCCAGCAGGAGGAGCTGTGGGATCTGGCAGGGCAGTGATCCCCTCCCAGCCGGTGCAGGGAGGGAAGGAGGGAAGGGAAGGGAGGAAGGAAGGAAATGCTCCTTTTGCAAACTGCCAAAGGGCAGGGGGATGTCGGCAGTGCGGAGCAGCAGCAGGCAGGAGCAGGGCAGGCAGGCAGGGTCGATGGCAGCGCTGAGCTGCAGCCAGGGCAGTCCCGGGGCCAAGCACACAACCTCCCGCAGCAGCAGCGGCCGAGCTTCAATCCCCGAGCGGGAGGAAGGGAAGCTCCGCTCCCTGCCCGAGCTCAGCTCCGACTGCACAGCCGCCCCCAGTATCACGCCCGAAATCCCAAAAAACCCCGAAGGGAAAAGCCCAGCCCCAGGGCCAAAACACCCCAAAACCCCTCTGCCCCTTCCCAGACCAAGGGCAACATTCACTGCCAAGCCTAAACCCAGAACAATGAAGTTCCTGAACTTTGGAAGGAAACTCATTGCCTTTCCTGAGCTGCTTCTTGCCCAGCCTGCATCGGCATGGAGGCACTTGTCAAGTTGCCTTGTGAAGAAATGAAACAAGCAAGGCAACAGATAGAAATATGGTTCTGAACCAGGAGATTGATCCTGCTGAATCCAATTTCATTCCTAAGGTCTCTCCAGCTGAAGGCAGCTGTTGTATCTTTGCTTCTTTGTGACTGTTGACTGTTGTCTGCATGTGCTGAGCTCAGTCTCATTTGAGGTTTTGACATCTGGGTTTGTCCTTTTTGTGCCTCTCCTACCTCCCTGCTGGAGTCACTGCTGGAGCTGGCAGTGGTCATTTGGATGGGCCCAGAGAAGCTCTGGGCTGCACCTGCAGTCCCCATCTGTGTTCCAGGGACTCTTGGTGAGCAGGCCTGGGGAGAAGTCTCCTCCCCACAGAGCTGGCCAGCCCAGCCAGGTGTGCCCTGCAGAGCAGGTTGTGGCTGCTCTGCGGGCTCGGCAGGACATCCCCACCATGAGTGGCTGTATCTCTGGCTTTCCAGGATGGAAAGCAAATCTCAGAGCTAAAGTGGGCTAAACCCTTGCAGGCAGCAATCCCAGTGAGCAGCATGGCTGTGATGTCTCTGTTTGTTGGGTGAGGTGGGACCTGATTCCTAATTGCTAATCTCAAAGCAAGGCTTGGGTGTGCCCCCAGCTGAGTGGGCTCTGAGCTGTCCCGTGCTCAGTCTGTTTGGCCCAAATCAAGAGATGCCTCAAGGATGCTGCAGAGAGAAGCTGCATTAGGGTGCTTTGCCTCACGTTCTAGTTCCTGATTCCATCCTCACTTTCTTTTGCTGTAGCTTCTTCTCAATGACGACTCCCTGTTTATATCTCTTGAAAACAGTGGGAGTGTTGGCAGGCTTCCCAGGGAATTTGACAGCTTGAATTCTCAGAGTAAATGCTGGGTCTGGATGCACACCCATCACTGAGAGATAAGTGGTGCTGGTTTGGGGCAGGTGAGGGAGCTCCTCCCCATCCCAAAGAGAGAAGCTTGCAGTGTTGAGCAGGGCTAGGAGTGGGCATTTTCAGGGCTGCAGTCTGGAATCTGGAAACTGTGTCAAAGGGAACTAAGTGACGATTAATTCCTCACGCACCTTCTCGGTGAGCTGTAGTTCAGATAATAAAGAGCTGAACTCCAATCCCACTTTGGTCCTGCCAGGATATTCACCCCAGGATCATGCCATCATGGGTGCCTGACTGGATATTTGTGTCCTTTGCCAGGCTTTCCCTACACCCAGCGCTGTCGCCTCACCAACAGCTCCGCGGTGCCGCTGACGTTCCAGCTCCGCATGTCGGACGATGGCACGCAGCCGGCTGTTGACAGCGTGGATCAGATCCGCAGGCACGGCGACCCAGCCTGGAGGAAGGGAATCCATTTCTATGTTGAGCCCAGGGAGTTCACCATGAATCCCAGCCGAGGGACCATCCTCCCCCAGGGACACCAGGACATCGAGGTACAGCCAGAGTCCAGCCACAGACGCTGCAGCACCAGGGCTGAAGCTGCACTGGAGTGTGGGAGGGCTTTAGCTCTGGTGCCAGCTTTGAGCATGGTGGGAGGGAGAGATCTGCACTGCTGGGAGGCCTCTGCTAGCTGGCTTACTCGGGATGTTCCTCCAGGAGCACTGTTTGGTTTCCAAAATCATCTGCTGAGGTCACATACCTTATGGTCAAGGCCTGAAGCCATTCTTGTGTTTTTGAGAGCAATTGATTTGATTGCAAGTGGGCAGAGCAAGGATGATGGCAGAAGGTGGCTGTTAGAGAGATGTCATTGTATAAAGCAGTTGGCTTTTCTTCTTGGTCTCATTTCCCCCCTCCTGGGGAGCAGAATGATTTGTGTTCACTGCAGGAATCTCTAGAGAGGACAGAAAACTTTGCAGCCATGTGTAGTGGTTCAAATTTATTTTATTGATTTCTTCTTAAGTGGTTTGTTCTGTTGTACCCCCATGTTCTCCCCGAGTTGGTTTACCCCTGGGTTTCACCCTCCCTCAAAGCTGTCCCTCATGCCATTCCTTGCCCCTTGTTCCAGCTCTTTCCCTGCCTTTCAAGGCAACCCACCCCCTTTTGTTCCCCAGCCTTCTTTGCCAATTTGACCTCGAGCCATTCCCTGTCTGCAACACTCCTTTGGAATTCCCCTATTCCTGGAGGTCCCATTGGCCCTTGTGAGCCATCCTCTCCACCCTCCTACCCCAAGTGGCCCCAGATGTACACTTGATGTAATCCCCTCACTGCTCCCCTGAGGATTCTCTCTTGGTTTGCTGTTTGTATCCCCCCCCCCATTTGTGTCTGTACAAAAGCCGTTTCACAGGAGTGCCCAGGGCTCTTTTGCCTCTGATCCCCTTGCTTGGAATAAACCCTTCCTTGTGGAACTTCAAGACAGGGAGCCTCCTCCTTTCTTCTCTGCCTGCTCCCTGTCGTGGCTTGTCTCTTGCACCATAGAGCAAGTGTCTCTGAGGGTTCTGCCTCTGGTAAGTGCCCATCCTGAGGCAGTTCCCCACTCCTGGCATGGGGCCAGAGTTCTGAGAGCCAGCCCGGGCTCCGGGTCCCACGGCAGCCATGAAGTGCCCAGCACCTGCTGGGCCACACTTTGCCCTCAGCTTGCTGCTGTAAAGCTGAACTTATTTTGTTCAAGTCAGATTTCCTCTGCATGGATGTCATTGTAGTCAGATGAGAAATTGGACCCCTAATTTGAATGCAGTGTTGCAAAGAGCTTTAGTCTAATGTTTGAATGTAGCTGACCTATGCCCTGATAGCAAGGTGTGTTTAACAAATCTGGTATTGCCAGAAGGCTTTTGTTCCTCTGAGACTGTGCTCTGCACATGGAGCTGCAGAAGAATGAAGGCCAAATCCTCCTCAAGAACTGGAGGATATCACAGGTGGGTAATGAGGTTTTGTAAGGAAGAATTTCCTGTTCTTCTCTTCCACCAGGTGACCCTGTGTTCCAACACGGTGATGGAGTTCCGCCGGAGGATGCTGGTGGACGTGGAGGGCATTGGCAAGGGAGTGACAAAACTGTTCATCACAGCCAGGTACCAGCCCTTGCCTGGCCTCCCCCAGGCACTGCCTTGCACAGGCTTTGCTGGCTGCAGCTGCCAAGGAGAAGTGCTGCTTAATGGCCTCATGTTGTGCCAGCTGGACATGAGAACAGCAGGGCTTGGGCAGCAGCCTGTGGTGAAAAGCAGCCCTGCTCACAGCCCAGCACGGTCCTGGGCCCTCTTCTAAAGGGACCAGGAATGATATCATTTCTTGGCCTGGGTTTTGGTGCTCGAGGTGGAACAAATTTCCCAAGGGCCTCCTCTCCTTCTTGCTGCAAGAGGTGGAGTTGTGCTGGTTGTGACCAGCGTGCATTGGTTTGGGCCACAGCAAGCAGCCTGCTGAGAGTCAGGCTCTGCTTCTGTTCATGAGGGCACCTGGCAGGGGGGAAGTGGCTCCCAGCAAGAGTGGTGAGGGCAAGGTCTTAGGAGGGGAAAGCAGCCCTGGATGTGGCAGCTCAGTCCAGTTTTTCTCCTTCCCTCTCCTTCCCATTTTGAGCTTTAATATTCTCAGAGTTGAGACTAAAGGCCGTTGTTGCTGCAGCAGAATTCCATCCTGCAGTGCTGCTGTGGGTGCCAGTTGAATGCCCAGAGGGATGCAGCTCCCTGGTGCTGTTCCCTGTCGCAGGCAGAGCCATCCAGTCAGTGCCTGGGCTGCCATTCTGTAAAGCAGGTGGAGCTGGGGCCATTCAGTGCCTGGAGCTGTGCAGGGAAGGAGGGAGGGAGCTGCAGGGCCTGGGAGGGGGTGATCAGCCACTCTGGAGGGCAGCTGGTGTCTCGTGCCCTCCAGGGCTGGGGCAAAGAGCTGAGTTCTCAGGCAGGGCAACAGCACCATGGCAGAGAAGGGAGTCATTTTTCCTGAGACACTGGAGCTGTGTGTTCCTTGAGCCTTAGTGAGCCCTGATCCTTGTTGGGAAGGCTCCCCCAGAGCTCGTGGATCACTGGGACTGTGACAGGAGTCCTTGCAAGGCTTCTTGGGCAAAGGAGGGGCTGAGGCAGCTGTGGCACAAAGTGCTCTGCCTGGGGCACTTGGCAGCCTCTGGGTGCTGCCTCAGGGTTTGCCCCTCCTTGACAGGACCTGTTTGAGTGGGAAGAGGCAGAAGGCAATTTATCCCTGTAGGGCTGTTAAATGTCCATTTGACAGTGACCAATGTGTTCTGCTCCCTTGCACAATCTTTGGGGGTAAACGTTCTCCATTCTCTCAGTATCTCTGATTCCCCTGGGGTCATCTCTTTGCCCAGATGTCTCGTTCCTGAGCTCCAAGTGTCCCCCTATGTGCTCCAGTACGATGAGTGCCACCTGAAGGTGCCCTATGAGAAGAAGCTCGTCATCAGGAATCCCAGCCCCCTCCCTGGCTGCTACGGGCTTATTCCCCAGGTTTGGCATCACATCCACCTCCTCCTGTCAAATATTATTGAGGAGATTCTTAGGGGAAAAGAAGGGTTTAGATAAGACTTTGCTGCTTTCTATTCAGTCTTAAAGATCGTCTGAGAACAGGATCCTACCCGAATGTAAACTTGAGGAGGCAGTGTAAGCTGCTGAGGGAACAGTTGATGTTCTAGTCTTCAGGGTGTTTTCTTGTGGGAGATCTTAGAGGGTTGTGAAAAGCTGCTGCATCCAGAGACACCAGTGCCTGTGCTGGCAGCCTCCTTGCAGGATCCCCTGCGAATGTTAAGCCTCCAATTCTTGCATCTTGTTTGTTCCTTTTACCTTTGTCCTGGGGAGTTTTAAACGTGTGTGTAAGTTGCTGTTGCGGTGGATGTTAAGGAGTCTAAAGTTTCTTGAGAGGTGCCTCTGAAGCTGCATTTCATTCTGTCCCTTCCAGAAACGCAAGGAGGACTCTGCTGTGTTCTACTGCAGCCCCCAGCCCTGTGGGATTGTCCAGACCCAGAGCACAGCAGAGATCCCAGTTGTGGTGGAGGTGCAGGCGCTGGGCGAGCATCGCACCAACGTTCTCATCGGCGTGTTCGGGGATGAGAGAAACCCCCTGGTGAGGGCAAGGGGAGCTGTGTGCCTGTGGGCACCTGCTCCTGGTAGGGGCACAGGGACAGGGATTCTTCTGGGGAAAACAGGCACAGGCTGCTGTGGAGAAGGACAGGAGGGATGGGTGGCACAAACAGCTCGTGCCTTAGAGGTGGGAATCTCAGTGTCTGACACAGAATGGAGTTGGGCTAAGCTGGGATCCAGGGTCATTTTAGTTCATTGTTCTTTAAAATGCTGTTCACTTTGGAAACATCTGGTTTAAATGCCATCTCTCTGAGCACAAAAGAGGAGGTCAGAAGACTTCTAAGAACCTTGAGCTTTCTATAAAAGAAAGGAAAGCTGGCATTTGAAGTGTGGATGCAAAGATTGAAACTTATCTTAAGACATATGGAAATGGTGATGCCAAATTCCCTGGATGGCAGCAAACATCTGAACCTGGGCCATTGTGGCACTGCCTGTAAATCAGTGAACAGGAAGGACAGGCAGTGCAGGCTGTGCCAGGGAGCCTGAAGTTTGACAAAACAGTTGCTTTCAACTCTCAGGCTGCTTCCCTTAAAGAGGAGGGTTTCTGCCCACCAGAAGAACCAGTTGTTTAACTGTCAGCATGGTCTTAACTAGAGATTTCTGGCAAATCTTTTACCTTTGGGCCAATAATTTGTACTTTGAAAGGTTCTCTTACCTTAATCCTTTTCAATTTGGAGGTGAACATGTAATTTTCTTTTTCCCCAAAAGCCCAGCATTTCAGCTGGAGAGTGCTAGGTGTCCCTAAAGAAATAACGTGAGCAGGGTTGAGCTGTTGAAGGTTTTTTAGGTTTCCCTGTTGTAGTTTGGTTTGGGTTTTTTTAAAAATCTTTCTTGCTTGCTTCCTGGCACAGAGAGCACAATTACGGAGCTCAGGACGGCTGGCAGAAACCTCCCCAAGCCCAAGGGTGACAGAGCTTGGCAGGATCCCAGCACCACAGCCTGTGTATGTATGGATGGGGAATGTGACCTGAGTCACCTGGGAGTGCTGGAAAATGTCAACCAAGGCCCCAGCAGTGTCAGGGGAACATTCCTGATAAATCCCTGGTGGAGCTGCAGAGTTTCTGGCCTTGGGCACTGCGGGGGGGCTGTGCTGGCTGGGCACTGGCTGGGTCTGCCCCTGGGTCTGCCTCAGATCTCCCCTTTTTGCTTGCCTTCTCTGTCTTTTCCTCTCCCACTGTGCTTTTGGCATCCCCACAAGGTGTTCATGCCTGTCCTCTGGAGCTGCTCAGTGCAAGCAGTTGCAGCTGCTGCAGCAGCTCAGTGTCATCCCTGGGCTGCCTTTAGAGCAGAGCTGCTCCAGCCTGGATTGGGAAGGGCTGGATCAAACCATTTCTCAGTTCAAGGTGCCAGCACCCAGCCAGGGGCTGCATCCTGACCAGGAGCTGCTGGTGCAGGTGTCCCTCCCTCCCACTGCAGGTCCCTGTTCATAGTTCTCTTATTTTCCAGAGATGAGCTTCACCCACCTAAGTTCAAGCCCCAACCACCCAAGGAGCAGAGAACCGGCTTGGACTCCTCGGCATCTCGATGGCGGAACTTCAAGATCAGAAGGGAGGAGCCAGTCCCAGCCCTGAGAGAAGTGCAGGATCTTGCCCAGTCTTCAGGAGCAGAGGTAGATTTTCTTGTCCACCCAGTGCTTGTGTTGCCTCCCCAGCCTGCCAGCACCAAGTCATGCTCGTGCTGACCTCCCTTTTTGCTGCCCTGCTGTCCTGTGCCCTGGCAGTGGGCTGGGCAGCAGGGCCAGTGGCTGGACATGGGGTGAGTGGGAGGGAGAAAGAGGAGAGTTTTCCTTGGAGAAGCTGACTCAGATCCTACAGGCCTGTGATGACTGTGGGATGTTTTGCCTTGTTTCCTTCCCAATGTAAGATGAGGCTTTTATCTGCATCATCATGCTCAGAGCTCCAGCTTCCTTCCCAGAGCAAGCTGGGATGAGTCCTGATCTCCATGGAGCCTCTTCCCAAGCCAGCCAGACTCCCTGTGTGCAGGGCTCTGCTTTCACCCCAGAGCTGCTGTTGCACTGCTGGCCCTGAAGCTCTCTTACAAAGGGAGACTTTGCAGAGTGGCTGTCTCTTCCTCCCAGCACAGAAAATGGCTTGTTTTTCAGGTGCCAGCACAAACTCCTGAAAACCCTCCCCTCCCACGGGGCTTGGAGGGATTCAGGTGCTCCCTGGATGTAGTGCACACTCCCCTGGAAGGCAAGAGGGAATCTGTCTCACTTGCCCATTGTCAGTGTGGCCAGCAGGGCTGGAGCTCCCAGTGCCACTGGGGGCCCTCAGCACTGGCCACAGAGGGGCCTCCCCTCCCTCCAGGCCCAGCACAAAGTGCTGCTGAAGCAGCTGCTTGTTGGAGAGGCCGTGCAGGACACGTTGTGGGGCTGCCCAAGGACGCTGTGCAGCACCTGTGGAGGGCACTGCTCCCCCTGGAACTCCTCAGGTGGTCCACAGGAAATTTTTGCAGGAGCTTTTGCTGTAGCACCTTGAGAAAGCAGCATTTAAATCAGAGAGAGAGGGGAAGAGCCTCAGGAGTCAGATGAGCTGGGCTGGACTCCTTCCCTCAGCTGCAAGAGCTTTCACTCTGAGTCTTCTCCTTCTCTAAAAGCAGGAAGTTTTTAAACTTTTTCAAGGCAAGTTGTGCATCAGAGAGAATTTCTGCTGCCAGGAGACATCCCAGTTCCCTTTCATGTAATGTACTAATTAATGCATTGACCCATGAGCATGGGAGAAGATTTTCCCCATGGTCCCTGCCCTGGTCAGTGGCATGGATGCAGGAGGAGGTGAGGGTGATTCTGGCAGTGTTTGGGGAATAGGCCCCTCCAGGTCCAGCTGCACTTTGCTCCAAGATGCTCTTCTGCATCCATTTCCATGCTCAACACCTCAATCTCTCCTGTCTTCCATCCAGGCTTTCAGTATCCTGCCACTCTCAGGTGTGCTGCAGCCAGGACAGAGCCAGCAGGTCTCCTCCACCTTCTCTGGCCACCTCAGCAGCACCTCCAATGTCACGGAGCTGTGCCACGTGGAGGGAGGCCCCACCTGCGAGGTGCTGGTGACCGGGGAGGCCTCAGGTGTCAGCTCCTCCCTGAGCCCTCAGGAGATCAGCTGTGGCTCTCAGGCACCTGTCAGGGACAGGTGAGTGAGCCTTGCATGGGTTACTGCTCTGCCATGGGTTCTTGTCCCTGCAGGGCTTCCCTGCTCCAAGGACTCTGAGCTCAGAGGTGCTGCATAGCAAAGGCCAGAAGCAGCACAGGGATGGCCACTCTGAGCTCCCTGGCTCCCAAGAGAGGAAGGACCTTCTTCTGTTGAGACAGAACATCATCTGCTCTATAGGAGTGCTGAGCCCTCCTGGCTTAGCTGCTGCCTGCAGGGAGCTGGGCTCTGGGCTTGCCTTGGCACTGCCTCTGGAGGTGTCTTGAAGTCCATGGTGTTGAGTGGCATCTTCTTCATCATCTCCCTTCTTCACCAAAGCAGTGGGATTGTGGGATGGGCAGGCATGGGGCACAGACCAAACCTTGCTTTGGGTCCTGCTCCTGCCCCAGATGAAGTCCTTGCAATGCTGATCTGCCAGGTTCTCCTTGTGGTGGGACAGCACCCAGAAAAGCTCATGTCCTTGAGGCTCCCCTTCAGCTGCAGCAGTAGGCAAGCACAGGAGAAGCTCAGCTCCAGCAAGGCAGCCCAGCTCAGGACACACAGGCTAAGTGTGGAGCTGGGAGTGGAGGCTGCTCAAAGCAAGCCTGTGCATCAGGACTTCTTCAGGCCAGGCTGAAGTTGGTTTCATGGGGAGGAGATGGATGAGGCTGCTTCCAATGGTTTCCACGGCAGCCAGCCCTGGTTTGCTTGGTCACAGCTGGGTTCCAGCAGGAAATCTGGCTGCCAAGAGCCTGTCTGGCAGGAGAGGAGTTCCTGCAGCCTTTGCTTTCTGACTGACAGGATTGTTCTCATTAAGGAGCAGGCTAGGAGTCCTTAAAACCGAAGATGAGGGAGAGAGACTCTCTAACTAATTAAAGTCAGACAGTGGTGTGTTTATTAACACCGGCGGGCGGCACCAGAGCCGTCCCTAAAAGGCGTGACCGCGCTGCCCAAGGTTCTCTGCCCTCTCTTTATTTCCCAAGATCTTACATACAATACATCTGCACAGCCCCAGCCCCTCCCATCCCTGCTCTGTATTCAAATGAGGCCATTGGTCCTTCACACCTGTGCAATTCTTCTCTTGAATTGGGTCGGTGGTCTGAAATTGGTCAGTGGTTTTAAGGGATGAAGTCAGGAATGTCTTCATCAGGTCTCTGTGACCCTCTGGCATGATCCAAGGTCCCCTGCTTAGTGATTGATTGACATCAAGTCCAGGTGCTAACCCATTGTTCTACTGGTTTCAATTTGTTCTTCTAACAGTTCACTTACTCCACTTCCTTCTAGAAAGAAGCTCCTAATGGTAAACAATAGAACAATCAGCTCCAGCTTAAGCATCTCATAATCATTAACCTATGGTCTGCCTATCTACCTTACATCCTGATCCATGGGAATTGCTTCTAACCCTCAGCTGAAATCTTAACCCTTTAAAATCATGCTTCAGCTGTGCCCAGGGAGAAGGGGCTGAATGAGCTGAGTAAGAATGGTAGGAGAGAGAAGCAGATGTGAGCAATCTGTGCTCTGCTCTAACCTGGGAAGCCAAGAGACAAAGGGCGTTTTCAGCACCAGCACAGAGAGCTGGTGGATCAGCCTTTGGCACTGGGCTGGAGGGCTCTGGCTGAGCCTTAAGAGGGAGCTTGCACAGTCAAGAGCTGATGATGGCAAAGCTCAGGTTTGGCTGGTCCTGGAGGTCCCCTTCCACCAGTGCCCTCACTTGGGATGTTCCCAGCCTCTGTGGGTTGAGGAGAATTCACGGAAATGGCCTCAGGGTGAAGGAGTGAAGTGCAGGATCAGCCAGGACTGGTGAGCCCAAGTTTCTGGTGGGACTCTCAGCCATGTTTTCTGTTTTGTCTGCAGAAGGGAACTGAAGCAGCCCACTCAAAAGCTTCAGGAGGAGGCCAAAACCTTAGAGGAAGAAAAGAGGCAGAAGGAGGAAGAGAGGTGGAAGAAGGGAAAGAAGGGAGTTTGTGTGGGGAAGCAGCCTCCAAAAGCAGAGAAGGGGAAAAGCAAACCACCAGAGATGAAGGAAACCAAAATCCCAAAAAAAGAAAAAAAATCCCCTGAGAAGAAGGAAAAGAAAGGCCCAGAGAAGAAAGAAACCAACGCCCCAGAGAAGAAGGTCACCAAAGCCCCACAGAAGGGGAAAGCCAAAGTCCAAAAGAAGGGGGGGAACTGAAATCCCAGAAAAACCACATGGGATGGAGAAGGACTCCTAATTTTTTTATTCACACAACTAATTATACTCAGTTTATTAGACATCTTGTTTAATTTTAGCTAGTTAACAAATTTCTTAGCAGTTTTTCTATTATTGTTTAATAAATAGATTTTAGTTGTGCATCAAATCTCTCTACTGTATTGTTTTTCTGTTCTCTTCACTGATTCTCATGGCACAAATCCCTTGTTCTTGCAGGTGCATTTGTTTCTCACCCTCAGAATAGATTGTTCACAAAGTCTCATTCTCAAAATCGCTTCACATAGGAACTTGTAACTGCTTAGCTGCACTCAGAGGAGATGACAGGCCAGCTGTTAATAGAGCAGAGCAAGGCCTGATTTCATAGGGCCTTTCTTTTATCATTATTCTACCTGTCTATGGCATCTCCCCCTTTTTGTTCATTTAAAAAAGGCTCCTGTGTTCTGATGTTGAAACTGCTCACTCTTGTGAGGGTATTATCTCATCAAGGTTATCACTGGTTATCTATTAGATATGGGATAAGGTAGATAAAAGAGCAATTACAATCAACAAAACTTACCAAATTCTATCAAGTCATTGACACAGGGTTTTGCAGCATGAGAAAACAGAAGAATAATGTCCAATGTCTCTTGGGGAAATGGAAAGAAATGACCATTGTTTCCAATTAGTTGAGAAGTGTGAGAAAGTCCATTAGCTGGAAATGTTGATCTTTGCCATCCCTGAATGTCCTCCTGGGAGCTGGAACAGGGAATAACTGGAGAAGGTCAGTAGGAGCACTGTACCATGAGGGTGCCATGAGGCTTTTGTTGGCAAAGTGCCTCTGTCAGTTTCCAGATCCAGCCATGTCTTGGCAGTCCTCCTCCTGCTCCTGCTCTGGCCACAGAGGCTGCAAGGTGATGAGGTTATTTCTCTTTGCCCTGGGCCTCATTTTTTCAGAGCTGATCAGTGTCTGATGGAATGAACAGGTGACAGCTTTGAGCTGCTGATGATAAAACACAGGCACATCTTCTCCTGAAGGTAATGAATCAATTGGGCTTCACTGTGGTGCACTCAGTTGGGATTTAGATGTGGTGAGCTTTTTTCCAAATTTCTCATGTAAATACTGCATCATTCAGAATGATTAGTTGTCCAAATTTCTCATGTACAATTTGCATTATCTGAACGTTCTTAAGGTGTTATTTCCTCTTCTTTTTGGTTTTTTAAGAATGAGATGCATGTCTTTTGTTATGAGTGTGAAGCAACATCATAGTAAATTAATACATGCAGTGGACAAGAAACTTACAGCAATTAGAAATAATTTGGACACAACAATCAGGAATATTTCAAATAGCAGACAAAACTAACAGCATAGGTGGAATTAGGTAAATAGCAATCCCTGAAATAATGTACCATCATCCCAGAGTCTGCAAACAGCTGACAAACCTCCATTCAGGGGGGACTTGGATCATTATTTCCAGACAATAATTCCCAAGCTCCCTTTAAAAATAGTTCAACAGTCATGTCTAGAGGGTCAGATTGCCAAGTCCAAGCAACTCAAATCTAGTTTTGATGCAGAAAACATCTGGCTCTGTTGGCAAATTCCCGTCCAGGCAGAGCTGAGGCCTGGCCACCACCCAAGCTCTAAGTGGGAGAGAATTCCCTAAAGGTAATTTAAAACAAGGCTCCTGAGAATGGCACTTAGGAGTGAAGGTCTGGGGGTGACAGACTAATGAACCATCCAATAGCTGTCTCCTCCAAAATTCCCCCAGCACAGAGATGCTTTAAACCCAGCAAACTGTTGGAGTGGTTCTGTAATAATAATTGGGGCTGCATCTGATTCCTTGGAGGAGATGTCACAACACCATCAGTTTAGAGGAGGCTTCCCACAGAGCTGAGAGATCATTTCTTGGAACTCTGAAAAATCCTTAAAAATGCTGAGACAGCCCTGGGTCAAACCATGGAGGATTTTGGTGGGATTTGGGGCAGATTGTTTGGTGTGTGTCCAGAGTGACTTTGGGCAGATTTGGGGCCTGCTTGGGGCAGGTTTGGGGCAGGTTTGTTGCTGATGTTGGGGTTTTTCTCCCGTTTGCCCAGCTGTGGGCAAAGCCCCGAAGCACATCCTGTTCCTGCCCCAGCTCCTGAGGAGCCCAAGGAGCTGATGCTCTCCATGCTCTGCTCCCAGGGAGATCTGTTTGGTGGGTATTCTGGTGCTATTTGGGATTTATTTTGGGTTTTTTGGTGGGGATTTTTCTTGGGGTATTCCAGCGTGATTTGGGATTTATTTATGGATTTTTTTTTTTGTGTGATTTATTTTGGGATTGTTTGGGACTGTTCCGGCGTTATTTGGGATTTTTTGGGGATTTTTTTTTGGGGTGTTCTGGCACTTTTTCTGATTTATTTTGGGATTTTTTTGGGCTGTTTCAGCATTATTTGGGATTTGTTTTGGCTTTTTTGGGGGATTTTTTTTTGGCGGTGTTCTGGCACTTTCTGGGATTTATTTTGGGATTTTTTGGGGGATTTTTTCTGAGGTGTTCCAGCATTATTTGGGATTCATTTTGGGATTTTTTTGGGGCTTTTCCGGCACTTTTTGGGATTTATTTTGGGAATTCTTTGGGGCTGTTCCTGCACTTTTTGGCATGTTCTGGGGATGGCGGCAGCTGCGGGGGAGGCACTGGGGGGTCCCAAACCCTTTGGGGTTCCTGGCTGGGCTCGGCTCTGGGGTTACTTGAAAAGAAGTTTTGGGGCGGATCAAGGAGCAGTAGAATTTTAGCCCACATCTCAAGGCAATAGGATTAATTAAATAATGAATTAATGAACCTTAATTAAACTGTAGATACTCCTAGGACAGGAAATCGATGCCGATAATTTTATTTTGTATCATTTTCCCTTTCTCTCTGTGTTGTTTTTTCCCCTTTCCTCTCTTTTCCCCCAATGTTTCAATAAATTTATTTTTTAAGATTCCTAAAAATTGCAAGTTTGGATCCTCCCCTCCGGTTTTGTTTTTTTTTGTTTTTTTTTTTTTTTTTTTTTTTTTTTTGTTGTTGTTGTTGTTGTTGTTCTGTTGTTGTTTATTTTTAATTTCTATTTTATTCTGAGTTGGGCTGTGTTATTATTCCCGATACCTTTAAAGTATTGTGGGTGTTTTAATAAATTTTATATTTATTTTTTGCACTCAACACCAGGCTCGGCTGCAATTCCTGTGGGATTGGGGTTTTGGGATGGGGGTTTTTGGGGTTGGGGGGGGGTCTGGGAGTGGGAATTTGGGACAGGATTGGGGTTTTTGTGGTTGGGGTTTTTGGAGTTGGGGCTTTTAGGATTGGGGGTCTGGTAGTGGGAATTTGAGGCAGGATTGGGGTTTTTGGGATAGGGGTTTGTAGGGTTTGTGGGGATGGGGTTTTTGGGACTGGGGGTCTGGATGGAGTTCTGGGTATGGGAACTGGGGGTCCTTTGTGGGGGGAGATCAGGATGGGGGCTCCATCTATGAGATGAGAGGGGGGATGGGATCCTTTTGGGATCCTTTTGGGGGTCGGGATGGGACCCTGGATATGGGAATGGAGTGGGGGGAGGATGGGACTTCTGTGGGGTCAGGAGGGGACCCTTGGGGGGGACCCTTTGGGGGGCGTCGGGGGGCGGGGGGGTGGGGGGGGGGGGGGGGGGGGGGGGGGCTCTCCTGGTCCTCCGAACCACCAGGGGGCGCTCGTGGGGTGCAGCGCTGGCCACGCCCCTTTTGTCACCGGCGCGCTCTGATTGGCTGAGCCGGAGGTGACCCCGGCGCGCCCCAGGGATGGCGGCGGCGGGGCTGAGCCGGGGCCCGGTGAGTGTCCGTCAGTCCCCTGTCCCTCTGTCCTTGTCCTCGTCTCCCTCCCCCTGCTCGTGCTGCCCTCCCGGCCCGTTTCCCCCTTTGTCCCCCCGGTGCCGGTAACCGCGGCCCGCGCTCCCTCCCGGTGTCCGTCCCCGGGCCCCGTTCCCCACCGTCTCCCGGTGTTCCCCCGTTCCTTGTACCGCTCCCCGTGCTGCCGCTCCTCGCAATGTCCCCCTGGCACAGGTAACCCCCCCGCCCCTCCGCAGGCCCCGTTCCCACCGCCCGATCCTCCGGTGATGGCAGCTCCCGTTCCCACCCCTCCTTCTCCCGGTTCGCCCGCATCTCCCGGGGTTCCGCAGCTTCTTGTGCCCCTCTTCGGTGCCGGCAGCTTCTATTTCCCTTTCCCCTCCCCTCCGCTCCCGGGGCTGTTTTTAGGGGTCCCCCCGGGGCTCTCAGGGCCGTTTCCCCCCAGCTGTTCCTGCGCTGCCGCTCCTGGCGGGGAGTCGCGCCTGGCGCGGCTGCTGCGGGAGAAATTCCCGCGGGCTTCGGCCATCAAGGTGGTGGGCATCTCAGGTAGGGACCCGCTCCTGCTGGGCCTAAACCCGCTCTTGGTTACCCCAAACCCAGTTTTTTTTAAACCCAGTCAGTCTCCATCCCCCCCAGGCTGCGGGGACCCCCAGACAGGGCAGGAGTGTGAGGGTGCTCAAGCCTTGACTTGAACTGACTTTAATTGATTTTAATTGACGTTAATTGGTGTTAATTGTCCCGAGTTCCCAGGAGGCTGTGGTGACATGTATGAGATCCACATGGAGTCGGAGTTGTTCCGGGAGAAGCGCCCGGTGCAGCAGCACAGGATGGTGACCCAGGTGTGGGGAAGGGGGAGAGGGAATGGGAGAGAACAGGGGAGAGAGGATGAAGAGAGGGAAAGGGAACAGCTGGAATTGGGGAGAGGGAATGGGGAGAGGGGATGGGAAAGAGGGAACGGGGGAGAGGGAATGGGAGAGGGAGCAGAGGAGAGGGAATGGGTGTGAGGGAATGGGAGAGAGGGGCTGAGGGTGCAGCAGCCCTGGCTGTGGGGCTGTGGCTGCCGGCTGAGGCTGCTCCAAGGCCAGAGCCGGCCCTGAACCGCGCTTGCCCCGCAGACGCTGAGCGAGGAGATCACGCACATGCACGGCCTGCGCATCTTCACCTCGGCCCCCAAGGGCTGAGCCTGCCCCGAGCTCCAGGAGGGGCCCAGGGCTGCACTCCTGGGCGTGAACCCCACCCCGTGCTGTGTGCTCAGTCCTGGGGATGGTTGTTGTTATTATTATTATTAGCCTTGGAGCCCAAAAGGGCCCTTGAAGGAGGGTTTTGGAGCCCATGTTCTCAGAAGGGTCCTTGCAGAGGGCTTTATTCCCCAGCGGGAAGGGCTGAGGGGAGTGGAGAGACCTGAGGGAAAGGACTGAGGGGAGCATACAGGGCTGAGGGAACGGGAAGGAATAAGGGAGAGGACTGAGGGAGCGGGGAGGGCTGAGGGGAGCAGGAGATTGAGGGAACGGACTGAGGGAGCAGGGAGGGCTGAGGGGAGCAGGAGATTGAGGGAGCGGGGAGGGCTGAGGGGAGCGCGGCCAGGCCGAGCCGGGCTGCTCTGAGGGAGCCCCACCCGCGCCGCCAAGTCTCGCGAGAGCTGCGGGAAATGGCGGGAATTTTGTGAAGGGGGCGTGGCCCTATATTGGGCGTTGCTGCACTGCCACGCCCACTCGGGGGCGGGGCAAGAAATGAGCGCGGGAACCCCAAAAGTGGGAGTGGGACCCCAAAAAAATGAGCCCAGGCAGACCAGAAGTGGGGCTGAGACCCCCAGGGACCCCTCCCCATGGGCCTGGGACCCCCAAAAGTGGGGCTGGCTTAGGGTTAACCCCGACCTCAAACCCAGCCCCAACTGCAGCCCCTTCCTAAACCCACAGCCCTAAACCAAACCCCACCTTTAAGCCTGACCTTACATTCAGCCCCCAATTTTTATTATTATTAGCCATTAAACAAAATCCATAATAAATGTCACATTTTTATATAAGGAATAGTAATTAATATAAATAGTATATATCATGTATATAAAGTTAATATAAATTATAAATACTATAAAAATAATAAATGATATAATAAATTGTAATAAATAATCAGTCCACGCCTGGTTTGTGCTGTCAGATTTTACTGAATTTTATTTATTTCAGAGCCTGGGGGCACTCGAGAGGTCTCCATCCATGTCACACTGGGGGCACTGAGAGGGACTGGGGGGGGCCTGTGCCTCTAAATCCACAGAACAATTAAATAATTAAATAATTAATCACTTGGAAAGCCCCTGGGTGTGACAAGGATGGAATCTCTGGCTGCCCTGTGCTCCCAAGCCCAGGGGTTTGGGATTTGTTTGCATTTTTATCTCAAGTGCTACTTGGGAGAGCAAATAGCAGCTAAATAAGTAGCTAAAGTATCAGCCAAACTAACAGTCAGCCAGATAAACAGCCAAATAATCAATCAGCCAAAATATAAATCAAATTATCAGCCAAATTACGAGCTGTTAGAATTCATTTCTGCCCATTTTTCTTTGCCTGGTGCCCCCAGACGCTCCAGGTCCATCCCCTCTGCCTCTGGGGGGTCGGAGGGGGCCCGGGGGGTTCCCCTCCCTAAATTCACTTTTCATTTCTGTCCCCTCCCTTAAGTAGGGGGGGGTCCAATGGTCCCCCAGTTCAGGGGTGGGGACCCCCAGCAGCCCCCAGGTGTGACAAGGATGGGCACAGCCCCGGGGTGGGGGCTGGGGCTTTGTGATTTGTTCGTGTTTTCACCTCAAGTGACTCCTTGGGGGCGTCAATATCAGCCAAAACTTCCCACAACTTGTAAAATTTGATTTTTGTAAAATTGGATTTTTTTTTCCATGCGTTGTAAAATTGATTTTTGTAAATTCTAGTTTGGTTTTTTTTTTCCCCATCTGTTGTAAAATTTGATTTCTGTAAATTCTGGTTTCCATTGCTCAGAGCCTGGGGGATGCTCAGGGGCTCTCTCTGGGCCCAGGGCTGCCTGGAGGGGCTCTGGGGATGCTGCCCTGCCCCTCTCACCCCGCAGGATGCTCAGGGGGGTCTCCACCCTTCTCACCCTTGAAGGACACCGGGGGGGGGGGGGGGTCTCCATCCTCCCGCCATTTACAGGGGGTGGGGGTCTCTGGCTGTCTTTTTTGGGGTCTCCATTTCTACATTTAGGGGCACTGGGGGTCTCAGCCCTCCTCACCTCCCTCAGGTGGGACAGGCTTGTCTCTGGCTCCGGTCTCAGTCCTCTCCCGTTGAGGAGAGCCCGGTGGGCTTGGTCCTCCCCCATGATGGAGGGCCCGGTGGTCCCGGTTCTCCTCTGTTAAGGAAGGGCCCGGTTGGTCTCGGTTGTCCCCCGTTTAGGAGGGCCTGGTTCGGGGTTCAGCTCCACCCCGGTCCCGTGCGGGGATGAACGGGGGGGTCAGATCATCTCCGTCCTTCCCCATTACCGGGAGGGGCCGGCTCGTCTCAGTTTGTGTTTAATTTAATGGGGGGGGGAAGGGGGGTGGGGGTCTCCGCAGCCCCGCTGCTCCCCAGTTCCCGGGACTGTCTGTGCCCACTGTGGAGATAAGAGGGAGTCAGGTTATATCCAGCCGCTTCCCGTTACCGGGAGGGGGCCGGATCCTCTCCGTTTGTGCTTACCGTGATGTGATGTGGGCGGGGGGTGGTCTCTGGAGCGGAGTGTCCGGTGGGGTCCCCGCACCCTTATCGCTCCTCCGCTGTTGGGGGGTGGGGTGGGTGTCAGATCATTTCCGTCCTCCTTCCCTTACCGGGAGGGAGTCGGATCCTCTCCGCTCGTGTTTACCGTAATGTGTGCGGAGGTGGTCTCTGGAGCGGAGTGCCCGGTGGGGTCTCCGGACCCTTGCTGCTCCTCCGCTGTGGGGGGCCGGGACCGTCTTCACCTGAGCAGGGGGGTGAGTCAGATCATCTCCGTCCTCCTTCCCGTTACCGGGAGGGGGCGGATCGGCTCCGTTCGTGCTTACCGTAATGTGCGCGGGGGCGGTCTGTGGACCAGTGTTCATCGCTGTGGTTCCCCGACGTCCAACGCCGTGATCCTCCGGTGTCCGGCCGCCCCAGTGTCCACCGCTGCGATCCTCTGGTGTCCGGCCGCTCCGGTCCGGGGGCTCTGGCCGTTCCAGTGTCCACCGCTGGGATCATCCAGGCTCTGGCCACTGCAGTGTCCACCGCTGGGATCCTCCGCTGTCCGCCTGCCCTGCTCCGGGGGTCTCCACCCACTCCGGTCCGCCGCCGATCCTGATCCCGAACTCAGCCCCCTGCTCCCGCCACCCGCTTTATATACCCAGCCTGAGCCACGCCCCTGCACAGGACAGCCAATGGGAATTGAGAAAACAGCATGGGGGCGGAGCAACCAACAGTCCACATTGTGAGCAAACAGAGGGGAGGCGTGACCAAAATGCAGATGAGCGATCTGATTGGTCAAGAGGCGGAGGGTTCCAAAGGGGCGTGGCCCAGGGGCAGGGGTGAGGGCGGGGTGGGGGCGGGGCCACGCTAAATTCGGGATTTTGGGAGCATTTCCTGCTTGTTAATAAAAGATATTGGTATTTTTTCGCTTTCAGATCTTCATTTCTTCCCGATGGAAAGTGGAATTATTGGAAACTGGAATTGGTTTATTGGAAATTGGGATAACCGGAATCCTAAAGGAGGATTCCAGGACATTAAATTCAATTTTTAAATTTCTCTGACACCTGAATGAGGACAGATTCCATTAATTCCATAAAATTCCAATAAATTCTTTACTTCTTTTTTCTACATGTTGCGTCCCTGCTTGTTAATAAAAGACTGTTATTTTTTCACTTTCATCTCTTCATTTCTTCCCAGTGGAAATTGGAATTGGGAAATTGGGATTATTGGAAGTTGGAATTGGATCCTTGGAAATGGGGATTATTGGAATCCTAGCGGAGGGTAACTCACGCCATTACGTCCAATTTTCATTTCAATTTTCTCTGACACCAGGACGAGGACAGACTCCATAAATTCCATGACGTCACAGCACCAGGAATGACGAAACCGAGGCTCTATTGTGACACAGCAGGCGTTCCACACCTGGTGGCACCCAGGGCAGAGTCGTGACAACGGAACCTCATGGGACTGAGGGGTCCCAGCCCCATGGGAAGGGTCTCTGGGGGTCCCAGCCCCATTTTGGGGGAGCTTGGGTTTATGAGGAGGAGTCTCTGGGGGTCCCTCTCCCATTTCTGGTGGTCCCAGGCCCACAGGGAGGGGTCTTTGGGGGTCCCAGCCCCATTTCTGGGGTGCCCAGGTTTATGGGGAGGGGTCTATGAGTGTCCCATGCCCACAGGGAGGGGTCTCTGGGGATCCCAAGCCCATTTTTGGGGTGGTTGGGTTTATGGGGTGGGGGTCTTTGGTGGTTGCTACCCCATTTCTGGTGGTCCCAGGCCCACGGGGAGGGGTCTCTGAGGGTCCCAGCCCCACCCTTGGGGGTCCAAGCCCCACTTCTGGGGGCGCTGTGTGATTTGTGCGAGTGGCGAGTGATGCATGGAGCTATCAAAGAACAGCCACAGCACGTAATGTGATTTTTGCCAATTTTATTTTGTCCCTTACCTTTGGCAGGCCGGGGTGGTGGCCAGACCCCTCCGGTTTGGGGGGCCCGGCGTGGTCCCTCGGTGCCCCGGGTTGTCGGTCCTTACCTTTGCTGAGCCGGGGTTGCTGTCTGACCCCCCCCAGTTTGGGGGGGCTGCCACGTTCTCCATCCCCTTACCTTGGGCAGGCCGGGGCGGTGGCCGAGCCCCCGATCTGGGAGCCCGGCGTGGTCCCTCGGTGCCCCGGCGGTTCTCGGCCCTTACCTTTGCTGAGCCGGGGGTGGTGCCGCTGCTGGTGCCGCTCCCGTTCGGAGGGGCTGGTACCGAGAAGGCGGCAGTGAGAAGAGGCGCAAGGACGGCGAGAGCGGCGCATCGGTGGATCCCCGTCCCTCCCAGCCTCCCCCCAACGACCACCCTGTGCTGGGGCTCCGGGCTGGCAACGCCGAGGGTCCAGCCAGTGCCAAAGCTCCAGGGCTGCTGGTTCTGTGGGCTCGGCCGGTGCTGCGGCTCTGGTGTTGGCAGCTCCACTCTCCTCTGCCTCCTCTGCTTCCTCTGCTCCGCTGCCTCCGCTGGACCTGAACTGAGCGCACAGCACCTGCTCCTGCTTTATATAGGCAGGTTTAGCTCCGCCCCCTTGCCCGCAGCCAATGGGAGCAGAGTGCAAACAATGGGGGGCGGGGAACAGAGCAGGACAGAGCAATGTGATTGGCTAAGAGGGTCCCGGGAGGGGCGGGGCCTGGGTGCACTGGGCCTGGTCACCAGGAGCCTTCACATTGCCTTGGGGCAGGGCCAGGCCAGGGCATCTCGGCCCTCCTGGCCCCGGGGGATGCTCCGGCCGGTGCCCTCCTTCCCCAGGGTCCGGTGCGGAGTGGGCATGGCTGCCAGTGTCCGTTGTCGTTGCCCTGGGGGATGATCCGGCCAGTGTCTGTCCCTCCTCCTTCCCTGAGCTGGGCCCCACGGTCAGGGCACCCGGCTGGCTCTCTCCTTCCACATCCCACCGTGATCCAGGACCAGGCACAGAGGAGCCCGTGCTGCTCCCACCTCCCTCGCAGCCACACTCCCCAGGGGTGTCCCCGTCCTGCCCAGGGGACTGGGGCTGGCACTCGGGTGGGGGCTGATGCCGCCGTTGGGATTAAGGCAGGAATTGGGGCTGAGTTTGGGAGCTGGAGCTGAACCTAGGCTGGAGTTAGGGCTGAATTTGGGATCAGGGCTGGGGTTAGAGCGTCCATGCCCTCCCCGAGCCACCAGAGACAGGGACGATGATTTGGTGCTGCTTGGACACGGCTTTGTTCAGGAGGGAACATCCATGGGCAGCTCCCCCAGCGTTCCGGATGGGACAATCCCCTCCTGGCTGCAGAATGCACCGAGGACATCCAGAGCAGCTCGGGAGGGGGGTTCAGAGCCAGGAAATCGGGGAGCCAGGCAGCTCCTCCTCAGCGCTCCGTCAGGGGAGGCTTCGTGCCCGGCTGCTCCTTGGCCGGCAGGAGCTGGCGTGGGTCAGCCACCTTCACCTTGAGGGTGCCCTGCAGGGGGACACGGGGCAGTCAGGGCATGTTCAGGGGTGCCAGCGGGGTATTTGTGGGGCAGTGCTGACCGGGAAGAAGGAATGGAGCAGCAGGAGCAGCAGGAGTGCCGCCAGCCCCAGGCCGAGCCACAGCAGGTAGCGCCAGCGGACGCCGTGGCAGACAAGGCTCAGTGGAGATGTCAGCCACAGGAACGAGGACTTGGGGTACCTGCGGGGACACCGGGCTCAGCCACTGCCTGTCACCTGCCCACCAGCCCCTCCTGGCTCGCCCCGGGCTCACCTGGGCTCGGGCAGGGTCGGGTGCTTTTTGGGCTCCTCCCGGCCCTTCCCCACCGGCCGCTCCTCGGCCTCCTGCGCCAACAGCAGCTCCAGGCTGAGCTCCAGCTTCCCCTGCGGGGCGGTTGGATCTGTCCCTGCTGTCCCCCAGCCCCGTGTGGGTGTCCCCAATCCGTTCCCAACCTACCAAGAGCCGCTGGCCACCGTCCTTGTGCACGGTGCAGGGCCACCAGCCCCGCGCCCTCCTTCTGCGGAACAGGTTCAGGGGCGAGCGCTGCCGCGCCAGGGCACGGCACCAGCACCGGGAGAGCCAGGCCAGGGGGAGCCAGAGCCAGGAGAAGCGGGCCAGGGAGAGCCAGGCCCGGGAAAGCTGGGCCCAGAAGAACCGGGGCAGGGAGAGCCAGGCCCAGGAGAACCATGGCAGGTCCTGCAGTGTGGCCCAGCACAGGCGGGCGCTGCAGGCCGGGTGGGGCAGCTGCGTCAGCTCCAGCTCCAGGATCCCTGCAGGACAGGGCAGGGGACAGCTCTGTCACTGGGGGGAGCTCCTTGTCACCTGGGGGAGCTCCTTATCACCAATGGGTGCTCCCTGTCCCCACTGGCTGTCCCCTGTCCCCTGTCCCCTGCGGTGTCCCCCCGGTGGTGACACGGGCTCTCACCCAGCAGATCGTCCGCCTTGAACTTGTCATTGTCCCACACCTGCAGGATGAGCTTGGGCAGCACCTTCAGCAGCATCTCGTCCAAACCCCACACGTGCTCCTGCCCGAGGACACGGCAAGGTCGCACGTGTCCCTGGGCTGTGTCCCCACTCTGTCCCCTCTCTGGCTGTCTCTGACCTTGCGGCGGATGGCGCAGAGCTTCTCGGCCGCCAGGAACTCGAAGGGGAACACGAAGCGCCAGTTGAAGGCACCGCGGCCGTTCAGGGAGCGATAGTGGATGTCAGTGTGCTGCTGCTGCTCGGAGAGCCCGTCCAGCCACCTGCAGGGACACCGCTGTCACCTCTGTGCCACCCACCAGGGGACACTGCTGTCACCACTGTGCCCACATGGTGACAGGGACCCTGGGGATGGCTGATAGGGACCCTCTGGTGACAAAGGACCTGCAAGGGGTTCTGGAGTGAGCAGGACAGAAGCTGGCGGGTGACAGGGGACACGATGGGGACACACCCGGACACGTAGATGTCACTCACGCGCTGGCCCAGCAGGTTGATGTCCCCAGGATCCATGTCCCGCACGTTCCACACCACGCAGTGCAGCTCGTACCTCAGGAGGGGACAGGGACGGGTCACCTTCCACCCGGGGTGGCCCTGTCCCCACGGGGGGTGGCCCTGTCCCCACAGGGGTGTCCTGTCCCTCACTCACCCCTTCGCCTTGTGGGGGTCGATGTTCACAGGGGGCCTAGGGGGGCCAAGGCTGGTGGGGAAAATGTCCACCCACATCTGCACCTTGCCCTGGGGACAGCAGGACAGGGTGGCACCAGCCCCATGTCCCCGGGTGTCCCCCAGTGTCCCCTCTCTGTCCCCACGGCCCCAGGCTCCTCATCACTGCGGGGTTCCTTTGTCCCCCCAGCACCTGTCCTTGTCACCCCCTGGCCCCATCACCCACTCCTGGGGTCCCTGGCATCCACCCCAGCGTCGCTGTCCCTGCGATGTCCTCATCCCCATGTTCTCTGTCACCCCAATGTCCCCATCACCCCTCCCCGCCAGGTGTCGCTGTCACCCCCAGCCCGGTGTCTCTGTCCCCGGCGTCGCTGTCACCTGCTCCAGGCCGGGCTGGGCGCGGCTCTGCAGCCCGCGGGTCTCCAAGTGCTCCGGGACGAGCTCGCACAGGTTCAGCACGTGCAGGGCCAGGCGCTCCCGGGGGGCCCGGCGTGTCGCGGCGGGGGGTGGCCCCGCTCAGTGACACCGACCCACCTGTCACCCACCCGACAGCCACCTCACAGACCCCCCCCAACACCCCCAAATTACCCCAGACACCCCAGACCCACCCAGATACCCCAAACCCCCCCCCCCGATCCCTGGAAAACACCCCAGACCCCCCCCAAACCCCCCCAAACCCCCACCAGACCCACCCCACATGCTCCCAAACCCCACCAGATCCCCCCAAAACCCCCCACACCCCCCCAAGCTCCCCCAGTCCCTCCCCTCACCGAAGTGGCGCAGCTCGAAGCGCTGCCCGCTCAGGCTCAGGGCGGTGCCCCCGCGGCTGAAGCGGGGCCCGGGCAGCCCCCGGGTGCCCGCCAGGAGCTCCAGGGCCCGGCTGGGGCACAGCTGGTCCCGCCAGCACGCGGGGCCCGCGCTGGGGACAGGGCAGTGGCACCTCTGCTGGGAGTTACCCCTGTGCCCGCCCCTGGCCCTCTGTGCCATCTTCCTGTGCCCCCCAAACCCTTCTGTGCCCTCCAAACCTTCCTGTGCCCCCCTTCCTGCCCCTCTTTGTGTCCCAATTCCCCCCCTGTGCCCGCTCCGTGCCATCCTCCTGTGCCCACCATGTCCCCTCCTGGCCCCCCTCCCAGCCCCCCGTGTCCCCTCCCTGTCCCTCAGGACAGGGAATGGTTCAGCTGGTGGCACAGGGAGTGGGACAGGTGAGGACACAGGGACATGGCAGGACAGGGAGTGGGACAGGTGGTGGCACAGGGAATGGCACAGGGATCTGGTGGCACAACAGCACTGGGAATGGTGACCTGGTGAGCGCCCCCAGTGCCCCCTGGAGGTGACAGTGACACGGGCCACCCGCCCCGGGGGTGACAGTGCCGCACCTGCCAAAGACGGGCTCCAGGGTGTTGGGCACGTACTGGTCCCGCGGTCCCAGCGTCTTCTTGCCCAGCGCCACCCGCACGTAGCGATCGCTCTGGGGCACGGAGGGGACACCGCGGTGACACGGCCGCCCCGCCCTGCCCCGCCCGGCCCCGCGGGCGTCCCCGCTGTCCTCACCAGCCCGGTGACATCGCGGGGGGACAGGTCGAAGGCTCGCACGACGTAGACGAGCAGCAGGCACGGCTGCGGCTGGCGGGGCGGCAGGCGCTGGAAGCAGCGCGGCGCGGGGGCGGCTCCGCCCTCCTGGGGCACGGGGTAGATGCGGAACAGCCCCTGAGAGACCCTCGGTGCCCTCCGGGGGTCCCGCCCCGCGGCCACGGCGTCCCACGGGGAGGGGGGCTTCACCCACCTTGAAGCTGCCCACGGGCTCGGGGGCATGGCCGGGTTTGGAGAGGGGGAAGGTCTGGCAGAAATCCTGCAGCCCCTCGAACTCGGGCACCGCCTCCAGCTCGCAGCCGTAGATCTGCGGGGCAGGGCTGGCCTTGGATCAGACCCGGGGCTGCTCCCCACCGCGGGCCCGGCCCTTTCTTCATCCTTGTCCCATTCCCTCCTCAGCCTCATCCTTGTCCCCTCCCCACCTTCATCCCTATCCCTGTCCTCACCCACTCCCTTTATCCTCCCTGTCCCTGTCCCCAGCCCTGTCCTGTCCCTGTCTCTGTCCCCATCCCTGTCCCCAGCTGTCCCTGTCCCTGTCCCAGTGCAGGTCCCAGGCTCTGGCTCACATTCAGTCTGTCCCCGTTGGTTCCCCACGGGGATTTGGGGTCCTTGTCCTCCATGGACACATAGAATTTGCTCCACCAGTCCTCCTCCATGTCCTCATTCTGATGAAATTTCTGGCAAAAGACTAAGGGAAGAATCCTGTGCCTTGCCCCCAGCAGGCACTGATCCCCCGAGCCCCAGCAGAGAGCTGCAGCAGGGCTGGCATCAGCCCCGGGGCAGATGCAGGAGCACGTGCACTGATCTGGCTCTGGGGCTGCTGGGGCCTTGTCTTTCCTCCCCTCCCTCCAAAGTCTCACGTCCAGCCCATAAACATTGCTGGCCCAAGGCTTCTCCACCAGCCAGCAGTGATGTTCTCCCCAGTGGCAATGGGAACAGCTCAGCCCATCATTGCAGCAAGAGGTCCTTCATGAGCACAACCTGAAGCAAGTTCATCAGCTGTCACTGCTGACATGAACAAAGCTCAGCTTGCCAGATGTTCCCTTTGTTTTTGTGTGTGATGCATTCATCACCAAAGTCCCCAGAAGACACTTTGAAGTGACAGATTGACCAGCAGCAAAGCACCAAGGCCAGGAACTTTTGTTTGCTCAGTGGGGCTGTAGAAGAGCACAAAGCCCAGCAGCTGCTGGGCAGAAGCACTTTTCCCCTGGGCTGTCCCTGAGCACCAAAGCACAGAGTCTTGTGTTTGTCAGGCAAGAGCTCTTTACCTGGTGACCAATGCTGATTGCTCCTGTTGAATCCAAAGCGTGCACAAACACAGCTGCATAATTATTTCCAGCACATTGCACAGAGTTTGTCTGCTGGGCCAAGCAAGCAGTTACCAGCCTGCATGACAACCCAGAGTCCCAGACTGCATTGCTGGTAAATACACAGAAACCTCCAGTTCTGTTTCCTTGATGTGCTCCTGCTGATGGTGCTTCATTGAGCTGGGATTGGACCCTTCAGACTGTAAATGGCATCCTCCTTTTGGGTCTTGTTTCCAGGTCACTGTATTGCTCTAATCTGCATTTTCACTCTTTCAGAATTTTAATTGCTCCTTTTCTTAGAGCAGCTCTCATTGAAATGCTAATGAAATGTGTCCTTTTTGGGCTAAATAAGGATGTTTTCAATGGAAAAGAAACCAAAGAACCACACAGCAAATTCAACAGTAACAATTCCTTGGTCTTCAAGAACTGCTCATTCAGCTCAAAACTGTGACACTTTCTTCTGTGCCCTGTGGTTTGCTCCGTTCCTTGTGCTTCCATCAGGCAGTGAGCTGAGCAAAGACTCCCCTTTGCTTTGTTCCAGGGGAAGAAATTATCCACACAAAGCTCCACGGAGAAGCTGTGGATGTCAACGTTGGGCTGAGCACAAGTTCCGTGGAGCTTGACAAGACTTTCATCACCATGTCAAGCCACAGAACTGTGTTCATTGAGAACAGGAGTAACATCACAGCCCACTTCCAGTGGAAGGCTTTTCCTAGTGAGGAAGAAGAGAATGAAGAGAAGAGGAGGTTGGTTTGAAAGATGCATTTCAGTGAGATCCATGGCCCAAGACTGAAGCTAATGTTTGGCCTCAGGGGGGTGTTGGTGCTTTTGAAGGGTTAAGGCCAAGCAAACCATCCCTGGCACTGAGGTGTGTGTCCCTGGCCTTCAGGAGCTCAGCACTCAGTATTCCAGTTCCATTGATACTCCAGCCAGAGATGGCATTTTGGGAAGGAAAGGTCGATTGTGATGACTGGATTTCCTCAGGTTCTCATTGGGCTCTTGTCTCTCTAATCTTCTTCCTACATGACCTGACAACATCCCTAAACATTTCCTGAATTGCCAGCCCCTTTTTCCAAAGGTGATACACCCTCTTCTTTCCCTTAGTTCCTTCAAAAGCATGGTCCAGGAGAAGGTGGCAAAGGTGCCAGAAGACCCCATGCTGTTCTCCCATGACATTTTTTCCATCGAGCCAATGGTAAGTGATAGCTGAGAACCTCATTTTCCTCCTCCTCCTCCTCTTCCACTTGCTCCTCCCAAGCACCCTGCCCCCATCCCCCTTTCCCCGGCTGCAGTCACTGGGCAGATCCTCAGCTGGCCCCATGTGGTGGGAGGGAGGACATGGAGTTTCTGGAGTGGCTGCAGAGCTCCCTGCTCAAAGCATTTGTGCCCTGCAGGCTCAAGGCAGGGCTGGGAGCCTGACAAAGCCGAGCTCTGCTGCCAGGCTCGAGCTGCTCAAGGCACTGTGTGCGTGTCCCTGCAGTGTCACAGGGAGCAATTATTGCAGGCAGGGGCTCCCCCAACACGTGGGGTTCAGCAGAGGCTGTTGGAGCACTGCCAGCTCACACACTGACCTGAAGCTTGCCATGGTTCCCTGGCAAAAGGAGGTCAAATTCAGCCCAAGGGTAATGCCAGAAATGCCAATCCCCTCCTGTAAGCACGCCTTGCACTATTTCTGAGTCTGCCTTCCAGTGTCATCTGTGAGCCTGGACACCAGGGTGCAAGGTTGAAATGGGCCTTTGGAGTTCTCCTGCACACAGGGACACAAAACCTTTTCCTTTTCTGGTGATGCAAGCAAACTGCCACGTGCTCCCATCAAGCAGAGCCCTGATTCTGAGTGCTGGCATTGTGAGAGATGATGAGTACCTGGTGTGTGCACAGTGCAAAATCCCTTCTCATCTTGGAGTAAAGCCCAGAATAATCCCAACCTCTGCTTTCTTTCAAAACAGCTTAACTAATATTTGCATTTCAAGGAAGGGCATCATGTTCTCTTCTTGGTCACTCCTATGGCCCATCTAAGGCCAAGAGCCACCAGTGCACAGGGGCAGTTGCATCCCACTGTGGCTGCCAGCAGCATGATGTGAGCAAGAGCTTGTGTCAGAGCAGCAGGAATCTTGTGGAGAGTGGGAGCTGATCAGCTGAGCATTGAGAGCTTCCAGCGCTGGGTTGAGCTGGGTTTGGAGGGTTTCCTTGGCTCCTTGGGTGGTTCACTCATCACTGATGCTCTCAACAAAGGCTTACAGGAGTGTGGTTGCAAACAAGCAGTGTGAAGTGTGCAGAGCAATGTTTTGCTGTCTCTCTCTGTTGTAGGAAGGAGAAATCGGGCCGAATTGTTCGGCCGAAATCAAGGTGACCTTCAAACCCCTGGAAGCACTGGAGTATGGAAGTGTGGCTTACTGCAGCATCTCAGGTGCAGCTCCTTTGCCCTGCTTCTCTGCCCCTCAGTGAAGCCATGGTGCAAGCCTGAGCCCACTGGGCTCCCATGGAACTGCTGGGAAGAGTCCCTGGTCAGCAGGGCAGTGCTGGCACATCCCCCCTGGCCCTGCAGCTTCCAGGGAGTCTCCCGTGCCAGGCCAGGACTCAGAATGCTGGGTCTGCCTTACTGATCCCAGAACAGCCCAGGCAGTGCAGGGAGAGGTTTTCATGCCGTGGCTTTGCCAGCATTTCCTCAAAGGCCAGAGAGCTCCAGAGCAGAAGAGCTTTAGTGAGCAATCACTGAGCCCCTCCAGGCCCCTGGCCTCCAGGATGGGTCCATTTGACATGGATCCATCATCAGGTGGTAGGAGCTGAGTTAGAAATGGGCTCCCTGAGCCTGGACCACCTCCCAGTGCCCAGACAGCAGCAGAGCAGAGGTGGCTGAGCCCCACTGAGCCCAGGCTGTTTGTAGAAGGAGCAGCCTTGGCCAGCACCTGCTCCTCTCCCTCTGTGGCAGTTGTCACTTTGCAGCTCTCAGTCTGTGCAAATAGAACACAGTGCTGAGTGTCACAAGGGGAGGACTTGGGCAACAAAGTCCTGTGCTGCTGGGCCAGGGAGTTTGGTCATTGCCAAACTCTGTGTGAGCTTTGTATCTTCACTGAATGGATTTCAAAGCTGCTCTGGGTGCATGGGAAGGAAACCACAGAATCACAGTATGGTAAGGATGGAATGGACCCTAAAGATCATCTAGTCCCAAGGCCCCTGCCATGGGCAGGGACACCTCCCCGTCCTGGTTCTGGGCAAATCTGGGAGAGAACCCCCAAAGGGGCTCCTCTAGGAAATCGGATTCTATCGCCCCTCCCCCAACCGGTCCGGGAGAAAATACCTCCTTGGAGAAAAGTGGAAAAAACTGTTTATTAAACAAGAAAACCTAAACAATATTAAACAACAAAACCCCTTGCTGCTCCAAAAGAGATGACAAACCCAGAAAGTCCCCTCCCCAGATTCCAGTTCAGCTCATTCAGTCCCTTATCAGTCCCTCCAGCGCTGGAAATGCCGTGGCCCAAGCCCCAGCCTGGCCCACTGGTGCAAGCTGCTGGTGCTCTTATGGTTGTTCAGTCCAGAGCAGGTGTGAACAGGTCCAAAGAAAGGGAAAAATAAGGAAAAAAAAAAAAAAACCCCACAGTCCTGGGAACATCTTTGCCTCAGCTAGCTAAACTAACTAAAAGCAAAAAAAAAAAAAAGAGAGCCCTGTCCTGCCGTCTGTTCATCTGCAGGCAATGCAGTCCAGGAGCAGGAATGTGTAGGAGTGAGTTCAGTGTCTGAAAAACAAACTGCGCGCCTCCTCTCCCCCCCTCAATCCTTGGAGCAAGTCTTAAAGGTGCAAAACTTACTATTCAGCATAAATGGAACAAGATGATTGGGGATAAAAGTATCATACAGTCAACCTAGGACATGTCCCCTTGGTTCCCATGGGTCCCAAGGTGTCAGAAGAGTCTCCATTGTTCCATAAGGCCCCCAAAGTCACTGTGCTCCCCTTGGTTCCACAGGGCCCCACAGTGTAACAATGGACTCTTGGCTCCATGAGGTTCTTCAGTCACAATGGTCTCCTTGGATCCACAGTGTCACCATGGTCCCTTTGTTCCATGAGGTTCTGCAGTAGAACACGGTCACCTTGGTTCCATGAGGTTCTGCTGTGTCACCATGGTCCCTTTGTTCCGTGAGGTTCTGCAGTAGAACACGGTCACCTTGGTTCCATGAGGTTCTGCTGTGTCACAATGGACCCATGGTTCCACAAGGCCTTGCTGTGTCACAATGGCCCCTTGGTTCCAAGAGGTTTCTCCGGGTCACAATGATCTCCTTGGATCCGCAGTTTCACCAGGGGCCATTGGTTCAGTGTGGCCCAGTGTGCCAAAATGGATTTTGTTTCCAGGGGGTTCTGCAGTGTCACAATGGACCCTTTGGTCCAGGAGTTGGCACAGTGTCACAGCTGACTCCTTGGTTCTGTGAGGCCCTGCCATCACCACATCTCCAAAATATCAGAATAAGACTCCTTAACACTAATTTGCTATTTAAGAGGGGATCATTTATTCAGCCTGAGGTCTAGTGAGGGATAACTCCTAACCTTATGTGGACATGTAATTCTCCAGTGTGTTGCTTATATAGAGTTGCTAAATGTGTATTACAATTTACCCATTACCATAAAACCCACCCCAAGTTCCCAGATTTAGTCCTGCTTTTATCTATCACTGCATTCTTTAGCCAGATGTCTTCTTCTTCTCTTCCAACCATCCTTCCTGGGAAAGCAGCCCCTGCATGCCTTGGTCCTGTGCTAAAAGTTCACTGGCATGGTAAAAATTGAATTAACCCTTTTGGTATCAAGGCTGAGGCTTTGTGTGGGCAGGCAGAGGCAGGCAGGAGGCAGAGCTGTCAGCAAAGGAAGGGGCCAGCCAGGTGGGGCAGCCGGGGGATGAGCACAGCCTGCAGGGACAGAGGCCAGGGCAGGGACACCGTAGGACAGCCTGGGCTGCACAGGGCACAGGGATGGGCAGCAGCTGCCAGGCCCTGACAGAGCCAGCTTGGGCAGCACTTTGGCCATGGCTGCTGGCCCTGGGCCTGAGGCCACGAGGGGACAAGTGACCCTGGCAGCCCTGGGGCCTCATTGCCTCCTTGTCCCTGCTCAGCAGCCTGGCAGGGGCCGCCTCATGGTCCTGCCCTTGGCATTGCCCATCCCCACATCCCAGTGCCAATCCTGGGAAGAGCCCTGAGCAAGAGGGAGGGACAGGATCTGCCTTGCCAGGGGCTGGGGCTCAGGCCTTGGCCCTTTGCATTCCTGAAACACATCCCCACCATTTCCCTCATCCAACCCCTGGCACTCAGAGCAGCTGAGGAATGGAGTCACATCCAGGGGTGTCCCCAGGGCTCAGGACTGGGGCCAGGTAAGTGAAATCTCTTTATTGCTGATCTGGATGAGGCCATTGAGGGCACCCTCAGTCAGTTCCCAGGTGAGCCCAAGCTGGGTGGGAGTGTGTCTGTGCTGGAGGGCAGGAAGCTCTGCAGAGGGATCTGGACAGGCTGGAGCCATGGGCCCAGGACAATGGGATGAGGTTCACCAGGGCCAAGGGCTGGCTCCTGCCTTGGGCTCACAACCACCCCAAATCCCTGACTGCCCTGCCCCTGATCCCCACAGCCTGTTCTGTTTCCTTCATCCCTGCATTGCCAGGGACTTTCTGGGACAAGGGAGCTCTGCTCTGGCTATGGAGGGAGGTGCAAGTGCTGCCACTGGATTGGGAACCACAACTCATCAGGTTTGTGTCCTTTGGGGGTCAGGAAATGGTGGGACTCAGAGGCACAGAAAGTTTTTCTTCATGGCCAACAGACTACAGTTTTACAGGACACAATTTAATAACAATCACGTTCTTCCCTGAGCCATGTGCAATGTCCCAGCAATGTCTGATGAGTGCACCATCCACAGGTGATTTCCATACTAAAATTAATTTTAGACAGAGGTGGTTCTGTGATAGATATAAACACAATTAGGTCCTTGTATCAGGATGCTCGTCCTGGAGTGGAGGCAAAACAGCTCAAAGAATTCCCAATTTGCAAAGCTGTCAGTGGTGGATGGAGAAGGGAGGTCAGGCTCCTCCTGGTGTTGAGGAAATGCTGAAACCAGCCTGACTCATTTCATCTCCTCCTGTCCTGGTTGCTCTCCCCTTTTTCCCCTCCCACCCATTGGTTTTTCTCTCCCACCAGGCCCCACAGGGAAGAGCCTGGCTCTATGTTCTCCAGCACCTCCTCACTGGCACTGCCAGGCTGGGATGAGGAGCCCCTCAGCCTTCCCTGCTCCGGGCTGGACAAGCCCAGCTCCCTCTGCCTCTGCTCACAGCCCAAGGGCTCCAGCCCCACCTTGGAGGCCCTTCCCAGACCCTGCTCCAGCTGCCAGACATCTTTCCTGCCCTGGGAAACCCAACCCAGGCCACAGTGACCTGGATAATCCCTGTCCTTGTTGTCCTGGTCACACAGCCCAGCCCCTTGTCCCCAAGTCAGGCTCTGGGGTGGATCCTGTGGAACATCCTTGGGTGGAGGCTGTGGCTCCAGGTGGGCCAGGGGAATCCCGTGGGACAGGGACCCTGCTGGGCATGGACAGAATTGGACTTGTTGGGAGAAACTGTGAGGGGGAGCTGGGGCAGAGTGACCAACCCAGTGACCTCACACAGCCCTGCTGGGATGTCACACAGCCCCTCTGTGATGTCACAGCCTGCCCTGTGATGTCATAGCCCATTCTCTGATGTCACACAGCTGGTCTCTGATGTCACTGCAGAGTCTGTGATGTCATAGTCTGCTCTGTGATGTCAGACCTCTGCCCTGTGATGTCACAGCCTTCTCTGTGATGTCACAGACCATTCTCTTATGTCACAGAGCTGGTCTCTGATGTCACACCAGAGTCGGTGATGTAATAATCTCCTCTGTGATGTCAGACCTCTGCCTTGTGATGTCACAGCTGGCTCTGTGATGTCACAGAGGCTATCTATGATGTCATAGCTGCTCAATGACCTCACATAACCCACTCTGTGATGTCATACCCCACCCTGTGACCTTATGTTACCAGATGATAAATTGTCTCCACCAGGTGAGCTGACACCTGGAGCTTGTTCTCCAAAACCCCAGGCCTATGGAAACCACACAATTGAGTGAGAAGGGGAACTGGAAGTTCACCAGCCTCAGTGTCCTGCCAGCTCAGCCAGGCCCACTGGAACATTGGGGTCCACGACCACCAGGGACCACCAGAGAGACCCCCAGGACTAAAGGGCATGGGTAAAGGGGAGGGGAAATATGTTAATGATTTTGGGGAAATGATTATCACATGTGTGAAAAAGAAGAAGAAAATCACCAGATTTGCAGATGACACCAAGCTGGGTGAGAGTGTGGATCTGCTGGAGGGTAGGAGGGCTCTGCAGAGGGCCCTGGACAGGCTGGATCCGGGGCCCAAATCCAACAAGGTGAGGTTTAACAAGTCCAAGTGCCGAGTCCTGTACTTTGGCCACAACAACCCCTGCAGCACTACAGGCTGGGGACAGAGTGGCTGGAGAGCAGCCAGGCAGAAAGGGACCTGCAGGAACTGGTGGACAGCAGGCTGGACATGAGCCAGCAGTGTGCCCAGGTGGCCAAGAAGGCCAATGGCTCCTGGCCTGGATCAGGAATGGTGTGGCCAGCAGGAGCAGAGCAGTGATTCTGCACCTGTTATGGGAACAGGTTGGGCAGTACCTCGAGTGTTGTGTCCAGTTCTGGGCCCCCAATTTAGGAAGGACATGGAGGGGCTGGAGTGTGTCCAGAGAAGGGCAACAAGGCTGGGGAGGGGTCTGAAATACAAATCTTGTAAGGAGTGGCTGAGGGAGCTGGGGTTGTTTATCCTGGAGAAGCGGAGGCTCAGGGGAGACAAGGTGATGTCAGGGCATAGGTTGGATTTGATGATCTCCAAGGTCTTTTCCAACATTGCTGATTCTGGGATTCTCTGAAACCACCCTTGGAGCAGTTGCAGGATGAGCCCTGGGCCTCCTCTTCAGAAGCTCCAGCAGCCCAGGTCCCTCAGCTTCTCCTGCCAGGCCCAAAGCCCATCCTGTCAGTCCTGCAGAGCCTCTGCAGCTCCTCCTCATTGCCCAGAACAGGGAGCCCCAGAGCCAGACACAGCAGCCCAGATGTGCCCCCCTGGCTCCTAGTGCCTCTGGCAGGGGAGCAGCAGGAGGCACTGGAGGAGCATGCAGACAATTCCTGCAGCACTTGTGGGATGATCCTGCTCCCCAAGGGATGTTCCCATGGTGCCAAGTCAGGAACTGCAATGGGGAGTGGGGCCAGAGAGGGAAGGGCAAACAGGGATGGGCTGTTTGCAGGGAAGGGAACGGGGTGGGCAAGAGGAAGAAATCTGAACCAGGAACAGTAAGGAAAGCAATGGTGAAGCCAAGGAAATGCTCAGGGCAGTTTGGGGGTGGCTGCCAGGCAGCCCTGGCTCTGAGCAACAGCGTCTGCTGTGGGACAGGAAGCTCCCAGCCCATGGGAAAGAACTTTCTGGCTGACTGCAGAGGCCAGGACAAAGCTGAGTGGTTTCCCTGCCATTCCCCAGCCCTTGCTGGCCCCAGGGGCTGATGGCATTTGTGCTCCCTCAGGTTCATGTCCCCACACCAACAGCATGGGGGTGCTCCCCCTGCTCTGTGCAATGCAAACAGGGGCTCCTGAGCCAGTGCTGCCGTGTCTGTGCCTGCAAGGATGGGGCACCTGTGTGAGCTGGGGGAGAGGCCAGGGCTGCAGAGGGGGGATGTTGTTGGCAGCTCCATGAGGACGCTCTGGGACGCTGCCCTGGCCGGTCCAGCGCACTGGGGATGGATCAGCCCCTGCTCTGCTGCTCCTTCCCATCTCCCCCAGGGCCCCTGCAGAGCACCAGCCATGCTGTTTGCCCCCAGCCTGCCCACGGCCACCCTGGGGCTGCACACGGGGGTTTTCTGTGCTGAGCATTGGCCTGGCCGTGTTCTTGAGAGAGCCTGGGCAAGGAGCCTGGAGCCCCCAGGGCCTGGCCTGAGGCGTCAGCGCTGCCCCAGCAGTGCCCATGGCCTGTCCCTGCTGCAGCCCTGGCACTGCCACCCCCCAGGGCTGTGCCCGGCCCCGAGAGCACTCAGGCCCTACAGCAACACCAGGGCCACCAGGGCAGCGGGGCAGGGCCACGGGAGCAGCACTGGCAACACCAAGTGCTGCTGCTGCTGGGCACAGCTGCTGTGCCAGCACTGATCTGCCCCCAGCTCTGCACACAGACATTGCTGCTGCAGCTCCAAAGAAGGCAACACAAGGGCATCTCTGCAGAAAACTTTGCTGGGACATCCTTTAGTTCCTTTAAAGCCACCTAAAGTGCAGCCCTGCATTGGAACAGTCTTTGGCCACAGGGAAGGTAGAGAGAAATGAAATGAGAAATGGCACCAAGAATGACATTTAATTTTGGACAATATGAAAAAAGTAAAACAAAGAAAAATTACATCAGAAATGAAACCAACAAGAAGTATCAAAGATGACTTTTATTACAAGTGATTTGCAGACACTGACCAGTTCTTTAATGTTTCTGAAAGCAGCCAGAAATCATTCTCCACACTGCAGCCTTGAGCTCCTGGTTCCTCAGGCTGTAGATGAGGGGGTTCAGGGCTGGAGGCACCAGCGAGTATAGAACTGACAGGGCCAGATCCAGGGATGGGGAGGACATGGAGGGGGGATTCAGGTGAGCAAATATGGCAGTACTGGTGAACAGGGAGACCACGGCCAAGTGAGGGAGGCAGGTGGAAAAGGCTTTGTGCTGTCCCTGCTCAGAGGGGATCCTCAGCACTGAAGATCTGCACATAGGAGAAAACAATGAACACAAAACAACCAATGGCTAAACAGGCACTAACTGCAATGAGCCCAAGTTCCCTGAGGCTGGAGTGTGAGCAGGAGAGCTTGAGGATCTGGGGGATTTCACAGAAGAACTGGCCCAGGACATTGCCATGGCACAGGGGCAGGGAAAATGTATTTTCCGTGTGCATGAGAGCATTGAGAAAGGCACTGGCCCAGGCAGCTGCTGCCATGTGGGCACAAGCTCTGCTGCCCAGGAGGGTCCCGTGGTGCAGGGGTTTGCAGATGGACACGTAGCGGTCGTAGCACATGATGGTCAGGAGGGAAAACTCTGCTGAGATGAAGAACAAAAATAAAAAGAGCTGGGCAGCACATCCTGAGTAGGAGATGGTCCTGGTGTCCCAGAGGGAATTGTGCATGGCTTTGGGGACAGTGGTGCAGATGGAGCCCAGGTCAGCGAGGGCCAGGTTGAGCAGGAAGAAGAACATGGGCGTGTGCAGGTGGTGGCCGCAGGCTACGGCGCGGATGATGAGGCCGTTGCCCAGGAGGGCAGCCAGGGAGATGCCCAGCAAGAGGCAGAAGTGCAGGAGCTGCAGCTGCTGCGTGTCTGCCAAGGCCAGCAGGAGGAAGTGGCTGATGGAGCTGCTGTTGGACATTTACGGTGCCTTGACATGGGGATCTGTAAAAAAAGGAATCATGGAATAGTTGGGCTTGGAGAAGATTTTAAATATCCCAGCACAGCCTGAGGGCACTTTCCCCCCACTGCCTGCCCAGGGCTCTGCTGCCTGGAGCTGTCCCTGCCAGCAGCTGCTTCCCTGTGCCCAGGGCTGGGCCCTGCCAGTGCTGCCAGGGTCCAGCCCAGCCCTGGGGGCTCAGCTCTGCCCTGAAGACCCCTCCCAGCTCTGGCACAGCCCAAGGGCAGCTCTGGCTCTGCAGGCTCAGATGGCAACATCAGAGCAAACCTGAGCAGGCTGGAAAAGCAACACTGATGGTGCCTCTAAGGGGCCCTGTGCTGATTTCTGTCACTGCCTGGTTTATTCAGATCTGTGATATATTTTTTTTATTTTCAACCTGAACTGAGAGATAAATATCTTTGGGCAATTTCCCATCCAGGCAACCCAGAGCAGTAGATAAATAAAGCAGGATTTTCCCTTTTATGCAGCCCCTCCCTTGCTGTGCTCCCTGTATAATCTACATGGAAATGTTCTGCAGTTAAATGCCATGATGGGAGCAGTCCTGACCAATGCAGCATCCTCCCCACAGAAGGAGAAGCCTTACCAGCTGTCTCCTCCCACCCAGATCTTGTCCCCTAGTGCTGGGAGCAGCTCCCGGGCCGGCTGAGAGCTGTCCCTGGCAGGCAGCAGAGTCCCTGCCCCAGCACAGCGCCCTGGGCTGCACGACCCTGCTCTGCAGGACAGCCCTGGGCACCCCTGGCTGCTCTGCACAAGAGAGAATCAGAGAATGTACTCACAGAGTCTGCAGGCATTGGGAAGTTGCAGCTTTAGGAGATGGCTCCAGGAGCTGCAGCTGCATTGTCCTGCAGCCAGAGGTTCCTGTGCCAAGGGCTGGCAGTGATTGTGGCCCAGGCACTTCTCAGCACCTTCCCAGCCCTGACTGATTGAAGCTCTCTGTGCCTCTGTGCTGTGCCCGGGGTGGCTGCAGGCAGTGCCCCAGCCCTGCTGGGCTGGGAGAAAAGCTTCTCATCAAGAGAAATGTGCTTTTGAAGCTCTTCTTGGTTACCAGGAGCTGCCTCTGGGCCAGGAGCCCAGCTCAGCTCAGCAGCACAGACACAGCACAAGGACTTTAATGACCCTCTGGGGCTTTGTGCTCAGGCTCTGAACATCAGTCCCTGAGAGGGAGCTGAAGAAACCTCTCCAGAACTCCAAGTCAGAATCCACCTCCAAAGTTTCTTGGACTTTTAATGGGTCCCACTGAGGGACACGACTGAGAAAGTGTCCCCAGGCCCCAGGCAGAGCAGAGAACTGGAGGCAGTGATGACAGCTGGGGACAAAGAGAAGCCAAGTCTTGGTGCCCTGGGGCACAGCAGGGTCTGTGCCACCAAGGGCTGGGAGGAGACACCTTGTCCTGAGGCACTGGGGCCTCCTGGCACAGCCCCAGCCAGGCTGGGCACTGTCAGCCCCTTGTCCTGCCCTCAGCATCCCCCCCTAGCCCACATCCCAGTGGCCTCAAGGATCTGCTGGAAGGAGTCCCTGGGGAGCTTTGCTCAGCAATGGCCCTGGGGGCTCCTGAATGCTCCCAGGGACTGCAGGGTTTTCAAAGGACTTTGGGTTTGGCTTTTGCCTTGGAGTCTCTGAGAGGTGTGAGCAATCATGGCCTCCAATTACCTGCTGTAATTAGTCCCTGGAGAGGCTTTGTCAGTAACAGCACTCAGTGGGGCTCATTAATGCTTCAAGGTACTTCAGTTCTTTCAAGGTACTTGGTGTTTCCCTTTGGATACAGACTCTGTGAGAGGTTTGTGCAATCATGGCCCCAATTATCTGCTTTAATGAGTCCTTGGAGAGCTTTGTACTGACATCCAGTGGGGCTCATTAATGCTTTGAGACACTCAAGGTGTTTAAGGTACTTTGGAATTTCCTTCCCACACTGAGTCTCTGAGAAGTTTTTGTTCAGTCCTTGCCTCCAGTTTTCTCCTCCAAGGAGCCCATGAGGAGCCTGTGTTGGGGATGGACCTCAGTGGGACCCATTCATGCCTTGAGCCACTTTGGGTGTTTTTTCTGCCTTTGGCTCCTGGAATGGTTTGTGCAATCTCCTCTCAGGCCCTGAGGCTCCAGGGCTCAGCTCCAAATGCACAGTGAGGCTCATTAGGATCAAACAAGTCCTGACAAACCATGGCTCTGCCTTGATTTCCCTCTGCTCCTGTGCAGTTCATCAGGGAGGTTTCTGTAGTGGTTTTGGCCAATGCATCAATAAGTGTGGTGGGTTCAGAGCTGGCTAATTACCAGTGCACTCACTGGAATATCCTTACTCATTTCCTGTTGTGAGATAGGAGTAGGACAAAGGCCAAGTAGGCTCAGAACTTTAATAGGATATAAAGAAAATGTTATTAACAGTAGCTAAAAGAGCAATAAGAATCAGAACAAAACTTCCAGAAGACTTCTCTCCCTACAACCTTTTCTTTCTTACTGACAATGCAAGGAGACAAAACCTAAAATTTTCAGTCAGTTTACCACCTCTACAATATTCTTTTTTTTAGTTCACTTAAGGAGAGAGGTTCCTCTTGTAAATGTTGTGGAGACTTCTCCACAAGAAAATTGTTCTCTCATGGCTTTTAATTTCCATGAATAGCAGCCACCTGGAAAAATTTGTCAAGTCCCTCCCATTTTTCATAGCTTTTCCCACAGCTGTGTTTATGCGCCATGTCAACTTGTGGGGTATTAGTTTAAAGATGAGCTGTTTACGAGCAGAGGTTCTCTTCATCTATTTCTGAAATCATCTTCATCTTTGGGAAGAGAGGTCTTGTCTCCCCGAGGGCACAGGGTCTCATCACTCTGCTCTTTTCTCTGTACAAACTTCTCATGGGATCACAGCTACTTCAACATTTGCTTACTTTAGCATGGAGGCCTTTGCTGAACAAGTCATCTCCCCATACTTTTCAATCATAGGGAAAAAGAGAGTCTGATGTATCAATTACATCCTTCTCCATAGCATTACAAGAGGATTTTAGCCCCAAGATCAAGGCATCTCCTCATCCCTCCCATCTGGGGCTCAGCTTCCTCTTCACGGACCTCGGTATGTTCACGTTGCCCCTCTCTGTGCCTGCACTTTGTCCTTTTCTCTCACTCGAGAGAGGATGGAAGCACTGACAGAGTTCATATCTCACCCGGGGCCTGCAGATGGTTCCGTGACCCCGGCTGGGCTCGGTCCTTGGGCCGGAGCTGTTTTACCATGGAGGTTTCTGCAGCGGCTGCGCTGGGGCAGTGTCAGGATGGGCCGCGCTGGGGCAGGGCCAGGATCTCAGCAGCCAGGCCAGAACACAGCAGCAGCACGGCCGGGGGCCGATGGCTTCTCCTCCCCCTGCCCGGGGGTTGTGGGCGAACCCCAACGGTGGCAGAACCTTGGCCGAGCCGGCCCGGCCCGGGGCTGCTCCTGGGGCCCGGCGGATCCTGGCTCGGCCCGGGCTGGCGGCGGGGCAGGGCTCAGCAGTGCCCAGATGTTGGAACTGCAGCCATGGCCCGGCCCGGCCTCGGCCCCACGGCCTCCCCTGCCCTGCCCGGCAGCCGATGGGGCCTGGCGGGGTCCCTGGGAAGGGGCCCGGCCCCACGGCAGGAGCCGCCTGGGCTGCCCTGGCTGAGACGGGGCTGGGTCAGCCTTGTTACCTCTGTGCCAGTCAGAAGGGAAAGAGACCCTCCCAGGCTTTTTCATCTTTAACGTGTGTCTTCACAGGGCCGTGAAGACCACTTCCTTAGTTTCCTTAGTGGTTTAACAGATTGTCAGTTCTCAAAGCTAATTATTGATTGGTTTTTTTCATTGGAGGAAATTGCTTCTCTTAGAACATCACTTCAGTGAAGCAAAACCACCAAACAGCACAGAGCACAGAGTTCCATTGTCCATATATAGTGGTCACATGCCCGATGTTATGAGTTAAAAAGGGTTACCCATTTTTTTAAAAAAGGTTGTAGAAATACAAGTTTAACCCGTAGTGGCAGAGGAGAGTTCTTTGTTAGCTTCATGTTTTAATGACCTATTAAGAGTAGGTCGTTAACTCTCTATTGTTGAGAATTCCCCTTTTTGTATCAGTACCACCCTGCCTGGGCCAGGTGGATGGCCCTTCTCGGCCAGTGAAAGGAGGGAACAACGGCAGACATGCAAAGTAACCTCAGACTCAGCATGCCACGAGAAGGACCTCCACCACACTTACCGAAAAAAACCCAAAAGTGACAAGCCAATACAGAATTAGGAGATCAAAGTGATGTCTAAACATGAGGACAAAGGTCCAGAGCCTGCAGAGACACTGAGAACCTTTGTTGCCCCTAGCCCCAGACTAAAAGGACCTTGGCTAGAGCCAGTACCCTAGACAGAAAACCCAAGAAGCAGAATTAGGGGAATATCCCCACTGCTTTCGTGGGGACAGGACCCCTAGCTCTGCCCCCTAGTCGACAAAGCTCCATTTTCCTCCTCCTCCAAGCCACTCCTGGGAGCGACAAAGGTGTGACGGCAGATCCGTCTTACCTCCCAACCTGAGCTGATCGCTTTTAATAAAGGCATTGAAAAGGAGAAAGATCTCCTGCCCTATTTATTTCAGTGCTGGTCTCTCCCTGCTGGATGCTGTGGATGAACTCGTGAATGAGCTGTAGGAGAAGGGCAAGAATCCGGGGATATTTCATGGACTGCTCCACACACGGTGCTCGGCTGAGCAGGGACAGCAGGCCCAACCCAGCTGGGGATGGCTGCAGGTACCTGAGCTGTGCTGCGGAAGCGGCCATGGCTGGATTCCTGCTCTCCCGTGCGCTCCAGGGCTGCATCTGGCAAAGAGTGAGCGCAGACAGAGCTGAGGGGCTGCGGGAGAGGCCGGAGAACACAGCCCAGCCCTGCGCTCCCCAGGCAGGGAGACCCCCGGGATGCCCCGGGGGATGGAGCACAGCCACTGAGGGGTGTCTGCCCGGCCCCTCTTCCCTCCTGTCCGTGGGCATGTCCCCAGGGCATGGGATGGCATGGGATGGGACCAAGTTGGCTGCAGGCTCCAGCCCTGTGGCCCAGCTCTGCCACTCACCCTCCTGTGGTGGCTGGAACGGCACCACCTCTTCAGTATCCTGTGCTGGGGCAGCTCCAGGGCCTTCTTCCTCCTCCTCCTCCTCGTCCAGCCAGGCCAGCTTGGGCACTCTCGGGGGTCTCTGCTCCATGTCACTGACTGGAGATACTTGCAGGAGAGATGTCCTGGAAAAGCTCCGGGGCACCAAGTCCCACGCTCTTCCCTTGAGGGCAGCTGCAGAACAGAAGCCTCGGAAGGCCACAGGTCAGTGAGTCCTGTGCTCGGGCCTCGAGCTCAGCCTCAGGAACAAGGCCAAGGAAAAGCTCCAGGTCAGACGGGAACGAGTGGCTGTGCGGGGGCTCCTCACGGCACCGCTCTGTCCCGTTCTGAGCCGTTGTGTGTTCCGAGCACCCGGGCAAGCTTCTATTTCCCACGTGTCACAAAGGGCCCTTGGACACCGGCTTCCATTCCGTGCCATGGTGACCGTGCTGCAGTGTGCCACCCAGGGCCCTTGCACACACTGCCACCTGCCCTGGGGCTGCCCCCAGCCCACCCAAAGTGGCCCAGGCTGGAAGGAATCCCTGGCCCAAAGGGTCTAAGACAGGCCGACAGGATCTTTAGGAAGGGCTCAGACCGTCAGTAAATCCTGCCTTGCTCTACGGGCTCCGTCCTATTCCCATATCTTTCCCTGAGAGCATTGTAATTTCTAAATTATAATCATTTGAAGGGAGGGGATTTACATTTTCCATTTCAGAGAAGGCTTCTGCCTTCCTTAGCAGACACCTGTCTTTTCAAACCAAGACAATTGTTTCTCATCTTGCAGATGTGCAGTTGCTGGGGAGCCCCCTTTTACACTAGGGACCTGGAGAACCATTCCCAGCAACTGGGAAAATCCTAGGTGCTCCATCCACCCATAGAGGAGGTCTCCAAATTTGCCCCGAAAGTGGCTCCAGCTTTTATAGGCCAAGTGACTTGATGCTATTTTTAGCCCAGAAAGCCCTGCAGCTGATGGCACACTTCACAATCAGCAGGGACACAGCTAGGCCAATGCCCAGACCTCTGCTGGGAGGCTTTCTCCTCAAACACCTTTCAAACAAACCCCCATTCAAGTCCGTGGGGAAAGTTTCTTCAAATGATACATTTCTGGCACATAACTACACAGGGTTGTGTGAAAGATTCTAAAGCAGCTGCTTTGGAGTCAAAGAGCCAGCATTACGAGTCCTTGTCATCTGTTTGTCACTAATTCACACTTTGGGGGATTTGAAGGAGTTAGGAAGGAGCTAGCGAGCAGACCTCTGAGTTTTTTAGATGATGCCATTTCTTTTCCTTATCTTCTACATAGACAGGAAGGGTGAGTTTGGCTCCCATCTCCACCGCACGGCTCACAAGGACACAAGACTTCTAGTTACAAGAGCTTTTAAAGATTTGTTGGCCAATAAGACACTGCCAACAAGGATACCTATGTTTTGGACCCAATCCTTCAATATTTCCTCCTATGGACTCATGCTACAGTGTCAGCTTCCTTAGCCAACCAACCATGTTATGACACACAAACCTATGGCACTGCATCCTAAGCTTTTTGTTTACCATTGTAACTACTTTTAGTTTTTCTAGATCTTGAACTCTGCAACTCTAAACTTTCCTCCACTTCAACTTTCCTCCATGTGTCTCTGCTATAAACTATAAATCCACATTCTCGTTTCTAGCACCTAAGTTTGGAAGCCCTTTCCAAGGTCTCAGATCAAATCCTGTGTTTAATTCTAAGCTCTGATGGCAAGACCAAAGGTCTGAGAATTCCCTGCATTTTGGTTTCCAACAACAATGATGCTGTTCGTTCCAGAGCACCCAGGATCCATCTTGCAAGTCAGCTCCAGCAGGAACAAGGCGGCTGCCAGGGGGCTGCTTATGGCCTCTGACACCCAATTGCTCAGGGCTTCCCAGTTCCCCAGCACCTCAGGGTCTTGCTCAGCCCGGCCAAGCTGCCCGGCAGCAGCACCGCAGCCCCAGAGCAGCTCCAGAGGAGCCCCAGCCAGAGGCACCTCAGAGCCCTCAGCAACGCAGGCAGCAGCACACGGGCAGGAGGACACGGATGGCGCTTCCTGCCTGGCACAGGGCTTGTGGCCATCTCCAGGCACTGCTCTCACAGGGATCCCAGCAGCTCCAGCCCCTGCCCAGCCTCTCTGTCGGCAGCAGAAAGGCTTCAGGGGAACCACCAAAGGCCAAGGGGCTTCTGGGCATTTCCCCTTCCCCACTGCACGCCTGGGTAGGATGCTAAATACAAGAATCCTTTTCCCTGCTTCCCCAATGCCCTGCCGATCCTGGGTAGTAAAGAAAAGCTCCTGAGAGTCCATATATTATAACACATTTTATATTTACATAGAATAAAAAGGAAGGGAAGAAAAAAAATCATAAAGAAAAAGAAAATCCCCAATGGCTAAGGTTGCCCCAGCAAAGAGAGCCTCCTGGATTCAGCTCTCTACAGAGCTCCAGCAGTGCAGCCAGCCAAGCCACAACAGACGAGGCCGAGGCCGAGTCATCCATGCCCTGCGCAGCTGATCTTGCAGCCTCTGGAAGATGGAATATTGCCCACTCGCTGTTGCTCGGAGGACATGCAGTGTTTCAAGTGCCAGCTCTGACACGGCACTGCTCATGTCCTCAGTCAGGCGTTCGAGGGCTGCAAGAGAGAGGAACAGAGCCACGGTCAGATGCCGGATCTGTGGGGAGCCAAGGAGAGCCCCGTGCCAGGGCCATGGCAGCTGACTCTTGCCATGGCCAGGAGGGAGCAGGGACCAAGGGGATCAGCCCAAAGCTGCCGGCGATGAATGGCACATGTGGCCCTGAAATCTCTGTGTGCTCTGCCCACGGGAGCAGAGCCCTCTGTAGCCGGGGCAGGGTTTGCGGCTCCCCCCGCTGTCAGCCCCTGCGCTCAGCCCGCTGCCCTCACTCACCAGTGCAGATCAGCTGGAGCTCTTGCTGCTGCCCCCTCAGGTACTGCCCAGCCATCCCTGTGAACACAGTGCCTGTCACAGCCACAGTGGCACAGCTCCCTGCCGGCGGCGCTGCCGGCGCTGTGGCCACACGGCCTGCCAGCCCGGCAGGGCTCAGCCCGGGCCCTGGCCGCACGCTGCCGCCCCAGGGCACGGCTGCCAGAGGGCGGCAGCAGCGCCGAGGCCAGCCGGGGCTCCACGGCGCCGGGCCCGGCCGGCACTGCCGGGGCAGCAGGCGGGGCTGGGGCTGAGCTGCGGCGGGCCGGGGAGGGACCCGGGCTCGTGGCTCACCCATGAACCTGATGGCCGCCTCTCGCAGGGGCTCCTGTGGGCTCTGCAGGTAGCGCAGGGCCCGGCGCAGGTGCTCGGCCGCTCTGCTCCTGTCCTCTGCCAGCTGGAGAGAGCGGCGGGAGGGAAGGAAGGGTTGGCACGGGCTCAGCCCCTCGGCCGGGCGCTGCCTACGCCCAGCCCCGGCCTCCCCTGCCCGCACAGCCCTGAGGCGCGGCCAGCAGCCGCTGGCGCCGGGCTCCCGAGGGGAGGGGGCAGAGGGCCGGCTGCTGCCCGGGGAGCCGCGGTGCCGGCCCGCCCCGCAGCTCTGCCGGGCCGGGGCTCCACGGGCACCCCGCTCGAGCCCACGGGAGCCTGGAGAAGAGCCCGTGCGGCCTCTGCGTGCAGCAGCGGGCAGGGGCACAGCTGCCCGCCCCGCACTCTCAGCACCGCCCTCGGGGGCCTTCTCCAGGCTGAGACTGGGGCTTCCAGGCTGTCCTTACCAGGCACTCGGTGAACTTCCACAGCTTCTTGTTCTTCAGCAGTCTTTCAAGATCCCTCCTCTTCAGGAACTTGGCCACACAAAGCAGCGTTTCCCGTGAAGCCTGGAGAGCAGCAGAGACGAGGAGATGACCCCAGAGCCCAGGGCGCAGGACCCGTGTCCCTGTGCCAAGGCCTGGAGGAGGCTGCAGCCTGGCAGGCACCAGGGCAGGAGGCAGCCGAGCCCCCTGCCAGGGCGACAGCAGCAGCCCACAAGTCCTCACCTGTGCCACAAGACGATTCTCATCATGGCAGTGGAAGAAGAGTGGCAGCAGGCTCTGGCGGAGGGGTGTCTTCAGGGCCTTTTTTGCCTTTTCTGCTGGATGAGTCACCAATGCTCGGAAGAGCAGTATGGAGATTACCTGCACCTGGCTATTGTCCTGTATGAAAGGAAGAAAAAAAGACCTCAGAATCGGCTGCATAGGGCTCAGCTTGACACAGGCCTGCAAATCCTCAGGGCATGAATTGTCCGGGTAGCACCCAGTGGCCGTGGCTGGGGGCAGCGAGCCTTACGTGGTCAAAGAGTGGCAGGAGTGCCTCAACCAGCTGCAGTGTGATGGGGCTGGGCATCAGCATGTCATTGTCCAAGATGATAAAGCTGAGTAGCATGACTGTCATGATAACTATCTCACCATCTGTGTCCCACAGGAACTCCACAAGACTTTCAGTCAGGCTCCACATTTTTTTGGTCTGTGCAGAACACAAATTTGTGAAACCCCACCCTCCTGCCGCAGGGCTTGAAGGCCAAAGGCCTGTCCTGAAGCACTTGGGCAGCTGAAGCAGGAGGCAGGAGAGCTGGGAGCAGCTGCCCCAGCTCTCAAAGCCCAGCCAAGCCCAAGCGACTGCATTCCCTAGCTCAGCCTCAGCCACTGCCCCCTTCTCACCATCGAGGGATCATCAGTGAGATCAAGAAGGGCCCTGAGCGCCAGGCTACGCCTCTCCCTGCACTCCCTCCGCAGCTGCCTTGACAAGATTTGCAGGACTCTGTTAGCACTGCATTCACTCAAGTCCAGGCACTCGAGGACCTGAAAGGCACAGGGCAGTGACAGCGGACCCGGCCAGCAGAAGCCCGGAACCACACAGGGCTGGGCCCAGGCAGCAGCACAGGGCACGGGCTCCATCCCAGGCAGCTGTGGCTCTGAAAGAGCAGAGAGCTGGGAGGCAGCTGAGCGAGGCAGCGCTGGCCATCAGGCTCACCTCCACAAGGAACGCCAGGGCAGGCAGCTCCCAGCGTGGCTCCTGTGTGCTGAGCAGCCGGAGCAGGTAGCGAGCGATCCGGGAACACAAGGGGATGGAGACACAGGACATCTCCCTGGCAGGAGAAAAAGTAACCAAGACTGTGGGCCAGGAGCACAAACCTCCGCCAGGATTGATACACACAGGTCTGGTCTTTCCCCAGCATTGTGCAAGTGGCCCTGGACTATTTGGGAGGCGGCTCCTTGTGAGCACCCTCCTCTCCCAGCCTTTTCCAGTCTGCTTGGCCATCCCTCGGTGACAAGACCCTCTGGCCCATGACCACAGGATCTGTGTGGAGCTCCCTGGGCACAGAGCACAAATGTCAGAGGCAGTGGGGAGAAGGGGGTCTCACCTGGCCAGCAGACTCACGGCACAGTGGTGGGTGTCAGCACACAGCAGCATGTCCCAGCCACAATTGTGTTCCATTGCCACCACCACATCCTCGTGCTGCGTTCGGCAGAGCAGGGACTTCAGGGTCTGCACTGCAAACCTGCGTGCAGAGCAAAGCCCAGATCACGCTGGGAGCACTGGCTCCTTCCCAGGTCACGTGGCAGGGACAGGAGGAGTAGGATGGAGCACCTGTTTGGGCTGGTGGCAAGGCCATGTTGCTCCTGGCATCCCTTCCAGAAGGTAATGACCTCCTCTGGCATATCCAGAGTGCTGAAGAGCACTTGGAGGAGCAGATGCACAAAGAGGCGGGGGAAATACACCGTCACCATATGTGGGACACAGGGCACCTGGAGGATCTTCCACATTACCACAGCTGCCTGGAAAGGACAAAGCCACCCGAGACAGTGCTCAGTGCTGAGGTGTCCGTGTGGCAGGGCCCAAGCTTGGCAGCGAGAGGCCCAGAGAGACACAGGGGGAGCAGGGGGCATGGTGGGCCTGAAGCTGCCCCTGGGCCAGGTTTGAGGCCAGCGCCTGAGGCAGGGAGATGCAGTGGGGGAAGGAGGATGGAGAGCTGCTGGAGAGGTGGCCTTGGGGCCAGCAAAGGCCAGTGTCAGAAACTCACAGCCAGGGCAAAGACACCCGTTTCGTCCCCATCAGAGGTGCACGTGCTGTGCTCTGGCCAGCTCCCCAGCACATCCAGGAGGATCAGCAGCACTGGTTCCGCAGTCCTGGGCGAGCACATGATGGTCTTCCACATGGCCATGGCAGCTCTGTGGGGTTAGAGCTCCGTCTCAGGGAGGTCTCAGACACAGCACGGTGGCCTGGGCAGCAGTGGGGATCTGAGCCAGCTTCCAGCTCTGCCTCTGCCCATTGTCCCTCACTGGCAGCACCCAGGCAGCCCAGCCCTGTGGGGACAGACCCCTGAGGGGCAGGGAGGGAGCATGGCAGCAGGCATGGGAGGTGACATGCCAGGGCTGGCAAAGGGAGTAGCCAGAGGGCCCTGGAACTCTCTGTTGGTCAGACACCTGGGCCAAGTTGTACAGGCTGATGGGCTGGGGAGCCCTGAGCTCTCTGGGCAGGTGGGCCCCATACCTGTCACAGGATGGGGCCACACGCAGGAGCGTCATTAGTACATCAGCAGGCTGTGCTTCGGTGAGATCCAGCAGGGTCCTGTTCAGCCTGTGCTCAGCAAACTGATTGGCCAGGAGCCACTGGTGGATGTACCTGACCAGGGCGGGCACCTGGAGAAGGCACAGGAAGACTTGGAAAGTTGCCAGAAGGAGGAATGTCCCCAGGGTCCCCAGAGAAGTTCTTCCCTTCCCACCACACTGCCATGGCCTCAAAGCCTTCCAGTGACCAGTGGGTGTGGCTTGAGAGGCCAAGCAATTCCTGGGAGGATCAAACCCTGGCCACAGGCTGCTTACTTGCTTTGGGTTGGAAAAGCCCTCCTCTACAAGCATATCCAGCAGGGCAGCACTGGTCTTGGTTTTGAAGATGTGCGTGTATGCTCTGAGCCCAGTTCCCATGGTGCTGGTGTCTTCCTCCTGAATTCTCTTGATGAATTTGCAAACCAGCTGTAGGAGAAGGGCAAGAAGCCAGGGATGTTGCATAGAATGCTCCAAGTGCAGTGACAGCAGGCCCAGCCCAGGTGGGGGTGGCTGCAGGTACCTGCGCTGTTCGGCGGAAGAGGCCACGGGCGGGGTCCTGCTCTTGTGTGCGCTCCAGGGCTGCACCTGGCAAAGAACGAGCGCAGCCAGAGCTGAGGGGCTGCGGGAGAGGCCGGAGAACACAGCCCAGCCCTGCGCTCCCCAGGTGGGGAAAGCCCTGGGATGCCTGAGGGGATGGAGCACGGCCACTGCGGGGTGTTTGCCTGGCCCCTGTCCATGGGCATGGCCCAGGGGATGGGATGGGATGGGATGGGATGGGATGGGATGGGATGGGATGGGATGGGATGGGATGGGATGGGATGGGATGGGATGGGATGGGATGGGATGGGATGGGATGGGATGGGATGGGATGGGATGCAATGTTGCCAGGCTGGCTGCAGGCACCAACCCTGTGGCCCAGCTCTGCCACTCACCCTCCTGCAGCAGCTCAAACAGCACCACCTTTTTGGTCTCCTGTGCTGGAGCAGCTCCAGCGTCTTCTTCCTTCTCCTCCTCCTCCTCCTCCACCCAGGCCAGCTTGGGCACTCTTAGGGGTCTCTGCTCCATGTCTCTGAGTGGATTTGTGGCTACTTGCTGGAGAGATGCCTCAGAAAAGCTCAGAGTCAGCAAGTCCTGCAGTGGTGCCTGGAAGGCACCTTCAGGAAAGAAGCCCCAGGAAGACAACAGGACAGCAAGTCCTGCACTCTGGTCTCGAGGGCTCCTGCCACAAGGACAGGACACTCCTGTCAAGGATTGTGGTCTGGCCTCGAGGGCACTGGCAGCAGGGATGGGAGATGCCTCCGGGGTACCAAATCCCACGCTCTGCCCTCAAGGGCACCTGCAGAAGAAAAGCCTCGGAAAGGCCACAGGGCACCAAGTCCTGTGGTCAGGCCTCGAGCTCAGCTGCAGGAATAACGCCTTGGAAAGGCTGCGGTTTGGACAGGAACGAGCGCGCTGTGTGGGGGCTCCTCACGGCACCGCTCTGTCCCGTCCTGTCCCGTTGTGTGCTCCGAGCACTGTGGTGTGCTCTTGTCACTGCCAGCTTCTATGTCACCACGTGTCACAAAGGGCCCTTGGACACCTGTTCTATGCCACGGTGCCCACGCAGCACCGTGTCACAAAGGGCCCCTGCACACATTGCCGCCTGCCCTGGGGCCGCCTCCAGCCCACCCAAAGTGGCCCAGGTTGAAGGAATCTCTCACCCCAAGTGTCTAAGACAGCCCGACAGGGTCTTTAGGAGCGGTTCAAAGCATCAGCAAATGCTGCCCTGCTCTGTGGGCTCAGGGCAGCAGAAGGAGCCTCCAGGGCTGCCAACACAGCTGCACTGGGAAGGGCACGGGGCCTTCCAGGGAAGCTGGCTCGGCCTCCTTGGGACACGTCCTGGCTGGTGGTCATCCGAAACCCACGGGTGTGGCATGGACATGGAATGTGTGGGCCAGGGCACGAATGCTTCTCTGAGCCCTGGGGCCCAGAGAGCGCTGACATCAGCAGGTGTGGCAGAGTCCCTGCCCAAGCAGACCTGCCACCCTCCGAGCCCTGGCAGCGCTGGTGCCCATCTCCTGCCCCAGAGACCTGTGCCCCCGGGGGGCTTCTGTGCCAGAGGGAGCCAAAGCCCATGGGCACTGGGGACTGTGCTCCTTCCTGCAGGGGCTGTTGGCAGGAGCACCTGGAGACAATGCTGGCAACACTTGGTCTGGGTCAGAAGTTCTCACTCCATGCTGAAATTATTTTCTCATTTCCTTCAGCACAAAAACACCTTAATGGCAAAGGCACAGAAGAATCTGGCATTTAAGAATCCTCACTTCAGGAAAGCATTACTTCCCGTTGCTGAACTCAAGTAGTTCCAAAAAGTTGCAAACTTCCCAACTTCATTGGGATGGCCTGAGAACGTGACGAGTTGGAATTCTGCTTTCTGTCTCAAAGCAGCAACTAACTTGCCTTAACATCATCCACTGAGAGTCACTTAAAATAACACTGCACAGAGGTAAAAAAAGGACAGTTCTTTGGTTTGCAAATGGTTTTCTATGAAGGGATGATTTTATCCTAATTCTCTTAAAGAATAAAAGCTCTCAAGAAATTAAAGTCCATTCAGTGTTACAATAGTAGCCCAAACAAATGAGTAGATGGCAAAAGGGCTAATCCTCCCCCTGGTACAGATATCTAAGTGGCCAGTAAAGTACAGCTCTCCCCTCTTGTTCCCTGCAGGAGAATCAGGACGATGAACAAGAATAGTCACAGATAGTCTTTCTGCCCTCTGTAACCAAATCTGTGCCAAACCACAGATGCTGCTTTAAATCTGACTCAAATTCCAGCCTAGACCTCTCACCTTGCAGACAGCTCCTTCCCGGACACCCCACCAACACCAACACCCCCAAACTCCAACACAGAAGCCCTCAACACCCCGCCAGGACCCCCAGCTGTCCCTGTCCCTCCGCAGAGCTTTCCCACCCTCCAGCAGACCCCCTGGTTCCCTGCACATGCCGTGGGATGGCACTCAGGAGGATCTGCTCCAAGGCCTTCCTCAGTGGCAAGCTCAGGCTGCCAGGCCTATGGTTCCTGGATCACCCTTCTCACCTCACTGGGAGCTCCCTGGGAAGCACTTTCCTTGAGAAGCAAGCCCCTTTCCTCCAAAGGCATTTCCCCAAATGTGTAGCTTTCCTGGGGAACACCAATACACTCTTAAGAAAAGCTGGCAAGGCTGAATGACTTCAGGTCCTTTCAGGACAGGCACTCCAGCTCTAGCTCGTATTCCCCCAAGTGTGTTTCCAGGTGGAGGTTCAGAGGTGCAGCCCCAGGCCCTCTACAAACACAAGCTGCCCACTGCCTCTTCACCTGCCTCAACTCCTGCCTGCAGTCACAGCAGCAAAACCAGGCTGTTCCCAGCCAGAGCCCAGAGCCCTGTTCCTGCAGGATGCTCTTGCCAGCACCTTCCAAGACTCTCAGCTGTGCATGCAGAGCTTTTCATGCTGGCTCCCAACAGGCTTTGGAAGGCAGAGCACAACCTGGCTGGCTCTGCCACCAGCACACTCCAAACACAGGCAGAGGATGAAGCAGCAGGGGCTGTTTTGCAGCCATGCACAAGAGAAACTGGAAAGGTGCCCTCCCTCTGGTCTCACTTGTTTGGCTTTTGACTGGGTCTGAGCCTGGGGCTGCCATTCCTTGGTTGTGGGGACCAGAACCACACCTGGGATCCCAGCACTGCCTGACAGCGCTCCAGGCACTGGCACGGTTGCACCTCCGAGTCTCAGGCACCGTGCTGCGGCTTCATTTGCCCTTAGGCACACCCAAAGCTCTCTGTTAAGCCCAGATGGTCTCTGGTTCTGCCCTCTTCCTGATCCTGTGCAGGGATGGAGCACTGCTGTGCTTTCAGGAAGCTGTTCTTGAAACCTTCCAGCATTCCAAGCTCCTTTGCCCTCCATGGATGCTTGCCATGGAATCCTCACAGCTGGGTTCAGAGCATCCTCAGGTTTGCTCTTCCAAAGTCCAGGGGCTCCAGGGTGCTCAGCAAGATCTGCAACTCCACAGTGTTGTGGAACTGGACCTTCAGCACAGGGACCTTTCCAGCCTGATCTGCCCTCGTTCCTCTGTGTCTGTGCACAAAACATGGTGTGGAAGAGAATGGCAGGAGGGGCCTGTGTGTCCCAGGGCTCCAGATTTGCATTGCTCCAGCTCCACAGAGATGCAGGTAAAGCAAAGAAGCCAAACAGTTTATTAATGGAAGGCGAAGCAAAGGGATGAGCTGGGAGGGAAGAAAGGGGATGGGCAGGTTCTGAGGGCTGTCAACAGCAAGAGAGAAGGCAGAAGCTATGGGAGCTTCCCACAGGCTCAGCTGTGCCAGTCATCAGCTGTGCCTGGAGCTCCAGCTGATCTCCTCTGGTCTCCAGGTGGTCGCACCTTCCAAGAGATCTGGAGGTCTTAAAGAGACACTGGTTCTTCTGAGCCTGCAGATAAAAGTAGTTCTGCAGCTCTTCCCTCAAACATCACCTGAACAAATATGCTTATGCAGGAGGGGCTGTTGTCTTCACTCAGGCCTTGAAGGGCTGAAAGAGACAGGAACAGAGCCACAGTCAGAACCTGGATGTGCAGGAATCCAAGGAGACCTTTCTGCCAGGGCCATCCTACTAGCTCTTGCCATGGCCACAAGAGAGGAGGGGCCAAGGGGATCAGATACAAAGTGCTGGCCATGAATCCCCCTGCCCGCATTCCTGAAATCTCTGTGTGCTCTGCCCACAGCACCCCGCGTCCACACAAGGAGCAAAGCCCACCACAGCCAGGGCAGGGATTGCAGCTCCCTGCCCAGGGATTGCAGCTCACCCAGCCAGCTCCTGCTGTCAGCCCACTGCCCTCAGTCACCCTCACAGAGGGCCTGGAGCTCTTCCTTCTGCCCCATCAGGAGCAGCCTGGCCATCCTTGGGAACACAGGCTCACCATAGCTAAGGCTGCTGTGGCTATTATCCAGTTTGCTTTATGGCTTAATAAGGTGAGGGATTAATGGATTTTTAACTTCCTCTGGAAGGCAGGCACATGGATTCAGAGCTATCAGACACTAAGTGTATGTTTTGGGGTTACTTTAATAATGGTACTTACTGTGAGGAAATGACACTGGGGGAAATTTTCTCCCAGCCCTTCACCCAGCTCTTTGGGTCTGACCCACCAGTTTCAAAGGGTTCAGATCCACTCTAAATGCTAATGATACCGTACAGTGGTTGGTGTTGCTGATAGGCCTGTTACATTTAGCATTCAGAGATAAGGGAAGATTAACCTGGATAACCACACTGACACCTACCCCAGAGACAAGGGATGCTGCTGCCCCAGAGCCTGCCCCTGCCCCACAGCCTATCTCAGAAATGAACCACCCAGGTTGGGTGGGGGTTCTAGTGAAAAAGATGGGCCAGATGCTGAAGGAGTACATTTCCCCAGCTGGTGAAAAACCCTTCCCCTGCCTCAAAGAGGGAGAGTCTGATGGTGCAGCAGTGGAACCCACAGATGTTACAACTGTCCAGGTTCCAGCTGAACTGCAAAGGCAATCACAGCCAGCAGCAGTTGCCCCGGTGGAAACAAGGAGGTCTGAGATGAAGCCAGAGCACCCAGATGAGGATAAGAAAGGAGGGCCCTCACAACCCACAGGAGAGACAACAGCTGAGATCATCACTGAGTCCCTGATGTACAAAAGTCTCTGTAATCTGCACAAAGTCATTGTACAAAGGGGATGTGAGGCTTATACAACCTGTCTATTTTGGGTCTGGGACCTTATTGGTACAGGTGTGCAACTGGATGATGGTGAGGCAAGGAATGTGGGACCCTTGACCCAGGACTCAGGTATGAATCAGATTTTTGTAAGGGAGCCAGGCTCCCTTTTCCCTCTGGGAGCGGCTTTTAATGAGTGCCAGAGAGAGGTTTGTCCACAGGGAGAGAATGCAGGAGCACCACCATAGAATGTGCTGGAAGACCCTCTGAGGGGGGAGGAGGGTATCTAACAGCTGAGAGAAGTGGCAGTATTGGAGGTCTCCTTGGGAGGGATGGACAGCATGAAAATGACCCCGACAAGGTCAGGTGCACAGGGCAAATGTGTTGGAGTCTGGCAAATCTGGGGCCATCTCAATACACCACCTTAATTGAAACAATTAATGCCGATACCAACTGAGAGACAGTGGGCTCTGTTGGCAACAAGCTTAGAAATTATGAAAGTATGATCAATGGCCCAATGCAGGCTCATGTCTCTGCTGTGCTCCAAGAACTCAGAGAGGAGATGAAGGAGGAGGTGAGGAGGAACAGTTCCCACATCGCACCAGTGCGAGTCACAGGCCCCAAAGTCAGAGCCCAACGTTCCCCAGCTAGAGAGAGAGGGTACACCCCACGGGCTGACCTGTGGTTCTTTCTGCAGGACCATGGGGCAGAGACATGGGAAGGTGGAATGAGAAACCCACTTCTGTCCTGGCAGCACGAGTGTGTCAACTCAAGGAGGGAAACACTAATCAAGGGAACTCCAGTAAAGTGAAGGTAGCCTCATTCTCCCATGACCGAGCTGCTGAGTATGATCTGTCTGATCCCCTTCAAGGAACCTCTGCCATGTATGCCCAGGAAAGAAATAATACCCAGGGTTAGAGGGGCCCTGCCTCTAGCCAGGGAGAGGCACGGGAGAAGTGGATCTTCTGGATGGTGTGGATCCGATGGCCCCTGGCACATCAGAACCAGAAAAATACCATGCCTCAGTTGATACTGGTGTGCACTGTACCCTGATACCATTGGGATATGTGGGGGCAGAACCTGTTTCCTTTGCTGGCGTGCTGGGGGGAATCACAGCAATTGACCCTGTTGGAAGCCGAGGTGAGCCTGACTGGGAAAGACTGGAAGAAACATCCTATTGTGACTGGCCCAGAGGCCCCGTGTGTTCTGGGCATAGACTTTCTCTGGGATGGCTATTGCAAAGACCTAAAGGGACTCAGATGGGATTTTGGCATAGCTGCTGTAGAGGCAGAAAATATTAAGCAGTTGAACACTTTGCCTGGACTGTCAGAAAACCCATCTGCAGTAGGTCTCCTGAACGTGGAAGGGCAACAAGTGCCAATTGCCACTGCGACAGTGCACAGCCATCAGTATCAGACGAACCGAGATGCCGTGATCCCCATCCACAAAATGATCCGTGAGCTGGAGAGCCAAGGGGTGGTCAGCAAAACCCACTCACCCTTTAACAGCCCCATCAGGCCTGTGCACAAGTCTGACAGGGAATGGAGATTGACTGTGAACTATCATGCCTTGAACAAATTGACTCCACTGCTGAGTGCTGCTGTGCCGGACGTGCTGGAACTCCAGTATGAGCTGGAGTCCAAGGCAGCAAAGTGGTACGCCACTGTTGACATTGCTAATGCATTTTTCTCCATTCCTCTGGCAGCAGAATGCAGGCCTCAGTTTGCTTTCACCTGGAGGGGCGTGCAGTACACCTGGAACCGACTGCCCCAGGGGTGGAAGCACAGCCCCACCATCTGCCATGGACTGATCCAGACTGCACTGGAAAAGGGTCAGGCCCCAGAACACCTGCAGTACATCGATGACATCATTGTGTGGGGGAACATGGCAATGGAAGTATTTGAAAAAGCAGAGAGGATCATCCAGTTCTGCTAGAAGCCAGTTTCGCCATCAAGAAGAGCAAAGTCAAGAGACCTGCCCGAGATATCCAGTTCCTGGGAGTAAAGTGGCAAGACGGACGGCATCAGATTCCCACTGAGGTAATCAACAAGATCACCGCAATGTCTCCACCAACTAGCAAGAAGGAAACACAAACTTTCTTCAGTGCCATGGGTTTTTGGAGAATGCATACTCCTGAGTACACCCAGATTGTGAGCCCTCTTTACCTGGTCACCTGCAAGAAGAATGATTTCCACTGGGGCCCTAAGCTGCAGCAAGCTTTTGCCCAGATCAAGCAGGAGATCGCTCATGCAGTTGCCCTTGGCCCAGTCAGGACGGGACCAGAGGTGAAGCACATGCTCTACTCTGCAGCCGGGAACAATGGCTTGTCCTGGAGCCTTTGCCAGAAGGTGCTTGGGGAGACTCGGCATCGACCACTGGGATTTTGGAGTTGAAGCTACAGAGGGTCCGAAGCCAACTACACTCCCACAGAGAAGGAAATCTTGGCTGCCTATGAAGGAGTTCAAGCTGCCTCAGAGGTGATTGGCAGGGAAGCACAACTCCTCCAGGCACCCTGACTACCGGTGCTGGGGTGGATGTTTAAGAGAAAGGCTCCCACCACCCACCACGCCACTGATGCTACATGGAGTAAATGGATTTCCCTGATCACACAGTGCGCCCGTATTGGAAACCTGAATCGCCCTGGGATTTTGGAGATAATTACAAACTGGCCAGAAGGTGAAAACTCTGATCTCACTGATAAAGAGGAACAAGAGCAAGTGACATGTGCTAAAGAAGCTCCACCATACAACCATCTACCAGCAGAGGAAACACGCTATGCTCTTTTCACAGACGGTTCCTGTCGCATCGTAGGGATGAACCGGAAGTGGAAAGCAGCCGTATGGAGCCCCACACGACAGGTCACTCAAGCTACCGAAGGAGAAGGTGGATCAAGTCAACTTGCTGAACTCAAGGCTTTTCAGCTGGCCCTGGACAGAGAGAAGTGGCCAAAGCTCTACCTTTACACTGATTTATGGATGGTAGCCAGTGCCCTGTGGGACTGGCTGGAAAGGTGAAAAAGGCCAACTGGCAGCGTAGGGGAAAACCAATCTGGGCTGCTGATGAATGGAAAGACATTGCAACTCCGTTGGAGAAGCTACATGTGAAAGTCTGCCATGTAGATGCCCATGTCCCCAAGAGTCAGGCTAATGAGCAACATTGAAACAATGAACAGGTAAATCAGGCAGCAAAAATAGAGGTGTCAAAGACAGACCTAGATTGGCAACACAAGGGGGAGCTGTTCCTAGCTCGATGGGCCCATGATGCCTCAGGTCATCAGGGTAGAGATGACATGAGGGCACGAGACTGAGGGGTGGATCTAACCATGGACAGTATTTCTCAGGTTATTCATGACTGTGAGACGTGTGCTGACATCAAACAGGCCCAGCGGGTGAAGCCCCTGTGGTATGGTGGGCAGTGGTCCAAGTACAAGTATGGGGAGGCCTGGCAGATTGACCACATCCCACTGCCCCAGACACGCCAAGGCAAGTGCTACGTGCTGACCATGGTGGAAGCCACCACTGGGTGGTTGGAGACCTACCCTGTGCCTCATGCCACTGCCCGTAACACCATCCTGGGCCTGGAAAATCAAGTCCTGTGGAGACATGGAACCCCTGAGAAAACTGAATCAAACAACGGGACCCATTTCAAGAACAGCCTTATCAACCCCTGGGCCAGGGAACATGGTATTAAATGGATATATCATATCCCCTATCATGCACCAGCTGCAGGGAAAGTTGAACGGTGCAATGGACCCCTTAGGACTACCCTGAAGGCACCTGGGGGGGACTTTAAGAACTTAGGAAATGAACTTAGCAAAAGTCGCCTGGATGGTCAACACCTGAGGGTCCATCAATCGAGCTGGTCCTGCCCAGTCTGAACCCTTGCACACAGTGGATGGAGATAAAGTCCCTGTTGTACACATGAAAGATATTTTAGGAAAGACTGGATTAATCCCACCTCAGGCAAAGACAAACCCATCTGTGGAATTGTTTTTGCTCGAGGACCTGGTTACACTTGGTGGGTAATGCAGAAAGATGGAGAAATCCGTTGTGTACCACAGGGAAACCTAGTCTTAAATGAGAACAGTGTGTAAGGTTTCATTATGATGCAGATGGAAATAGAATAAGGGGTGGATAATGTCCTAGATTGCAAGGCAATATGTGTGTTCTATTTGCCATCTGTTAGAGGTGGGCAGTTATCTTCTGTGAATTGGGCAGTTTTTCTTTATCTCTTCCACAAACCAATCCTCCCTCTGGGAGACATCTGCTGTTAATGGGCTAATGAATGTCACTGCATGACTGATAACAGTTACATCATCCCATTGGGAGATGCTCCGCCCAGAGGAGGGGCCAAGCATTCCTACCTGGATAGAATCTGAGATTTTGGGACAACCGAACAGCCTTTCCACTGGATTCCCAGAGGAAGACTAGGCCCATCTATACCACCACTGGACCTTCAGAAGAAGACTACACCCTTCTACAGGATCACTGCTCCAACAGAACCACACCTGTCTGCAGGAAGACTGCAGGAGGACTGCAGCCACCATTTCAATTGCACTGCTACCAACACCCTGACCCACAGGGTGTCAGGTCATATTCTGAGCCTGTCAGTGCTGTTTTGTCTTACTGCATTGTTTCTTTTATTTTTATTTTCTTCCCTAATTTTTATTTTCTTCCCTTATTCCTGCTCCCATATCTGTGCCTGAGAGCCCCCTTAATTTCAAAATTATAACAATTCGGAGGGAGGGGGTTTACATTTTCCATTTCAGGGGCGGCTCCTGCCTTCATTAGCAGACACCTGTCTTTTCAAACCAAGACAAGGGGAAAGGTTCAAAGCCTCAGTTATAATGCCAATAAAGTTTGAAGGAACAAATAAAATAGGAATTGGGGATGTTCTGTTAGTTCCAAATGCAGGGTGAAATTTATTAGGATGGAGTGCTCCCAGAGAAAGGGAAGATGGTAGTTAAGCTTCTCCAGTTAAGGGAAGGAAATGAGGAGAAAATTCATGAGATGATGTGGGCAAAACTAAAAAATGGATGTAAATTAAACATCAAACCTATAGTAATAAAAATAGCTAATGAAAACCATCCATTTTGGGTACGGCAACATCCACTCTCCCTGGAGGGGAGACAAGGACTACGGCCGGTGATCCAGGACCTACTTGAGGACAGGCCCTTAAAGCCATGTATGTCCCCCCATAATACACCCATATTACCAGGAAAGAAGTCAGATGGAACTTACAGGCTTGTCCAAGAGTTGAGAGAAGTGAACAAAAGAACAGTGAATCGGTACCCAGTGGTGCCCAATCCCTATAGACTACTGAGTAACATCCCAGTGGTTCAGTGTGACAGACCTAAAAGATGCTTTTTGGGTGTGCTCTCTGGCAGAGGAAAGTGGGTTATATTTGCCTTTGAATGGGAGAACCCTGATTCTGGGGGAAGCAACAGCTTCAGTGGACTGGGTTTCCCCAAGGGTTTTCCAAATCCCCAAACCTGTTTGGTCAAACCCTAGGAGGAGAAGTACTAAAACCACTTCTCCATTAAACCTGGGATAAAGCTCATCCAATATGTAAATTATTTGCTCTATCAGGACTGGAAGAAAAAGAAGTTTGGGAATCGACCATAGTGTTGTTAAATTTTCTGGGGAACTAAGTTTTTGGATATCAAAATGGATTCTCCATTTTGTAAAAATGGAAGTACCTAGGACATGTGATTTGTCAAGGGAGCTGGCAGCTGAACCCTGGGAGAATTATGGGGATAGTCTCACTCCCAGGGCCAAAAACTAAGAGGGAAGTCAGCAGGTTTTAGGCTTGTGGGGATATTGTAGGCTATGGATTGAAGGATACATGCAGGCCATCCAGATCTTGTATGAAAAGTTAGTTGAAGAAGAGATTAGGTGGGAAAAAGATGATGAACAAAAGTTTGAAGCTTTAAAGCAAAAATTAGTCAGTGTACCGGCACTGAGTCTTCCTGCCTTAGACAAACCCTTCTATCTGCTTGTGGATATAGAAAAAGGGGAAATGAGATTGACTCTCAAGCAGAGACTGAAAGAAAACCAGAAAAACACCAAGATGCCCAAAAAGTAGAGTCAAGCTTCCACCAACCAGCTTGAGAACTGTCTTCCTGTTTTAATGGGTGAGAATTACCAGCATCTGTTGAGGAGAAGTACACAAGGGACTGTAAAAGGTAATGGGACAGCTTCATCAAGAAAATAAGACAAAGGGAGGAGAGCAAGACCGGGTTGGCCGCTTTGCTCACTACCAAGAAGGCTCCATAGCCCTGCTGCAGGCGGCAACCCCGTAGGCATGGTAAGGTAGGGACAAAAGGCCAGACCAGACCTCTGTCATTCCTCTCCTCAGTTGTCTTTTAATTCAACAGGGACTGGAGGGCAGGACCGAGTTGGCCTCTGTACTCACCCCTAAGATACACTGACTATGGGTAGCAACCACATAGGCATGGTAGATGGGAGTCAAAGCCATACTGGACCTCTGTGATGCCCTTTTGTCCATTCCAAATAAGTGTGTCCAAGGAAAACCTGAGACTTTTTCTCCTCTTCCCGCTGTCCTTGCCCACATCAACAGATGCTGGTATGACTCATTCAAGAGAGAGAGGAAATTTTTTACTTAACTGTTTGAGCAAAATGACTAATAGAAAAAGAAAAGGGGGGTTTGTTATAGATGAGTAATGCTATGGTTGACTCTCACAATTAAGGGGTGAATATTAAATATATGTTAAGAGAAGTTTTGTGGATGTATAATTATCCTTCCCCTCCCCCTTGCCTTGTTATCATGGGATGGCCTCAGTAGTTGGGGTATTTGGGAGGGTCAGCTTGTTACTATGGCAGCACCTGACCTCCAATCAAGATGTAATAAAGTGATCTGCACCACTGGACAGGAGTCGATTGACAAAGCTTTGGGAGGGGCTGGAAGTATAAAAGACAGAACATCCATTTTGTAAATAAGCACACAGTGACTGAATCCTTTGCTCCCAGTGCTGTGTCCTTCTCTTTATTCAGTCTTCTGTTGTGTTTTGATAAGATCTTAATAATTTAAATTTTTGAAAGTGATAATGGTTTCTCACATGAAGTTGGGGAATGTGAGGTAAGGTTATCCATGCTGAGTCAGCTCTCAAGGTACAACTTCTCTGACCTGGCCAGACCTCCTTGGGAGTGGTCCAACATCAATATCAAACACAGAGTGCTGCAATCACCTCTTCCCTAAAGAGAACAGTAATAAAATACATTCTTTAAAATAGAATTAAATATTTCTTAGAAGCTCATTGAAATAGGAATCCATAACTGTAAAAGGAAAACTTCCTGCTGACATGAACTAGAGCAGAGGGAAATCAAGGCAGAGCCATGGTTTGTCAGGACTTGCTTGATCCTAATGAGCCCCACTGTGCATTTGGAGCTGAGCCCTGCAACCTCAGGGCCTGAGAGGAGATTGCACAAACCTTTCCAGGAGCCAAAGTCAGAAGAAAACCCCAAAGAATCTCAAGGCATGAATGGGTCACACTGAGGTCCATCCCAAAAGTGGCTCCTCATGGACTCCTTGGAGGAGAAAATTGGAGGCCAGGATGGCACAAAAACTTCTCAGAGATTCAGTGTGGAAAGGAAAATCCAAAGTACCTTAAAAACCTTGAGTATCTCAAAGCATTAATGAGCCCCACGGAGTGTCAGTACAAAGCTCTCCAGGGACTCCTTAAAGCAGATAATTGGGGCCATGATTGCACAAACCTCTCCCAGAGTCTGTATCCAAAGGGAAACACCAAGTACCTTAAAAGAACTGAAGTACCTTGAAGCATTAATGAGCCCCACTTAGTGTCAGTACAAAGCTCTCCAGTGACTCATTAAAGCAGATAATTGGGGCCATGATTGCACAAACCTCTCCCAGAGTCTGTATGAAAAGAGAAACACCAAGTACCTTAAAAGAACTGAAGTACCTTGAAGCATTAATGAGCCCACTGATTGTTGTTACTGACAAAGCCTCTCCAGGGACTAATTACAGCAGATAATTGGAGGCCATGATTGCTCACACCTCTCAGAGACTCCAAGGCAAAAGCCACACCCAAAGTCCTTTGAAAACCCTGCAGTCCCTGGGAGCATTCAGGAGCCCCCAGGGCCATTCCTGAGCAAGGCTCCCCAGGGACTCCTTCCAGCAGATCCCTGAGCCACTGGGATGTGGGCTAGGGGGGGATGCTGAGGGCAGGACAAGGGGCTGACAGTGCCCAGCCTGGCTGGGGCTGTGCCAGGAGGCCCCAGTGCCACAGGACAAGGTGTCTCCTCCCAGCCCGTGGTGGCACAGACCCTGCTGTGCCCCAGGGCACCAAGACTTGGCTTCTCTTTGTCCCCAGCTGTCATCACTGCCTCCAGTTCTCTGCTCTGCCTGGGGCCTGGGGACACTTTCTCAGTCGTGTCCCTCAGTGGGACCCATTAAAAGTTCAAGAAACTTTGGAGTTGGATTCTGACTTGGAGTTCTGGAGAGGTTTCTTCAGCTCACTCTCAAGGGCTGATGCTCAGGTCCTCAGCACAAAGCCCCAGAGGCTCATTAAAGTCCTTGTGCTGTGTCTGTGCTGCTGAGCTGGGCTGGGCTCCTGGCACAGAGGCAGCTCCTGGTAACCAAGAAAAGCTTCAAAAGCACATTTCTCTTGATGAGCAGCTTTTCTCCCAGCCCAGTAGGGCTGGGGCACTGCCTGCAGCCACCCCAAGCACAGCACAGAGGCACAGAGAGCTTCAATCAGTCAGGGCTGGGAAGGTGCTGAGAAGTGCCTGGGGCACAATCACTGCCAGCCCTTGGCACAGGAACCTCTGGCTGCAGGACAATGCAGCTGCAGCTCCTGGAGCCATCTCCTAAAGCTGGAACATCCCAATGCCTGCAGACTCTGTGAGTACATTCTCTGATTCTCTCTTGTGCAGAGCAGCCAGGGGTGCCCAGGGCTGTCCTGCAGAGCAGGGTCCTGCAGCCCAGGGCGCTGTGCTGGGGCAGGGACTCTGCTGCCTGCCAGGGACAGCTCTCAGCCAGCCCTGGGGAGCTGCTCCCAGCTCCTGGGAGAAGCTCTGGGGGGAAGGAGCCACCCTGAGCAGGGCAGGTGCTGCTGCTGAGAGGGGCTGGGTGGGGCAGGGCTGCTCCCAGCTCCAGACCAGCCTGGGCAGAGCTCTGGAGGGCACTTCTCAAAGAAGGTAAACTGGGATTGCTGTAAGGATCAGGAGGTTTCCTGAGAGTGTTTTCAATTTCCTTCTTGGAGAAGGATGGGAATGTTGGGGTGGTGACAAAAAGATTTTTGCTTTTTCTATATTTTTCATATATTCATGCCTCTGTAAAATACAATTATATAGCTATAAATCTATAATCATTATTTTTTTCCATTAAACTCTTTTTTTTTTACTCTTAATAAGCTGCTATTATATATTTCTATAACTAGAACCCTTATTAACTCTGGTACATTTCCTAACCTTTCTCTTAGATTTTAGAACAATGGGCTGACTGTCTAAATACATTCCTGAAATACTGTCTTATTATCTGTGTTATTATCAAATAGCCTTATTATTAGGAAGAGAGCCTACAAGAAAATTTTGTTTCTTGACCAGAATGTGAGCAGTCACAACAAAAAGTAGAGGCAGAGAAGCCCTTGGACCTACTCTAGTGGGTTGAACCAGGGGTGTGTAATCTGCTACTGGATGTTCCCGTTAAATATCCTAATTTATCAACCTTAATAAATTGTTGAAATCAGGAGCTGGGTTTGCCCCATCCCCACTGGGACACCTGGAAGCCTCCAATTAATGTCTGGTTTTTACTTTACTGCTCTAACACTGTTGCAAGGGTTTTTTTCTTTTTTGATTATACACAACAGGGGGATGAGAGAAGCAGAACAGGAATTGTAATCCCAGAACCACAGAACATTCTGAGTTGAAAGGGACACACAGGATCATTAAAGGAATGTTTGAACATTTACAGAGACTCCAGAACTGTAACTTTGGGTGGTCAGTCTCTCTGTTGGGAGCCTCCCAAAGGGCCCTCAGCCCCTCCTCAGCCCGGGACAGCAGCAGCATCACCTCTGCAGGGCCCAGCAGGGCTCTCCTGAGCTGCCCTTGCCCACCTGCACACAGAGCCTGCCCCAGCCAGGGCCCTGCACACAGGCAGGTTTCTCTAGGGCCAGGGCACACAGAGTGGGATGGGCTCTGTGAGCGCTGGCAGGGACAAGGCTCCTCTCAGGAGGGAATGTCCAGGCCCAGGGAGATGCTCAGGGAGGGAGAGGGGGCTGAGGAGAGCAGTGCTGGGGGCAGGAGGGCACTGCTGGTGTGTGGGAGGTGCCGGGCACAGCTGGGCACAGGAACACTGTCCTGAGTGCCCGGCTGTCTCTGCCCTGCCCTCTCAGGCACAGCACCACAACACCTTCCCTTGTTTCTGCACTGCCCTGATATTGTCACTGTTATCTGCTGCTTTCAGGGAGGCTCTGGCATTTGCAGCAGCTGGGTCAGGCACTGCCCCTGGCATTCCTGCCAGGCAGGGGGATCCATGGGAATGGGGTGTCCAAGCTTCCCTGGCACCTGTGGGGCTGTGGGCAAAGCAGTCCATGGGAAAGGGGAATGAGCTGAGCCCCCTCCCTGAGATCCCATCATGGGCACACACAGGGATCTCCCTGCTGTGCCCTTCCAAGCTCTGAGCTGCCCTCCTGGGTGCAAATCTGTGCCAGAGCCTCTGGAAGTTCCCTGAATGTCACACAGGGAAGGGGAGAGCTGCCAGAGCTGAGGAAATGCTGCTGGGTTTGCCAAGGGAGCCATGAGTGTCCTTGGCACAAGGGGGTGCTGAGACCTTGCCCAGAGACCTTGAGAGAGGGTGAGACATTCAGGGATCCCTCTGCTCTGGGCAGGGTCTGGTTTACTCCAGGGTGACCCTGGAGTGTGATTGTGCTCTGATTGCAGCCAAAGGTGCAAAGCCAGGGCAGCTGGGAACAAGCCCATCCAGCCCCTCACCTTCCCTGAGCCACAGGGAATCCTTTGCCTCTCCCATCTCTTAATGGCAAACTCTGAGTGCAGCAGAAATGCTGGGGATTTCTAACCTCAGAGAGCCAGGAATGGTGTGTGGGTAGGAAAACAATCCTTACACTAACTTCTGCCCTCTATTTACTTTAGAAGTCTGAGTGCAGATGCTATCAAGCCTTTCTGCATTTGGAGTGATTCCCTTGAGAACTCCTGAATATCCAGCTTTGTCCCCCTGCCCCATGGCCACAAACCCAGGGCAGTGGAGCAGGGATGGTTCCTCAAGAGCCCCCCCCCCACAGGCCTGGCTGCTCCTGGCACACTCAGCCAGCACAGCTGGAGATCAGGCCGGGACCTGGGTGGAGGTTTTCCCAGAGCGGGAACAAGTGTGGGTGAGTCCCAGCGGGACAGTCTGCAGGGAATGGCACAGGTTTTGCTCAAAGCAGCTTCTCCTGACTTGTCACTGTCCTTTCTACATGAACAGGTCCCCATGTGCAGCCACAGCAAATGTCCAACAGCAGTTCCATCAGCCACTTCCTCCTGCTGGCCTTGGCAGACACGCGGCAGCTGCAGCTCCTGCACTTCTGCCTCTTGCTGGGCATCTCCCTGGCTGCCCTCCTGGGCAACGGCCTCATCATCAGCGCCGTAGCCTGCGGCCACCACCTGCACACGCCCATGTTCTTCTTCCTGCTCAACCTGGCCCTCACTGACCTGGGCTCCATCTGCACCACTGTCCCCAAAGCCATGCACAATTCCCTCTGGGACATCAGGACCATCTCCTACACAGGATGTGCTGCTCAGGTTTTTCTGATTATCTTCTTCCTTGGAACAGAGCCTTCCCTCCTGACCATCATGTGCTACGACCGCTACGTGTCCATCTGCAAACCCCTGTGCCACGGGACCCTCCTGGGCAGCAGAGCTTGTGCCCACATGGCAGCAGCTGCCTGGGCCAGTGCCTTTCTCAATGCTCTCCTGCACATGGCCAATACATTTTCCCTGCCCCTGTGCCATGGCAATGTCCTGGGCCAGTTCTTCTGTGAAATCCCCCAGATCCTCAAGCTCTCCTGCTCTTTCTACAAACTCAGGGAACTTGGGCTCATTGCAGTTAGTGCCTGTTTAGCCATTGGTTGTTTTGTGTTCATTGTTTTCTCCTATGTGCAGATCTTCAGGGCTGTGCTGAGGATCCCCTCTGAGCAGGGACAGCACAAAGCCTTTTCCACCTGCCTCCCTCACCTGGCCGTGGTCTCTCTGTTCCTCAGCACTGCAGCATTTGCTCACCTGAAGTCCCCCTCCATGTCCTCCCCATCCCTGGATCTGGCCCTGTCAGTTCTGTACTCAGTAGTGACCCCAGCCCTGAACCCCCTCATCTACAGCCTGAGGAACCAGGAGCTCAAGGCAGCAGTGAGGAGACTGATGACTGGATGGTTTCGGAAACATTAAACTGCTGTCCAATTTCAGCAAACCACTTGAAATAAAAGTCATCTTTGATACTTCTTGCTTTGCTTGTGGGGTGTTTTGTTTTGTTTTGCTTTTTTCATATTGTCCACTAAGTAAATTAATTCCTGGTGCCATTTCTCTTTTATTTTTCTCTCCACGTTCCCTGTGGCCAAAGACTGTGTCAGTGAGGGGCTGCGCTCTTGATGGCTTTAAAGGAGCTAAAGGATCTCCCAGCAGAGTTTTCTGCAGAGATGCCCTTGTGTTGCCTTCTCTGGAGCTGCAGCAGCAATGTCTGTGTGCAGAGCTGGGGCAGATCAGTGCTGGCCCAGCAGCTGTGCCCAGCAGCAGCAGCACTTGGTGTTGCCAGTGCTGCTCCCGTGGCCCTGCCCCGCTGCCCTGGTGGCCCTGGTGTTGCTGTAGGGCCTGAGTGCTCTCGGGGCCGGGCACAGCCCTGGGGGTGGCAGTGCCAGGGCTGCAGCAGGGACAGGCCATGGGCACTGCTGGGGCAGCGCTGACACCTCAGGCCAGGCCCTGGGGGCTCCAGGCTCCTTGCCCAGGCTCTCTCAAGAACACGGCCAGGCCAATGCTCAGCACAGAAAACCCCCGTGAGCAGCCCCAGGGTGCTAATGTGCGTGTCCAGCTACTCTGTCCCCAGCCTGTAGCACTGCAGGGGTTATTGTGGCCAAAGGGCAGGACCCAGCACTGAGACTTGTTAACCCTCACCTTGTTGGATTTGGGTCCTGGATCCAGCCTGTCCAGGGCCCTGTGCAGAGCCCTCCTACCCTCCAGAAGATCAACACTCCCAGACAACTTGGTGTCACCACAGTTCCATGAGGTCCCAGAGTGTCACAATGGTCTCCATGATTCCATGAGGTCTCCCAGTGTCACAAAGTTCCTTTGGCTCCAGGGGTCCCTTTGGTGTCACAAATTCCCTTGGATTTTTGGGCCCTGCAGTGTCACAGTGGTGCTGTGGTCCCCCAAGGCCCTGTAGTGTCACAATGGATCCTTGGTTCCATGAGGTCTGGCAGGGCAGCAATGCTCTCCATGGTTCCACAGTGTCACAATGGCCTCTTGGTCCCAAGGGCCACCACGGTGTCAAACATGTTTCCTTCATTCCACGAGTCCCTGAGGAGCAGCACTGGCCCTTTGGTTCCATGAGGCCCCACAGTGTCACAGTAGTCCCAAGGATTCCATGAGGCCCTGCAGTGTCACAATTGTCCCAAGGACTCCATGAGGCCTTGCAGTGTCACAAAGGCCTCTTGGTTTCACAAGGCCCCACAGTATCACAATGGTCCTCTTGGTTCTGTGGGAGCCCCAGGGTCACAATGGTCTCGCTGGTTCCATGAGGCCTCACAGTGTCACAGTGCTTTGCTTCTTCCATGGGCCCTCATAGTGTCACAATGGTGGCCATGATTCCACGAGTCCTCTCAGTGTCACAAAGGTCCCTTGGTTCCATAAGGCTGTGAAGTGTCCTTATGGTGTCTCCATGGTTCCATGAGGCCTTGCAATGTAACAATGGACCTTGGGCTCCATGGGGTCTCACAGTGTCACAATGGCCTCTTGGTTCCATGACACCCCCAAGTGTCACAATGGTCTCCATGATTCCATGAGGCCCCTCAGTGTCACAATGGACCCTTGGTTTGATGGGGCCTCACAGTGTCACAATGATCCCTACATTCCATGGAGCCACACAGTGTCACAATGGTCCCCTTCATTCCATGAGGCCCAGCAATGTCACAGTGTTCTCCATAATTCCATGAAGCCCCCACAGTGTCACAGTGTTCCCTTGGTCTCACAGGGCCCCCCAGTGTCACAATGGTCCCTTGGTGTCACAGGGCCCCACAGTGTCACCATGGTCCCTTGGTGTCACAGGGCCCCACAGTGTCACACTGCTCCCTTGGTTCCATGGCCCTGTGCTGCTGCATTCCCCCCTCCCCTTCTCAGCCCGCCCTGCCAGCTGAGAAATGCTCCTTGGGCCTCGGCCTTGGCCAGCAGCCCCTGGGCTCAGCTCCTCTGCAGCTCATCACAAACACTGCCTGCTCCAGGCACTGCTGCTGCCCAACCAGCTCCTGGTTCCTTTAGGAGCAGCCCTGGAACTGTTTTTGTTCCCTCAGTGGCACAACATCCCTGTTCTCACAGTGCCACAGAAAGCTGCTGATGCCAAGTGTGGCCAGGATGAACCATTGCTGGGACTGAAGCCCCTCTGGTGGGGCCCTGCAAACAGCGCTCCAAAAGGAGCCCTTGGAGCTCTCCTGGGCCAGCGACTCCCTCTGAGTGGGGCCTCTCCCAGCCGGGAACTCTCCCGTTTGCTGCACTCGGGGATCCTGAACAAGGACAGAGCCTGGGCCGATCCCCCCACTGCTCCAGGCTCAGCCCTTGGCCCGCTGGGGAGATGCCAAAGCATCCACAGTGAGCATTCCCTGCCCTCAGGGGAATTTCTCCCAGGTGCCTTGCACTGACTCTTTGTGTCTGTGTGCACACAGGAGTGCCTGTGCTGGGGAAATGTGGCAGAAATGCTGCTCTCTGAGGGGTTTGAGTGCCTTGGAGAGCTGAGTCAGTCAGGCCTCTAAGAATAGTTCAGTCATGAGGTATGAGCTAAGTTAAATGCTTCTGAGAGTTGTTCTTTTGCTAAGTTGTTACTTTTAATGTAAGTTATTAGGTAAGTTGAACACTCTTAAGTCTTATTCCTCTGTTAAATTGCAAAGTCGTAGGTTTCATGTCACGTTAAATAGTGTTAGGTGCAGGTTTTGGCTAAATTGTGGCATTTAAGGTATCAGTTAAGGTATAAATTAAGTCCTGTTATGTTTGAGCTCTTTTATGCTTTTATCTCTTTATTCCTTTTATCCTTGCCCTTTTGTCACACACACACAGGGAGAGTTCTCAGTTCATTTCTGGTTTGATTGCCTGGATTCTGTTTGGTTTTGTTGTTGCTTTGTTTTCCTGGTGTGCCTGAAGTGTCCAGGCAGGAGCAGAGTGACTCTTGCCAAGGAACTTTGTGCTGCTGTCCCTTAATATCAAATCTGGTTTTTGCTGATCCCTTGCCAGGGATTTTTTCAGCATTCTCAAGCCGTCATTCCTAACAGGGTGAAGGAGCCCTGGCCCAGGCTCTGGCCCTGGGGGACACAGGGACACTGCTGGGGGGTCCCTGTCCCCCTGTCCCACCCCCAGGGCCCCGGCCCCCCGTCCCCGTGTCAGGCTCTGGGGTCGATCTCGTGGAACATCCTCTGGGGGAGGCTGCGGGGCCGGGGGCAGGGGGACCCGGGGGGACAGGGGACCCTGCTGGGCACGAGCAGGGTTGGAGTGCTCTGGGGGGGCTGTGAGGGGGGATAGGGCAGAGTGACCTCCCCAGTGACATCACACAGCCCCTGTGATGTCACACTGCCCCTGTGATGTCACACAGCCCCTGTGATGTCACACAGCTCCTGTGATGTCACAGCCCACTCTGGGACGTCACACAGCACCCTTGTGATGTCACGAAGCCAACTCTGGGATGTCACCCTGGAATGTCATACAGCTGCTCTGTGATGTCACAAAGTCACCTTGTGATGTCACAGTCTGTTCTGTGATGTCACAGCTTGCTCTACGATGTGACACAGCCACCCACTGATGCCACAACCCACTCTCTGATGCCACAGAGCCACCCTCTATGATGGCAGGATCTACTTTATGGCCTCACACCCTACTCTATGATGTCACAGCCAGCTCTGTGATGTCACAACCCCCTCAGTGATGTGACAAAACCCTCTCTGTGATGTCATACTGCCACTCTGTAATGTCACAGCACACACTTTGACCTCACAGCCTGCTCTATGATGTCATACAGCCATGACATGATGTCACAGCCTGTTCTGTATGTCACAGAATCCCCTCTATGATGTTGTAGCTGCTCAGTGACCTCACACAACAAACTCTGTGATGTCATAGCCCAATCTGTGACCTCACACAACCCACTCTGGGCTGTCACACAGGCCCTTGCTGACACCCCAGCTGCTCTGTGCCTCTATGACACAGGCACAGAGGTGCTGCTGTGACACAGCCCCCTCGGGGACATCCCACAGCCCCTGCCAGTGCTGAGCCCCTGTGAGCTCTGTCTGTGCCCTGCTCGTGTCCCTGAGGTGCCCTGGCCGTGCCCCAGCCCTGCTGGGCTGTGCACAGGAGCTGCTCCTGCCCAGAGCTGTCTCTCTGCAGCGCTGCCCTTGCCAGGAGCTGCCTCTGGGCCAGGAGCCCAGCCCAGCTCAGCAGCACAGACACAGCACAAGGACTTTAGTGACCCTCTGGGGCTTTGGTGCTCTTTGCATCAGACCCAGTCCCTCAGAATGTGCTCAAAGAACTTCTCAAGAACTCAAAAAGACATTGATACACTCAAGTTTCTTATACTTTAATAGATCCTTCAGAGGGACAGGACTGAGAAAGTGTCCCCAGGTTCCAGCTAGAGCAGAACACTGGAGGCACTGATGACAGCTCAAGACAAGCAAAGGGAAAGGTGTCTCTGGTGCTGAACAAACCTGCACCTCTGTCCCTGCAGGTTGTGGTCATCCCCTGGCTGCCCCACCTGGCTGGCCCCTTCCTTTGCTGACAGCTCTGCCTCCTGCCTGCCTCTCTGCCCACACAAAGCCTTGGGCTTCTCCAGGCTCCTTCTGGGGACGTGCTGCACCACAGCCCTGCCCTGGCAGGGAAATTCCTTTCTCCTGGTGCCCAGTCTGGGCCTCTCCAGCTGCCCTTGGTGCCATTATTTCTTTCTCTGGCTGTTTTATACAATGGAGAAAAACTCCAGCCTCTCTGAAACCACCCTTCAATCCCTTCCAGGCTACTCCTGTTCTGTCCTCAGTCTCCACATCAAGGAACCCAGAGACCTCAGCCTGTCCCTGCTGGTTCTGTGATGAGGCCTCCAAACTCTAGCTTGGGAGATTTTCGGTTTCTTTCCAAGATCAGTGAAAGCGGGAAAATACTGGTCAAAATATTTTCTCCCAAATCCTGCAGTGACAGAACAAGGGTCAACATCTTTAAACTGAATGAGGGTGAATTTACATTTGTCAGAAGGAAGAAATATTTTACAATGAGAGTGGCACAAAACTGCAGCTGTTTTTCCAGAGAAGTGGATTCCACATCCCAGGAATGCTCCAAGAGCAGGAGCTTTGTGCAACCTGACCCAGTGAAACCCTCTCATCCCCAAGGATGGATTTCCTATTGTGTGGGTTCTCTGATGTGCTGGGTGCCCTCACAACACTTCTGGCCAGAATGTCTGCTGAGGGCAGCCAGGCTGCTGCAGGGGCAGTGACCTCATAACCATCACCATGGCAGCCCTGGCCCTGGCTCTCCCCTTTCCTCTGCCCCTGCCTTGTCTCTGCTGGCATCAAGAGTTTTGTCATTAATATCTTGTCCCCAAGGTGCTGAGGCCAGTGGCTTCCCAGTCAGGCTCCTGGAGCAGAAGTGGCTTTTCAGAGCCCAGCCAGAAATGAGCCCTGAGGCAGCAGCTCTGCAGTGGTGGCCACCAGGCCGGGGTGCCAAGGGAGGCTTCTGGCCATGCCCTGCAAGCAGCTGCTGCTGCCAAGGTGCCTTTGGTGCCTCAGGCTCTCCCTGGCACAGCTCCCAGCATGGCACTCTGCCCTTGTGCCCGAGGCCTTCCCTGAGCTGGGACTGGCCTGGGGCTTTTCCTGCAGCGGGACCTGCCCTGCTCATGGCACAGGAAAGGCAGTTCCTGCTGGAGCAGGAGGCTCTGCCTGCAGTGGGCTTCAACCACACCAGCAAGGCCCCAGTGGGAAATGAATGACAGAGGTCACACTGCTTTGGGGTGAATAATGCAGAAACCAGCCTGACTCCTCCATCCCAAAGTTCAACATCCTCAGAGGGAGCTGAAGCTGTGGCAGGGCTGAAAAAATCCCTGGAGAAAGGAACAACAAGTGACACCACAGGGAGCTTCTGCAGAGCTGCTGAGTTGGTCCAGCCTGGGCACATCTGACTGACAGGGCAGCACTTCAGACTAGAAAAGCCCCATCCCAAATGTTAATGGCAGCATCTCCTGACATTTCCCTTCTTGGGGGAGTGTGAAGATTCCTCCCTGCAGTGGGGAAACCCCTCAAGGTCACTGCTCCAGGCTGAGCCAAAGGGATTTGCCCCCGTCATTGCTGTGGGGGAGTGACATCAATCTCTGCTTAATAACTGCTTCTTTTTCTTGAATACAGTTGCTTTGAAATGAATTCTGAGTGTATAATATAGTATAGCATAACATAACATAACATAACATAACATAACATAACATAACATAACATATTAGAGTTACAGCTCTTATACCTTGGAGTAAATATTTCTGTTTAAGATAATTTTGTCTAATCATTACAAAAAAATATAATATATATTTATATAAATATATCTACTTTGTCATCCTTAATCCTGTGGGACAAATTCTGTAAAGGTTTAATTCCACCTTGATAATTCTTTACACACAAACTCTTGAAAAGTCTGAGGCTGGGATCAGAACCAGCTGCTCCAAGGCTCCTCTCACAGAAGGAGTTTAGAAAGCCTGGAGGTCCTTGGAGGTATCTGGGGATATGTGGGGGCTATTGGGGAATCTTTCTGCACCTCATGAGCAAACAGGAGCTTCTCTAATAAACTTTGCCTGAAGCTCCAACTGTGCCCATGACAGGAACCCCTGTGAGTGTCTGGGACATCCCAGCTCTTTGGCAGCCTGGGGACACCTGGGATGTCACCGTGGAGCCCCCGTGAGTGCCTGTGACAGATCGGTGCCTTTGCAGCCCAAGGTCCCCTGGGATGTCACCATGGAATGGCTGTGACTGCCTGTGACCTCACGGCTCTTTACCACCCCCAGAAAGCCCTGGGAGGTCTCCATGGAGCCCCTGCCTCTGCCTGTGACATTCCAGCTCTTGAACAGCCTGGAGACTCTTGGAAAGTCCCCATGGAACCCCTCTGAGTGCCTGTGACAAATCTGATACATAATAGGCAACCAACTCCAGGACCCATTGCTGTGGTCAGTTTCCATGGCAACCATCACCAGCCCCCTGTTGCTGTGGTCAATTTCCATGGCAACCATCACCAGGATCCATTCCTATGGTCAGTTTCCATGGAAACCATCACCAGCCCCCTGTTGCTTTGGTCAGTTTCCATGGCAACCATCACCATAGCCCTGTTGCTATGGTCAGTCCCTTGGCAGCTCCATGGAGACCCCATGCCAGGGGTGGTTGCCATGGACACCAGCTCAGGCCTGCAGCCAGAGCCCGTTGCCATGGCAACCATTTGCAGTCCCATCCCCAGGGTCATGGGATCCCAGAACCACAGAACTGGCTGAGTTGGGAGGGACCCATCAGGATCCTTGAGTCCAACTGCTGGCCCTGCACAGGACACCCCAACAATGCCAGCTGGGGCCTGGCAGCACTGTCCAAATGCTGCTGGAGCTCAGAGAGCCCTGGAGCTGGGACCCTTCCCTGGGGAGCCTGGGCAGGGCCCCAGCAGCCTCTGGGGAAAAACCTTTTCCTGAGATCCAACCTAAGCCTGCCCCGACTCAGCTGCAGCTGTCCCAGGCACCAGAGGGAAGAGGTTCCCACAGCCCCAGCCAGGGACCCGCTCCCAGGGCTGGGACCAGCTGGGATGCTCGGTTTCCACGGGCCAGGGTTCAGGAATGGGATTCCCCAATTTCCTGCTCCCGCTAAAACCACTCAGCCCTCGCTGCCCTCCCGCCTCCCATGGAAAGCACAAAAGGCAAAGAACCCGGGCTGGAATAAGAATAATTTATGGGGAACAGCAACAAGATAAAGAACAAACAGAAACAAAAACAATATTCATAACAGAAGGAATAAGAAAAACTATTTACAGGGAAAACTACAACATCAACGGCTGGCTTTTCCTGGCCACGCATTTCCCCTGCCTGGAAAGGACACCCTTCTCCTCAGGGGGAGAGAGAGAGAGAGAGAGAGAGAGAGAGAGAGAGTCCCTTCTGTGCCTCTGGGAATGACCTGAGGTGGGAGTGAATATAATAACACAGCCATGGCCAGACCCTCATGTTCTTCAATCCCACATCATGTCACTGGCAGGGTCAGGAAAAGGGACAGGTGTCTTCCCAGCATGGATCATGGGGAACATGGATCACCAGGGCTCTTCCAAACATGGGAACTCCAATGGGGGATGAAGCTGGAGCAGTGCACGAAGGTCCTCCTGCGGTCAATGCATTGGCAGGGCTTCCCTTACCGGTGCCTCCGTTGGTGTCTGGTCAAGTTGGAGCTACAGCTGAAGCTCTTCCCACACTGGGAACACTCATAGGGCCTCTCCCCAGTGTGGATGCACCGGTGCCTGATGAGGGTGGAGTTGTGCTTGAAGCACTTCCCACAGCCAGGGCAGCAGAAGGGTCTCTCCTCTGAGTCAATCTGCTGGTGCTGGAGGAGATCTGAGCTGGTGTGAAACCTCTTCCCACACTCCGGAGGCTCAAAGGGCCTCTCCCCAGTGTGGATGCGTTGGTGTGTGACAAGTTCTGAGCTGCAGCTGAAGCCCTTCCCACACTCCCCACACTTGTAGGCCCATTCACCAGTGTGGATCCTCTGGTGGCTGATCAGGTGGGAGCTCTGGCTGAAGCTCTTCCCACACTCCAAGCACTTGTGGGGCTTCTCCCCATCAGGAAGCTGCTCATGGACCACCAGCTCTGAGCTCTGGCTGGAGCTCTGTCCACTTTCTGGGCACAGGGTGGGTCTTTCCTCCTCAGAGCACCCTGGGCTGTCATTGCAGCCCCTCCTCCTGTGAGATCTTCCAGGATTTTCCTCCCTGTAGAATTCCTGTGCCATGGAGCCACTCAAAACCGCCTCTTCCACAAGGTTCTGACATGGGGATTTGTCCTCCCTGGTCTCAATCCTCAGCTCCATGTCAGAGTGAGGAAGGACAAGGAGAGGATGGGATTTGCTTCTGTGCCAGAGGGAAGGGGAAGGAGATCCCCCCAGGGCATTCCCAGAAGGACGGCGTTGGCAGCAGGTTTGTCCTGCAGCTGGGGGCAGTGCTGGGCTGGGAAATGGAGCAGGAGAGAGGGGGAAAGGGGCACTGACTTCCTCCTCACCTGCCTGGGTGTCCTGGGGCATCTTTGTCTTCTTGCAGCCTCCTCCTCCATGTGGCAAAGGTTTGGGAATAGGATATCCTGTTTTGGGAGGAAAACAAGGGTTGAGCACATAGAGTCTTGTACTGGATTTGAAGACAAACCAGGGGGAGAGTCTAAGCCAGAATTATAATTTAATAGGAAAATAAGGTTCAGGGCAATGATACAGAAACACTGCCTTAAGCTGACAGAGTCAGGATATTACCTGACACCCTGTTGATCAGGGGGCTGGTAGCAGTCCCATTAAATGGTGGCTGCAGTCCTGTTGGAGTGATGAACGTGATTCTGTCGAAGCAGTGATCCTGTAGAAGGGTCTGGCCTTCCTCTGAAGGTCCGGGGGTGGTTATGGAGCTCTTGTCCTCTGGGAATGCAGTAGGCAAGGTGCTCCTGGTCTTGTAAGCCTCAGTTTATATCCAGGTAGGAATGCTTGGTTCCTCCCCCTGGGTGGAGCATCCCACATTGGGAGGATGTAATTTTATCTATCCTGCAGTGGCACTCAATGGCCCATTCACAGAAGATATCTCCCCTGGAGGGCGTTATCAGGGGTGAGCCATGGAAGAGATAAAGAACTCTTCCCCACCTGTTTATAGCAGTTTGTGGAGATGGTGATTGAAAACATGTTTTTGGTTCCATCTTACATTGCAACCTGAAACAGTGGGGTAATCCCTGCTCGGGGGGGTGAGCACCACCCCCCTTACCCAGACTGGCTCAGGTGTAAAACCCCCACCCTGGGAAGGCCACACACACAGGGGACAATGTCACACTTGCCCTGCCCCAGGGGTGGTCTCTGTCCTTGTCACTCCCTTGTTCTCCCCCCTTTTCTCTTTCTTTCCATCTCTCTCTCTACCTCACATTTACTGTTCAATAAAATCCATGTTGGATTTGGTCTCATTAACACCTTAATCGGAGCAGAGGCATCTCTCTAACAATTTTCTTAACCAGCTTGCAACATTATTTTGACACAGTGAGTTTAAGCACTGTTCTCTGACCCCAAGTTCCTTTGACAAGAGCATGGTTCCCTCCTCTGAGGAGGTCGTGGCTCTATTGGAGGAACTCTTGGAAACTTGGACGCTGTTTCCTCAGAGCGACTAATGGGAGAACTGATGAGGAAAATGGCTGTTGTGGGTGGCCAGTGTAAAGAAAATATTTTGTTGTCCTTCCTTGAAAAGTTTGTTAAAATCACTGGAGGAAAGGGAGCAAATGATACCAGCAAGACTGACAAGGTTCGTTCACCCCATGGTGAGGAACACAAGGCTGCTAAAAGTCCCATAAGAAGCCCAGCTCAAGTAGCTAAATTCCCAAATAACTCCAGAATTCACAGGCTCGGGGGCTTTGCCAAATGTGAGAATCATTTTTCTCTTTCTCCCTGTCACCTTTTTAACAGCTACACAGAGCTTCCCCTTCCTTTGAATAATCTGTATAGGGCTGAATTTCCCCTTTTCTTTTATCAGAACCTGCCAGCAGCTGAGCTGGAGCTGTGCAGGAACCATTGAAACTTGGAATTGCCATCATCATTGCTTCTGTTGTTGGTTTATTCATGTTTGGGATTTTTTTGCATTTTCATCACATGTGACTTGTGGGAAAATCAAGTATTCATCAAGGTATTTTATGCAGAGTTAAGTTTGATTTCTGCCGAGTTTATTTTGTCCAGTGCCCAGGGGATGCTCGAGGGGTCTCTGTGCCTCTCGCCTTCAGGGATGCTTGGGAGGGGCTTGAGGGGTTTGTCCCTGTCCCTGTCACCCCAGGCCATTCCCCAGGGGGTTTCGCTGTCCTTCTCACCCCAGGCTATTCCCCAGGGCATGTCCCTGTCACCCCAGGCCATTCCCCAGGGGGTCTCTCCATCATTCTCACTCCAGGGAATTCCTGGGGGGGTCTCCCTCCCCCTCACCCCTGTCTCAGGGGCAGTCTCTGTCCCTCTCAGCACAGGGATGCTCAGGGGTCCCTGTCCCCTCGCCCTGGGGGATGCTCGGGGGGTCTCCATCCCTCTGGCCTCAGGGAATGCCTGTGCAGGGCTGGGGACCAGGGGCTCTGTGTCCCTCTCACCACTGAGGGTGCTCAGGGCTGGAGGGGCTCTCCGACCTTCTCACACCTGGGGAGGCTGGGGGGGGGGGGGGGGGGCTCTGTCCCTCTCAGCCCTGGTGTGACCCCACACAAACATCATCGGGGTCAGAGGGACAGAGACACCCCCAAACCCCCAGAAGGGCTGAACCTGGGATTTGGTTTGGGGCTGAGGATTTAGGAAGGGGCTGGAATTGGAGCTGGGGTTGAATTTAGGGCTGAGATTTGGATTAGAGCTGGGATTGGGGTTAAGGCTAGGCATGGGATTGGCTTTAGGGCTGGGGTTGGGATTAGGTCTGGGGCTAGATGAGCCTGGCACTGGGATGGGATTAAATACAGAACTGTGAGTGTGTCTAAATGTGGAGTGAGATTGAGACCAGGATCAGGGTCACACAGAGCAGGACAGGGGGATGCCACTGCAGGATGCCCCTGGCATTGTCCCGCCCCTCCTCAGGTACCTTCAAACATGGGGGGCAGCTGGGTGCTCCAAGATCCAGGTGCTCCCACGCTGCCCCTCAATACCAGGCGAGCATTCCCTGAGGGCAGCCCTGACTGTGACCCTTGGGGCTCTGGGATCAGCCCTCACATCCCTGTGGGAGCAGCTGCAGACAGGACAAGAGACATCCCTCCTCCTCTTTCCTGTGGAAGGATGAAGCCCAGCTGCCCTTTTCTTCTGGTGCCTCCTCCTCTCCTCTGTTATGAGTAAAAAAAGAGTTACCCATTTTTTTTAAGAAAAGGGTTGCAGAGTTTTAAGTTAAGCTGGGAACTGATTGCTGGCCAAGACTTCTGGTGTTGGTTAAATTTTCTAATCATCTGTTGAGTATTGTCGTTAACCCTCTATTGTGGAGAATTCTTTTTTTCAGTACCACCCTTGCCTGCTGTCAAGAGGATGACAGCCCCCCCGGATGATGGGAAGGGGAGGGGAAATCTCAGGAGACATGCAAATTTATCTCAAAACCCAGACTGCAACGGGACGGGACCCCACCAAATCCCGGAAAAATACCCCAAAAGAAATGAGCCAAAGCAGATTTGAGAGGTCAGGGTGGTGTTTGGACAGCAGGGGCGAGGTCCGAAGCCAGCAGAGATGCTAAAAACCTCAGTCACTCCTCGCCCCGGCTAAAGTCAGTCGAGTCCAGGACTCCTGAACCGGCAAACCAAACCAAACCCGGGGTATACCCCCACTGCCCTTGGGAGGACGGGACTCCCGGCTCTGCCCCCCAGGGGACAGAGCTGCACTTTCCTTCTTTTCTGAGTCACTGCTGGGAGCGGCTGCAGGGAACCACGGACCTGTAAACCCCCCGCCCCCCCCCCCATCCTGAGCTGATCACTTTTAATAAAGGCATTAAAAAGGAGAAAGATCTCCTGCCCTGTTTATTTCATCCTCCACTGAGGATGTCAAACTCCTCAGGAGCAGGAAAATCCCCATTCCCTGTTTCCTTGTGGCTGCAGCCTGGAGCATCAATTCAGAATGAAAAACTTTCTGATAGCCCTGCTGAATGGCACCGGGACGAGGTTTTGAGAAAGGGTGGAAATTGTATTTTGATAGGAAATAAAGTGACAAAATTATTTCTTTCTATCCTATTCATTTTCAGTCAGTTCCACTTTCTGTTTCAGAGTGCCACCTTCTCAGCTGATTGTGTTTGTGCCCTCCTTTCTCTCCTGCCTCTCTTTGCCCACTCTGTTTCTCTCTCAGTGTCTCCCTTGACCCAGGGCAGCTCCCACCAAAGACCCTGTCCTAATTTAATTCCCAATCCACAAGCTACAACAACCATGGGTGAAGTTATGAAGGCTGGCAGTGAAATGTCACTGTAGGATCTTGCTCCACTTGGCTTTTGGGTCCTTCTTAAGAGCTTTGCCTGCAAGAGCAGGAACATCTTTTCTTGGCTGGGAAGGAGAGAGGGAGAGAAAGAAATCAGGAAGAGGTTTCAGAGATAGAGAGAAATAGGAAAGAGGTCTTGGGCAGGGGGAGGGGGGAGGGAGGAAAGTGGTCTCAGAGGGACAGAAAGAAATTGGGAAAGCGGTCTCAGAGGGACAGAAAGAAATAGGGAAGAGGTTTCAGTGGGAGAGAAAGAAAGAGGAAAAGGCTCCGGCTCGGACTCCACAGCTCCCAGGGACATCCACAGGGCACAGCGCCTTACACAATTCCAGCCAATCAGAGAACGCACTAAACAATTTCCAGCCAACCAGAGCTTTTCTCACCGATGACTCACGACTTGCCAGGCAGACCCGCAGACCCTAGGGGCCCCCTGGAGCGGAATTTGGGGCTCGGGCCAGGGGGACTGATCCGCACCAGGGGGTCCCCGAGCCCCCTGCCCACCCCTGGGGCTGATCGGGGGGTCCCCCCACCCAGCAGCCGGTGCTGCGGTGGCCGTGGGGCAGAGGGGTGGAAAAGGGGGGTCCGGGCTGGGAGGGGAGGAAATGCGGGGCCGGGTGCTGAGCACAGGGCTGAGCACGCAGAGATGGTTTTGTTCTTTCTGAGCTCACACTGAGCCAAGGCCTGTCCTGCCCCTCGTCCAGCCACGCTGCAGAGGGGCTGGGGCTGTGGGGGAGGTTGGGAGGGGACACAGCCAGGACAGGTGACCCCAACTGACCCCGGGGACACCCCAGACCATAGGACATCATGATCAGGGTATAATGTGGGGAGAACAAAGAGGAAGGAGGGACATTTGGAGTGAGGGTTTTGTCTTCCCAGGTAACACTTAGGCAGGATGGGGCCCTGTTTCGCCGGTGAGCAGAGTCAGCACCAAAGACACAGACACCAACTTCACTTAAGGAGCAGTGTAATTTAGATAATGCAAATTTGCCAAAAATTACAAAAGTATTACATAGGCAAAGCAAAAATCATTATACAATAATTCCAAAAGAGAAGATGTTGAAATGATTATCACTCAACTCTCCATTTCTGGCTGCAGGCCCTGGAGATTCTGTCCCTTCCTTCAGTCAGGGTTGCATTCCCTAACGAGTCCTGGTACCAAATCCTGCTTTCCAAGGCTGGAACAGTGTCTCAGGTTTAGCTGGGTGTGTATACAATTACCATCTGTTAAAGGTGGGGCAGTTATCATCTCTTAATTGAGCAGTTTACTTTATCTCTTCCACAAGGAATCCTCCCTCTGGGGAGATATCTTCTGTTAATGGGCCATTGAGTGTCACTGCGGGACTGCTAGAAATTCCATCATCCCATTGTGAGGTGCTCCGCCCAGAGGGAGGAGCCAAGCATTCCTACCTGGATATAAACTGAGAATGAGAACATCAGAGTCAGCCTTCTCCCACAGGATTCCAGAAGAGCAGCTTTCAGCTCCACTGGATCCCAGAGGAAGACCAGGCCCATCGATACCACCACTGGACTTCCAGAGGACAACTCCACCCTTCTAGAGGATCCCTGCTCCAACAAAACCACATCTCTCACTGCAGGAGGATGGCAGCCACCATTTAACGGGAGTGCTACCAACACCCTGACCCACAGCGTGTCAGGTGGTATTCTGACTCTGTAAGTAGTTTTTTAGTACTATTGCATTTGTAATTTTAATTTTCCTCCTAAATAAATGTTTTTCCTATTCCCATAGCTTTTGATTGACAGCCCCTTATTTTAAAAATTATAATTCCAAGGGAGGGGGTTAACATTTTCCATTTCAAGGGAGGCTCCTGCCATCCTTAGCAGACACCTGTCTTTTCAAATTGACACAATGCCCCAGGACACCCAGGCAGGTGTGGAGGAAGTCATTGCCCCTTTCCCCCTCTCTCCTGCTCCATCTCCCAGCCCAGCATGGCCCCCAGCTGCAGGACAACCCTGCTGCCAACGCCATCCTGCTGGGGCTGTACTGGGGGGATCTCCTTCCCCTTCACTCTGGCACAGAGACAAATCCCATCCTCTCCTTGTCCTTCCTTCCCCAGACAAGGAGCTGAGGATGGAGACCAGGGAGGACAAATCCCCACAGCAGAACCTCGTGGAAGAGAAGCCCCGCAAGTGCTTGGAGTGTGGGAAGAGCTTCAGGCAGAGCTCTTACCTGATCCAACACCAGATGATCCACACTGGGGAATGGCCCTACGAGTGTGGGGAATGTGGGAAGGGCTTCAGCTGCAGATCCAAGCTCCTCACCCACCAACACATCCACACTGGGGAGAGGCCCTACGAGTGTCCTGAGTGTCAGAAGAGGTTTCGGAGCAGCTCCCATCTCCTCCAGCACCAGCAGATTCACACGGATGAGAGGCCCTTCCGCTGCCCCGACTGCGGGAAGGGCTTCAAGCACAACTCCAGCCTCACCAGGCACCGGCGCATCCACACTGGGGAGAGGCCCTACGAGTGCACCCAGTGTGGGAAGAGGTTTCAGACCAGCTCCGTTCTCTGCCTGCATGAGCGCATTCACATGGATGAGAGGCCCTTCCGCTGCCCTGAGTGCGGGAAGAGCTTCAAGCAAAATGCCCACCTCATCACCCACCGGCGCATCCACACTGGGGAGAGGCCCTACGAGTGTCCCCAGTGTGGGAAGAGGTTTCACACTAGCTCCAGTCTCCTCCTGCATGAGTGGATCCACACGGATGAGAGGCCCTTCCGCTGCCCTGACTGTGGGGAGGGCTTCAACCGCAACTCCACCCTCATCAGGCACCGGCGCATCCACACTGGGGAGAGGCCCTACGAGTGTCCCCAGTGTGGGAAGAGCTTCACCCAGAGCTCTCACTTGACCAGACACCAACAGATGCACTGGTAAGGGAAGCCCTGCAAATGCCCCCACTGCAGTGCTCTTCATGCACTGCTCCAGCTTCATCCCCTATTGGAGGTCCCACGTTGGGAAGAGCCCTGGTTTTCTGTGTTCCCCATGATCCATGCTGGGAAGACACCTGTACCTTTTCCTGCCCCTGCCAGTGACATGATGTGGGATTGAAGAACATGAGGGTCTGGCCGTGGCCGTGACATTACATTCACTCCCACCTCAGGTCATTGCCAGGGGCAGGAAAGGGACTCTCTCTCTCCCCGAGGAGAAGGGTGTCCTTTCCAGGCAGGAGGAAATACATGGGCAGGAAGAGCCAGCCGTTGATGTTGTGGTTTTCCCTTTAAGTTGATTTTCTTATTCTTTCTGTTATCAATATTGTTTCTGTTCCTCTTTGTTCTTTATCTTGTTTCTGTTCCCAATAAATTTTTCTTATTCCAGCCTGGGACCTTTGCCTTTTGTGCTTTTCATAGAAGTCGGGAGGGCAGCGAGGGCATCATGGTTTTAGCGGGAGCAGGAAAGTGAGGAACTCCATTCCTGAACCCCAGCCCATGAAAACCGAGCATCCCAGCTGGTCCCAGCCCTGGTGGCCATGGCAACAGCCTTGGGAGCGGGTCCCTGGCTGGGGCTGTGGGAACCTCTTCCCTCTAGTGCCCAGGGACAGGAGTGGAGGGAATGGCTGCAGCTGAGTAGGGGCAGGCTTAGGTTGGATGTCAGGAAAAGGTTTTTCCCCAGAGGCTGCTGGGGCCCTGCCTGGGCTCCCCAGGGAAGGGTCCCAGCTCCAGGGATCTCTGAGCTCCAGCAGCATTTGGACAGTGCTGCCAGGCCCCGGCTGGCATTGTTGGGGTGTCCTGTGCAGGGCCAGCAGTTGGACTCAAGGATCCTGATGGGTCCCTCCCAACTCAGCCAATTCTGTGGTTCTGGGATCCCATGACCCTGGGGATGGGACTGCAAATGGTTGCCATGGCAATGGGCTCTGGCTGCAGGCCTGAACTGGTGTCCATGGCAACCACCCCGGCATGGGGTCTCCATGGAGCTGCCCAGCGACTGACCATACCAACAGGGGGCTGGTGATGGTTGTCATGGAAACTGACCAAAGCAACAGGGTTCTGGTGATGGTTGCCATGGAACCTGACCACAGCAACAGGGGGCTGGTGATGGTTGCCTGCTGAGGATCAGATTTGTCACAGGCCCTCAGAGGGGGTCCATGGGGACTTTCCAAGAGTCTCCAGGCTATTCAAGAGCTGGAATGTCACAGGCAGAGACAGGGGCTCCATGGAGACCTCCCAGGGCTTTCTGGGGATGGTAAAGAGCCGTGAGGTCACAGGCAGTCACAGCCATTCCATGGTGACATCCCAGGGGACCTTGGGCTGCAAAGGCACCGATCTGTCACAGGCACTCACGGGGGCTCCACGGTGACATCCCAGGAGTCCCCAGGCTGCCAAAGAGCCGGGATGTTCCAGATACTCCCAGCGGTTCCTGTCATGGGCACAGTGGGAGTTTCAGGCAAAAGCTTTATTTCTTTAATAGAGAAATGCCCGCTGAGTAATGAGGTACAGAAATGACACCCAACAGCCCCTGCAGAGCCCCTAGACTTCTAAAATTCATTCTAAGGGAGGAGACTGGGAGGTGCTGAATCCAATCCCAGACCCAGCATTTGTCAAAGGTGTCAAAGACTGGACAGGTGGAATTGAACCTAAATGCAATTTGTCCCACAGGATTAATGATGGAATACCAGTTAAATTTATTTAAATACAGCTCTGAATGATCCTGATCATGATTAGACAGAGAGATCTTAACCAGAGTTATTTACTCCACAGTACAGGAGCTATAACAATTATTAGAATATTCTGCTCTGTGAAGCAATTTTGAAGTCAAGAGGGCCTTGCTGGTGTGGTTGAAGCCCACTGCAGGCAGAGCCTCCTGCTCCAGCAGGAACTGCCTTTCCTGTGCCATGAGCAGGGCAGGTCCCGCTGCAGGAAAAGCCCCAGGCCAGTCCCAGCTCAGGGAAGGCCTCGGGCACAAGGGCAGAGTGCCGTGCTGGGAGCTGTGCCAGGGAGAGCCTGAGGCACCAAAGGCACCTTGGCAGCAGCAGCTGCTTGCAGGGCATGGCCAGAAGCCTCCCTTGGCACCCTGGCCTGGTGGCCACCACTGCAGAGCTGCTGCCTCAGGGCTCATTTCTGGCTGGGCTCTGAAAAGCCACTTCTGCTCCAGGAGCCCGACTGGGACTCCACTGGCCTCAGCACCTTGGGGACAAGATATTAATGACAAAATTCTTGATGCCAGCAGAGACAAGGCAGGGGCAGAGGAAAGGGCAGAGCCAGGCCCAGGGCCAGGGCTGCCATGGTGATGGTTGTGAGGTCACTGCCCCTGCAGCAGCCTGGCTGCCCTCAGCAGACATTCTGGCCAGAAGTGTGGTGAGGGCACCCAGCACATCAGAGAACCCACTCAACACGAAATCCATCCTTTGTGATGAGACTGTTTCACTGGGTCAGGTTGCACAAAGCTCCTGCTCTTGGAGCATTCCTGGGATGTGGGATCCACTTCTCTGGAAAACCAGTTGCAGTTTTGTGCCACTCTCATTGTAAAATATTTCTTCCTTCTGACAAATGTAAATTCACCCTCATTCAGTTTAAAGATGTTGACCCTTGTTCTCTCATGCAATATTCAAGAGAAAATAAGTTTGATCACTAATTTTCCATTGTCCATTGTCACAGACCTTGGAGAGGACCCAAAAATCTCCCAAGATGGGGTTTGGAGGCCTCATCAGAGAACTAGCAGAGAAAGGCTGAGGGCTCTGGGGTCAGTGGTGTGCAGACTGAGGACAGAACAGGAGTAGCCTGGGAGGGATTGAAGGGTGGTTCCACAGATTCTGGAGTTTTTCTTCATTGTATAAAACAGCCAGAGAAAGAAAAAATGGCACCAAGGGTGTGGAGTGCCCCTGCCCCATGAGGCGGGGATTCTACCCAGACAGACAGCATCTGGTAAAGGGGTGTGATTTAATGAAGATTCCAGCCCTCCAATGGGGCGTGCCCCTGCAAGCCTGGAAAAAGACACTCCACCCCATCTGGTCAAATAAGGAATGGCCCCAGAATGTTCTCCTTTTCTGTACCCCCACTGTTTTAAATTCTACTGCAGTGTCCCCACCTTAGATTTTCCATTGTTTGTCCTCCTCAATCCACCCCTTTGCTGTCCCCAGCTCCTCTTATCTTGGACCTGACCCTAAACTCCACCCCTGAACCCATGACCCTACTCACTCATTTCTTCTCTTGGTCCCTGTCACAATAAAGGATCCTTGGTTGTGATAAACCAAGATCTGTCCTGTGGCCTTCCTTTGCCTGTTGGTCATCGGTGCCTGCCTGAGGTCTGAGACTCCGGGGCCTGGGGGAGTTTTTGTGCCCCTTGCTGCAGCGAAATGCAACACAAGGGCAGCTGGGGAGGCCCAGACTGGGCACCAGGACAAAGGAATTTCCCTGCCAGGGCAGGGCTGTGGTGCAGCACGTCCCCAGAAGGAGCCTGGAGCAGCCCAAGGCTTTGTGTGGGCAGGCAGAGGCAGGCAGGAGGCAGAGCTGTCAGCAAAGGAAGGGGCCAGCCAGGTGGGGCAGCCGGGGGATGAGCACAGCCTGCAGGGACAGAGGCCAGGGCAGGGACACCGTAGCACAGCCTGGGCTGCACAGGGCACAGGGATGGGCAGCAGCTGCCAGGCCCTGACAGAGCCAACTTGGGCAGCACTTTGGCCGTGGCTGCTGGCCCTGGGCCTGAGGCCACGAGGGGACAAGTGACCCTGGCAGCCCTGGGGCCTCATTGCCTCCTTGTCCCTGCTCAGCAGCCTGGCAGGGGCTGCCCCATGGTCTTGCCCTTGGCATTGCCCATCCCCACATTCCAGTGCCCATCCTGGGAAGAGCCCTGAGCAAGGAGGGAGAGACAGGATCTGCCTTGCCAGGGGCTGGGGCTCAGGCCTTGGCCCTTTGCATTCCTGAAACACATCCAGGTTTGCTCAGCACCAGAGACACATTTGCCTTGCTTGTCCCCAGCTGCCATCACTGCCTCCAGTGTTCTGCTCTAGCTGGAACCTAGAGACACTTTCTTAGTTGTGTCCCTGTCAGGGATTTCTTCAAAGTCAGAGAAACTTGTGTTTCAATGTAATTGAGTTTTTGAGGGTTTTGTGACATCACTGATGGTGTTGGGACACCACAGATCTGGCTGTGACATCACAGAGTAGGATATGAGGCCATAGAGCAGAGTCTGCCATCATAGAGAGTGGCTCTGTGGCATCAGAGAGTGGGTGTTACATCACCTGATGGCTGTGTAACATCGCCGAGCAGTCTGACATCACAGAACAGATTGTGACATCACAGGGTGACTTTGTTACATCAGTCTTCTGTGACATCACAGCACTGCTGTATGACATCACAAGATAACACAGAGTTGGGTTTGTGACATCACAGGGACTTTGTGACATCATAGGGGCAGTGTGACATCACAGGAGCTGTGAGACATCATAGAGCTGGTTGTGTGACATCACATGGATTGGATGTCATCACAGGAGTCTGTGTGACATCACAGGGTCTGTATGACGACACAGGAGGCTCTGTGACATCACTGGGGCTCTGTGATGTCACAGGAGGCTGTGTGACATCACAGGGGCTGTGTGAGGTCACTGGTGAGGTCACTCTGCCCTGTCCCCCCTCACAGCCCCCCCAGAGCAGTCCAACCCTGCTCGTGCCCAGCAGGGTCCCCTGTCCCCCCAGGTCCCCCCGCCCCCGGCCCCGCAGCCTCCCCCAGAGGATGTTCCACGAGATCGACCCCAGAGCCTGACACAGGGACAGGGGGCCGGGGCCCTGGGGGTGGGACAGGGGGACAGGGACCCCCCGGCAGCATCCCCGTGTCCCCCAGGGCCAGAGCCTGGGCCAGGGCTCCTTCACCCTGTTAGGAATGACGGCTTGAGAATGCTGAAAAAATCCCGTGCAAGGGATCAGCAAAAACCATATTTGATATTAAGGGACAGCAGCACAAAGTTCCTTGGCAAGAGTCACTCTGCTCCTGCCTGGACACTTCAGGCACACCAGGAAAACAAAGAACAACAAAACCAAACAGAATCCAGGCAATCAAACCAGAAATGAACTGAGAACTCTCCCTGTGTGTGTGTGACAAAAGGGCAAGGATAAAAGGAATAAAGAGATAAAAGCCTAAAAGAGCTCAAACCTAACAGGACTTAATTTATACCTTAACTGATACCTTAAATGCCACAATTTAGCCAAAACCTGCACCTAACACTATTTAACCTGACATGAAACCTACGACTTTGCAATTTAACAGAGGAATAAGACTTAAGAGTGTTCAACTTACCTAATAACTTACATTAAAAGTAACAACTTAGCAAAAGAACAACTCTCAGAAGCATTTAACTTAGCTCATACCTCATGACTGAACTATTCTTAGAGGTCTGACTGACTCAGCTCTCCAAGGCACTCAAACCCCTCAGAGAGCAGCATTTCTGCCACATTTCCCCAGCACAGGCACTCCTGTGTGCACACAGACACAAAGAGTCAGTGCAAGGCACCTGTGAGAAATTCCCCTGAGGGCAGGGAATGCTCACTGTGGATCCTTTGGCATCTCCCCAGCGGGCCAAGGGCTGAGCCTGGAGGAGTGGGGGGATCGGCCCAGGCTCTGTCGCTGTTCAGGATCCCTGAGTGCAGCAAACGGGAGAGTTCCCGGCTGGGAGAGGCCCCACTCAGAGGGAGTCGCTGGCCCAGGAGAGCTCCAAGGGCTCCTTTTGGAGCGCTGTTTGCAGGGCCCCACCAGAGGGGCTTCAGTCCCAGCAATGGCTCATCCTGGCCACACTTGGCATCAGCAGCTTTCTTTGGCACTGTGAGAACAGGGATGTTGTGCCACCGAGGGAACAAAAACAGTTCCCAGGGCTGCTCCTAAAGGAACCAGGAGCTGGTTGGGCAGCAGCAGTGCCTGGAGCAGACAGTGTTTGTGATGAGCTGCAGAGGAGCTGAGCCCAGGGGCTGCTGGCCAAGGCCAAGGCCCAAGGAGCATTTCTCAGCTGGCAGGGCGGGCTGAGAAGGGGAGGGGGGAATGCAGCAGCACAGGGCCATGGAACCAAGGGACCAGTGTGACACTGTGGGGCCCTGTGAGACCAAGGGACCAGTGTGACACTGTGGGACCCTGTGACACCAAGGGACCAGTGTGACACTGGGGGGCCCTGTGACACCAAGGGACCATGGTGACACTGTGGGGCCCTGTGAGACCAAGGGACCATGGTGACACTGTGGGGCCCTGTGACACCAAGGGACCATTGTGACACTGGGGGGCCCTGTGAGACCAAGGGAACACTGTGACACTGTGGGGGCTTCATGGAATCATGGAGAACACTGTGACATTGCTGGGCCTCATCGAATGAAGGGGACCATTGTGACACTGTGTGGCTCCATGGAATGTAGGGATCATTGTGACACTGTGAGGCCCCATCAAACCAAGGGTCCATTGTGACACTGAGGGGCCTCATGGAATCATGGAGACCATTGTGACACTTGGGGGTGTCATGGAACCAAGAGGCCATTGTGACACTGTGAGACCCCATGGAGCCCAAGGTCCACTGCGACATTGCAGGATGGACCTCATGGAACCATGGAGACACCATAAGGACACTTCACAGCCTTATGGAACCAAGGGACCTTTGTGACACTGAGAGGACTCGTGGAATCATGGCCACCATTGTGACACTATGAGGCCCCATGGAAGAAGCAAAGCACTGTGACACTGTGAGGCCTCATGGAACCAGCGAGACCATTGTGACCCTGTGGCTCCCACAGAACCAAGAGGACCATTGTGATACTGTGGGGTCTTGTGAAATCAAGAGGCCTTTGTGACACTGCAGGGCTGCAAGGAACCAAAGCTCCATTGTGACATTGCACGGCCTCACGTCATCAATGGTCCATTGTGACACTGTGGAGCCCAAGGAGACCATTGTGACACAGCAAACCCAGGGTCCAAAGGTCCATTGTGACATTGCAGACCTCATGGAACAGAGGAGTCACATGACATTGTGGGGCCTGGCAAACCCTGGAGACCATTGTGACACTGCAAGGCCTCATGGAGTCCTTGGGACAATTGTGACACTGCAGGGCCTCATGGAATCCTTGGGACTACTGTGACACTGTGGGGCCTCATGGAACCAAAGGGCCAGTGCTGCTCCTCAGGGACTCGTGGAATGAAGGAAACATGCTTGACACCGTGGTGGCCCTTGGGACCAAGAGGCCATTGTGACACTGTGGAACAATGGAGAGCATTGCTGCCCTGCCAGACCTCATGGAACCAAGGATCCACTGTGACACTGCAGGGCCTTGGGGGACCACAGCACCACTGTGACACTGCAGGGCCCAAAAATCCAAGGGAATTTGTGACACCAAAGGGACCCCTGGAGCCAAAGGAACTTTGTGACACTGGGAGACCTCATGGAATCATGGAGACCATTGTGACACTCTGGGACCTCATGGAACTGTGGTGACACCAAGTTGTCTGGGAGTGTTGATCTTCTGGAGGGTAGGAGGGCTCTGCACAGGGCCCTGGACAGGCTGGATCCAGGACCCAAATCCAACAAGGTGAGGGTTAACAAGTCTCAGTGCCGGGTCCTGCCCTTTGGCCACAACAACCCCTGCAGTGCTACAGGCTGGGGACAGAGTGGCTGGACACTCACATTAGCACCCTGGGGCTGCTCACGGGGGTTTTCTGTGCTCAGCATTGGCCTGGCCGTGTTCTTGAGAGAGCCTGGGCAAGGAGCCTGGAGCCCCCAGGGCCTGGCCTGAGGCGTCAGCGCTGCCCCAGCAGTGCCCATGGCCTGTCCCTGCTGCAGCCCTGGCACTGCCACCCCCAGGGCTGTGCCCGGCCCCGAGAGCACTCAGGCCCTACAGCAACACCAGGGCCACCAGGGCAGTGGGGCAGGGCCACGGGAGCAGCACTGGCAACACCAAGTGCTGCTGCTGCTGGGCACAGCTGCTGGGCCAGCACTGATCTGCCCCAGCTCTGCACACAGACATTGCTGCTGCAGCTCCAGAGAAGGCAACACAAGGGCATCTCTGCAGAAAACTCTGCTGGGAGATCCTTTAGCTCCTTTAAAGCCATCAAGAGCGCAGCCCCTCACTGACACAGTCTTTGGCCACAGGGAACGTGGAGAGAAAAAAAAAAGAGAAATGGCACCAGGAATTAATTTACTTAGTGGACAATATGAAAAAAGCAAAACAAAACAAAACACCCCACAAGCAAAGCAAGAAGTATCAAAGATGACTTTTATTTCAAGTGGTTTGCTGAAATTGGACAGCAGTTTAATGTTTCCGAAACCATCCAGTCATCAGTCTCCTCACTGCTGCCTTGAGCTCCTGGTTCCTCAGGCTGTAGATGAGGGGGTTCAGGGCTGGGGTCACTACTGAGTACAGAACTGACAGGGCCAGATCCAGGGATGGGGAGGACATGGAGGGGGACTTCAGGTGAGCAAATGCTGCAGTGCTGAGGAACAGGGAGACCACGGCCAGGTGAGGGAGGCAGGTGGAAAAGGCTTTGTGCTGTCCCTGCTCAGAGGGGATCCTCAGCACAGCCCTGAAGATCTGCACATAGGAGAAAACAATGAACACAAAACAACCAATGGCTAAACAGGCACTAACTGCAATGAGCCCAAGTTCCCTGAGGCTGGAGTGTGAGCAGGAGAGCTTGAGGATCTGTGGAATTTCACAGAAGAACTGGCCCAGGACATTGCCATGGCACAGGGGCAGGGAAAATGTATTGGCCATGTGCAGGAGAGCATTGAGAAAGGCACTGGCCCAGGCAGCTGCTGCCATGTGGGCACAAGCTCTGCTGCCCAGGAGGGTCCCGTGGCACAGGGGTTTGCAGATGGACACGTAGCGGTCGTAGCACATGATGGTCAGGAGGGAAGGCTCTGTTCCAAGGAAGAAGATAATCAGAAAAACCTGAGCAGCACATCCTGTGTAGGAGATGGTCCTGGTGTCCCAGAGGGAATTGTGCATGGCTTTGGGGACAGTGGTGCAGATGGAGCCCAGGTCAGTGAGGGCCAGGTTGAGCAGGAAGAAGAACATGGGCGTGTGCAGGTGGTGGCCGCAGGCTATGGCGCTGATGATGAGGCCGTTGCCCAGGAGGGCAGCCAGGGAGATGCCCAGCAAGAGGCAGAAGTGCAGGAGCTGCAGCTGCCGCGTGTCTGCCAAGGCCAGCAGGAGGAAGTGGCTGATGGAGCTGCTGTTGGACATTTGCTGTGGCTGCACATGGGGACCTGTTCATGTAGAAAGGACAGTGACAAGTCAGGAGAAGCTGCTTTGAGCAAAACCTGTGCCATTCCCTGCAGACTGTCCCCCTGGGACTCACCCACACTTGTTCCCGCTCTGGGAAAACCTCCACCCAGGTCCCGGCCTGATCTCCAGCTGTGCTGGCTGAGTGTGCCAGGAGCAGCCAGGCCTGTGGGGGGGGGCTCTTGAGGAACCATCCCTGCTCCACTGCCCTGGGTTTGTGGCCATGGGGCAGGGGGACAAAGCTGGATATTCAGGAGTTCTCAAGGGAATCACTCCAAATGCAGAAAGGCTTGATAGCATCTGCACTCAGACTTCTAAAGTAAATAGAGGGCAGAAGTTAGTGTAAGGATTGTTTTCCTACCCACACACCATTCCTGGCTCTCTGAGGTTAGAAATCCCCAGCATTTCTGCTGCACTCAGAGTTTGCCATTAAGAGATGGGAGAGGCAAAGGATTCCCTGTGGCTCAGGGAAGGTGAGGGGCTGGATGGGCTTGTTCCCAGCTGCCCTGGCTTTGCACCTTTGGCTGCAATCAGAGCACAATCACACTCCAGGGTCACCCTGGAGTAAACCAGACCCTGCCCAGAGCAGAGGGATCCCTGAATGTCTCACCCTCTCTCAAGGTCTCTGGGCAAGGTCTCAGCACCCCCTTGTGCCAAGGACACTCATGGCTCCCTTGGCAAACCCAGCAGCATTTCCTCAGCTCTGGCAGCTCTCCCCTTCCCTGTGTGACATTCAGGGAACTTCCAGAGGCTCTGGCACAGATTTGCACCCAGGAGGGCAGCTCAGAGCTTGGAAGGGCACAGCAGGGAGATCCCTGTGTGTGCCCATGATGGGATCTCAGGGAGGGGGCTCAGCTCATTCCCCTTTCCCATGGACTGCTTTGCCCACAGCCCCACAGGTGCCAGGGAAGCTTGGACACCCCATTCCCATGGATCCCCCTGCCTGGCAGGAATGCCAGGGGCAGTGCCTGACCCAGCTGCTGCAAATGCCAGAGCCTCCCTGAGAGCAGCAGATAACAGTGACAATATCAGGGCTGTGCAGAAACAAGAGAAGATGTTGTGGTGCTGTGCCTGAGAGGGCAGGGCAGAGACACCCGGGTACTCAGGACAGTGTTCCTGTGCCCAGCTGTGCCCGGCACCTCCCACACACCAACAGTGCCCTCCTGCCCCCAGCACTGCTCTCCTCAGCCCCCTCTCCCTCCCTCAGCATCTCCCTGGGCCTGGACATTCCCTCCTGAGAGGAGCCTTGTCCCTGCCAGCGCTCACAGAGCCCATCCCACCCTGTGTGCCCTGGCCCCAGCCCTACAGAAACCTGCCTGTGTGCAGGGCCCTGGCTGGGGCAGGCTCTGTGTGCAGGTGGGCAAGGGCAGCTCAGGAGAGCCCTGCTGGGCCCTGCAAAGGTGATGCTGCTGCTGTCCCGGGCTGAGGAGGGGCTGAGGGCCCTTTGGGAGGCTCCCAACAGAGAGACTGACCACCCAAAGTTACAGTTCTGGAGTCTCTGTAAATGTTCAAACATTCCTTTAATGATCCTGTGTGTCCCTTTCAACTCAGAATGTTCTGTGGTTCTGGGATTACAATTCCTGTTCTGCTTCTCTCATCCCCCTGATGTCATACTCAAAAGAGAAAAAACCCCTTGCAACCGTGTTAGAACAATAAAGTAAAAACCAGACATTTATTGGAAGCTTCCAGGTGTCCCAGTGGGGATGGGGCACACCTGGGGCCTGATTTCAACAATTTATTAAGGTTGATAAATCAGGATATTTAACAGGAACATCCAATAGGAGATTCAGTTGCCCCAGTTATGCACCCCTGGCTCAACTCATTGGAGTAGGTCCAAGGGCTTCTTTGCCTCTACTTTTTGTTGTGACTGCTCACATTCTGGTCAATAAAAAAAATTTTCTTGTAGGCTCTCTTCCTAATAATAAGGCTATTTGATAATAACACAGATAATAAGACAGTATTTCAGGAATGTATTTAGACAGTCAGCCCATTGTTCTAAAATCTAAGAGAAAGGTTAGGAAATGTACCAGAGTTAATAAGGGTTCTAGTTATAGAAATATATAATAGCAGCTTATTAAGAGTAAAAAAAAAAGAGTTTAATGGAAAAAAATAATGATTATAGATTTATAGCTATATAATTGTATTTTACAGAGGCATGAATATATGAAAAATATAGAAAAAGCAAAAATCTTTTTGTCACCACCCCAACATTCCCATCCTTCTCCAAGAAGGAAATTGAAAACACTCTCAGGAAACCTCCTGATCCTTACAGCAATCCCAGGCTTACCTTCTTTGAGAAGTGCCCTCCAGAGCTCTGCCCAGGCTGGTCTGGAGCTGGGAGCAGCCCTGCCCCACCCAGCCCCTCTCAGCAGCAGCACCTGCCCTGCTCAGGGGGGCTCCTTCCCCCCAGAGCTTCTCCCAGGAGCTGGGAGCAGCTCCCCAGGGCTGGCTGAGAGCTGTCCCTGGCAGGCAGCAGAGTCCCTGCCCCAGCACAGTGCCCTGGGCTGCAGGACCCTGCTCTGCAGGACAGCCCTGGGCACCCCTGGCTGCTCTGCACAAGAGAGAATCAGAGAATGTACTCACAGAGTCTGCAGGCATTGGGATGTTCCAGCTTTAGGAGATGGCTCCAGGAGCTGCAGCTGCATTGTCCTGCAGCCAGAGGTTCCTGTGCCAAGGGCTGGCAGTGATTGTGCCCCAGGCACTTCTCAGCACCTTCCCAGCCCTGACTGATTGAAGCTCTCTGTGCCTCTGTGCTGTGCCCGGGGTGGCTGCAGGCAGTGCCCCAGCCCTGCTGGGCTGGGAGAAAAGCTGCTCATCAAGAGAAATGTGCTTTTGAAGCTTTTCTTGGTTACCAGGAGCTGCCTCTGTGCCAGGAGCCCAGCCCAGCTCAGCAGCACAGACACAGCACAAGGACTTTAATGAGCCTCTGGGGCTTTGTGCTGAGGACCTGAGCATCAGCCCTTGAGAGTGAGCTGAAGAAACCTCTCCAGAACTCCAAGTCAGAATCCAACTCCAAAGTTTCTTGGACTTTTAATGGGTCCCACTGAGGGACACGACTGAGAAAGTGTCCCCAGGCCCCAGGCAGAGCAGAGAACTGGAGGCAGTGATGACAGCTGGGGACAAAGAGAAGCCAAGTCTTGGTGCCCTGGGGCACAGCAGGGTCTGTGCCACCACGGGCTGGGAGGAGACACCTTGTCCTGAGGCACTGGGGCCTCCTGGCACAGCCCCAGCCAGGCTGGGCACTGTCAGCTCCTTGTCCTGCCCTCAGCATCCCCCCCTAGCCCACATCCCAGTGGCTCAGGGATCTGCTGGAAGGAGTCCCTGGGGAGCTTTGCTCAGCAATGGCCCTGGGGGCTCCTGAATGCTCCCAGGGACTGCAGGGTTTTCAAAGGACTTTGGGTTTGGCTTTTGCCTTGGAGTCTCTGAGAGGTGTGAGCAATCATGGCCTCCAATTATCTGCTGTAATTAGTCCCTGGAGAGGCTTTGTCAGTAACAACAATAAGTGGGCTCATTAATGCTTCAAGGTACTTCAGTTCTTTTAAGGTACTTGGTGTTTCCCTTTGGATACAGACTCTGGGAGAGGTTTGTGCAATCATGGCCCCAATTATCTGCTTTAAGGAGTCCCTGGAGAGCTTTGTACTGACACTCCGTGGGGCTCATTAATGCTTTGAGATACTCAAGGTTTTTAAGGTACTTTGGATTTTCCTTTCCACACTGAATCTCTGAGAAGTTTTTGTGCCATCCTGGCCTCCAATTTTCTCCTCCAAGGAGTCCATGAGGAGCCACTTTTGGGATGGACCTCAGTGTGACCCATTCATGCCTTGAGATTCTTTGGGGTTTTCTTCTGACTTTGGCTCCTGGAAAGGTTTGTGCAATCTCCTCTCAGGCCCTGAGGTTGCAGGGCTCAGCTCCAAATGCACAGTGGGGCTCATTAGGATCAAGCAAGTCCTGACAAACCATGGCTCTGCCTTGATTTCCCTCTGGTCTAGTTCATGTCAGCAGGAAGTTTTCCTTTTACAGTTATGGATTCCTATTTCAATGAGCTTCTAAGAAATATTTAATTCTATTTTAAAGAATGTATTTTATTACTGTTCTCTTTAGGGAAGAGGTGATTGCAGCACTCTGTGTTTGATATTGATGTTGGACCACTCCCAAGGAGGTCTGGCCAGGTCAGAGAAGTTGTACCTTGAGAGCTGACTCAGCATGGACAACCTTCCCTCACATTCCCCAACTTCATGTGAGAAACCATTATCACTTTCAAAAATTTAAATTATTAAGATCTTATCAAAACACAACAGAAGACTGAATAAAGAGAAGGACACAGCACTGGGAGCAAAGGATTCAGTCACTGTGTGCTTATTTACAAAATGGATGTTCTGTCTTTTATACTTCCAGCCCCTCCCAAAGCTTTGTCAATCGACTCCTGTCCAGTGGTGCAGATCACTTTATTACATCTTGATTGGAGGTCAGGTGCTGCCATAGTAACAAGCTGACCCTCCCAAATGCCCCAACTACTGAGGCCATCCCATGATAACAAGGCAAGGGGGAGGGGAAGGATAATTATACATCCACAAAACTTCTCTTAACATATATTTAATATTCACCCCTTAATTGTGAGAGTCAACCATAGCATTACTCATCTATAACAAACCCCCCTTTTCTTTTTCTATTAGTCATTTTGCTCAAACAGTTAAGTAAAAAATTTCCTCTCTCTCTTGAATGAGTCATACCAGCATCTGTTGATGTGGGCAAGGACAGCGGGAAGAGGAGAAAAAATCTCAGGTTTTCCTTGGACACACTTATTTGGAATGGACAAAAGGGCATCACAGAGGTCCAGTATGGCTTTGACTCCCATCTACCATGCCTATGTGGTTGCTACCCATAGTCAGTGTATCTTAGGGGTGAGTACAGAGGCCAACTCGGTCCTGCCCTCCAGTCCCTGTTGAATTAAAAGACAACTGAGGAGAGGAATGACAGAGGTCTGGTCTGGCCTTTTGTCCCTACCTTACCATGCCTACGGGGTTGCCGCCTGCAGCAGGGCTATGGAGCCTTCTTGGTAGTGAGCAAAGCAGCCAACCCGGTCTTGCTCTCCTCCCTTTGTCTTATTTTCTTGATGAAGCTGTCCCATTACCTTTTACAGTCCCTTGTGTACTTCTCCTCAACAGATGCTGGTAATTCTCACCCATTAAAACAGGAAGACAGTTCTCAAGCTGGTTGGTGGAAGCTTGACTCTACTTTTTGGGCATCTTGGTGTTTTTCTGGTTTTCTTTCAGTCTCTGCTTGAGAGTCAATCTCATTTCCCCTTTTTCTATATCCACAAGCAGATAGAAGGGTTTGTCTAAGGCAGGAAGACTCAGTGCCGGTACACTGACTAATTTTTGCTTTAAAGCTTCAAACTTTTGTTCATCATCTTTTTCCCACCTAATCTCTTCTTCAACTAACTTTTCATACAAGATCTGGATGGCCTGCATGTATCCTTCAATCCATAGCCTACAATATCCCCACAAGCCTAAAACCTGCTGACTTCCCTCTTAGTTTTTGGCCCTAGGAGTGAGACTATCCCCATAATTCTCCCAGGGTTCAGCTGCCAGCTCCCTTGACAAATCACATGTCCTAGGTACTTCCATTTTTACAAAATGGAGAATCCATTTTGATATCCAAAAACTTAGTTCCCCAGAAAATTTAACAACACTATGGTCGATTCCCAAACTTCTTTTTCTTCCAGTCCTGATAGAGCAAATAATTTACATATTGGATGAGCTTTATCCCAGGTTTAATGGAGAAGTGGTTTTAGTACTTCTCCTCCTAGGGTTTGACCAAACAGGTTTGGGGATTTGGAAAACCCTTGGGGAAACCCAGTCCACTGAAGCTGTTGCTTCCCCCAGAATCAGGGTTCTCCCATTCAAAGGCAAATATAACCCACTTTCCTCTGCCAGAGAGCACACCCAAAAAGCATCTTTTAGGTCTGTCACACTGAACCACTGGGATGTTACTCAGTAGTCTATAGGGATTAGGCACCACTGGGTACCGATTCACTGTTCTTTTGTTCACTTCTCTCAACTCTTGGACAAGCCTGTAAGTCCCATCTGACTTCTTTCCTGGTAATATGGGTGTATTATGGGGGGACATACATGGCTTTAAGGGCCTGTCCTCAAGTAGGTCCTGGATCACCGGCCGTAGTCCTTGTCTCCCCTCCAGGGAGAGTGGATGTTGCCGTACCCAAAATGGATGGTTTTCATTAGCTATTTTTATTACTATAGGTTTGATGTTTAATTTACGTCCATTTTTTAGTTTTGCCCACATCATCTCATGAATTTTCTCCTCATTTCCTTCCCTTAACTGGAGAAGCTTAACTACCATCTTCCCTTTCTCTGGGAGCACTCCATCCTAATAAATTTCACCCTGCATTTGGAACTAACAGAACATCCCCAATTCCTATTTTATTTGTTCCTTCAAACTTTATTGGCATTATAACTGAGGCTTTGAACCTTTCCCCTTGTCTTGGTTTGAAAAGACAGGTGTCTGCTAATGAAGGCAGGAGCCGCCCCTGAAATGGAAAATGTAAACCCCCTCCCTCCGAATTGTTATAATTTTGAAATTGAGGGGGCTCTCAGGCACAGATATGGGAGCAGGAATAAGGGAAGAAAATAAAAATTAGGGAAGAAAATAAAAATAAAAGAAACAATGCAGTAAGACAAAACAGCACTGACAGGCTCAGAATATGACCTGACACCCTGTGGGTCAGGGTGTTGGTAGCAGTGCAATTGAAATGGTGGCTGCATTCCTCCTGCAGTCTTCCTGCAGACAGGTGTGGTTCTGTTGGAGCAGTGATCCTGTAGAAGGGTGTAGTCTTCTTCTGAAGGTCCAGTGGTGGTATAGATGGGCCTAGTCTTCCTCTGGGAATCCAGTGGAAAGGCTGTTCGGTTGTCCCAAAATCTCAGATTCTATCCAGGTAGGAATGCTTGGCCCCTCCTCTGGACGGAGCATCTCCCAATGGGATGATGTAACTGTTATCAGTCATGCAGTGACATTCATTAGCCCATTAACAGCAGATGTCTCCCAGAGGGAGGATTGGTTTGTGGAAGAGATAAAGAAAAACTGCCCAATTCACAGAAGATAACTGCCCACCTCTAACAGATGGCAAATAGAACACACATATTGCCTTGCAATCTAGGACATTATCCACCCCTTATTCTATTTCCATCTGCATCACAATGAAACCTTACACACTGTTCTCATTTAAGACTAGGTTTCCCTGTGGTACACAACGGATTTCTCCATCTTTCTGCATTACCCACCAAGTGTAACCAGGTCCTCGAGCAAAAACAATTCCACAGATGGGTTTGTCTTTGCCTGAGGTGGGATTAATCCAAACAGTCTTTCCTAAAATATCTTTCATGTGTACAACAGGGACTTTATCTCCATCCACTGTGTGCAAGGGTTCAGACTGGGCAGGACCAGCTCGATTGATGGACCCTCAGGTGTTGACCATCCAGGCGACTTTTGCTAAGTTCATTTCCTAAGTTCTTAAAGTCCCCCCCAGGTGCCTTCAGGGTAGTCCTAAGCAGTCCATTGCACCGTTCAACTTTCCCTGCAGCTGGTGCATGATAGGGGATATGATATATCCATTTAATACCATGTTCCCTGGCCCAGGGGTTGATAAGGCTGTTCTTGAAATGGGTCCCGTTGTTTGATTCAGTTTTCTCAGGGGTTCCATGTCTCCACAGGACTTGCTTTTCCAAGCCCAAGATGGTGTTACGGGCGGTGGCATGAGGCACAGGGTGGGTCTCCAACCACCCAGTGGTGGCTTCCACCATGGTCAGCACGTAGCACTTGCCTTGGCGTGTCTGGGGCAGTGTGATGTAGTCAATCTGCCAGGCCTCCCCATACTTGTACTTGGACCACTGCCCACCATACCACAGGGGCTTCACCCGCTGGGCCTGTTTGATGTCAGCACACGTCTCACAGTCATGGATAACCTGAGAAATACTGTCCATGGTTAGATCTACCCCTTGGTCTCGTGCCCACCTCTAGGTGGCATCTCTGCTGTTATGACCTGAGGCATCGTGGGCCCATCGAGCTAGGAACAGCTCCCCCTTGTGTTGCCAATTTAGGTCTGTCTTTGACACCTCTATTTTTGCTGCCTGATTTACCTGTTCATTGTTTCAATGTTGCTCATTAGCCTGACTCTTGGGGACATGGGCATCTACATGGCAGACTTTCACATGTAGCTTCTCCAACGGAGTTGCAATGTCTTTCCATTCATCAGCAGCCCAGATTGGTTTTCCCCTACGCTGCCAGTTGGCCTTTTTCACCTTTCCAGCCAGTCCCACAGGGCACTGGCTACCATCCATAAATCAGTGTATAGGTAGAGCTTTGGCCACTTCTCTCTGTCCAGGGCCAGCTGAAAAGCCTTGAGTTCAGCAAGTTGATTTGATCCACCTTCTCCTTCGGTAGCTTGAGTGACCTGTTGTGTGGGGCTCCATACAGCTGCTTTCCACTTCCGGTTCATCCCTAGGATACGACAGGAACCGTCTGTGAAAAGAGCATAGCGTGTTTCCTCTGCTGGTAGATGGTTGTATGGTGGAGCTTCTTTAGCACATGTCACTTGCTCTTGTTCCTCTTTATCAGTGAGATCAAAGTTTTCACCTTCTGGCCAGTTTGTAATTATCTCCAAAATCCCAGGGCGATTCAGGTTTCCAATATGGGTGCGCTGTGTGATCAGGGCAATCCATTTACTCCATGTAGCATCAGTGGCGTGGTGGGTGGTGGGAGCCTTTCTCTTAAACATCCACCCCAGCACTGGTAGTCAGGGTGCCTGGAGGAGTTGTGCTTCCCTGCCAATCACCTCTGAGGCATCTTGAACTCCTTCATAGGCAGCCAAGATTTCCTTCTCTGGGGGAGTGTAGTTGGCTTCGGACCCTCTGTAGCTTCAACTCCAAAATCCCAGTGGTCGATGCCGAGTCTCCCCAAGCACCTTCTGGCAAAGGCTCCAGGACAAGCCATTGTTCCCGGCTGCAGAGTAGAGCACCTCTGGTCCCGTCCTGACTGGGCCAAGGGCAACTGCATGAGCGATCTCCTGCTTGATCTGGGCAAAAGCTTGCTGCAGCTTAGGGCCCAGTGGAAATCGTTCTTCTTGCAGGTGACCAGGTAAAGAGGGCTCACAATCTGGGTGTACTCAGGAGTATGCATTCTCCAAAAACCCATGGCACTGAAGAAAGTTTGTGTTTCCTTCTTGCTAGTTGGTGGAGACATTGCGGTGATCTTGTTGATTACCTCAGTGGGAATCTGATGCCGTCCATCTTGCCACTTTACTCCCAGGAACTGGATCTCTCGGGCAGGTCTCTTGACTTTGCTCTTCTTGATGGCGAAACTGGCTTCTAGCAGAACTGGATGATCCTCTCTGCTTTTTCAAATACTTCCATTGCCATGTTCCCCCACACAATGATGTCATTGATGTACTGCAGGTGTTCTGGGGCCTCACCCTTTTCCAGTGCAGTCTGGATCAGTCCATGGCAGATGGTGGGGCTGTGCTTCCACCCCTGGGGCAGTCGGTTCCAGGTGTACTGCACGCCCCTCCAGGTGAAAGCAAACTGAGGCCTGCATTCTGCTGCCAGAGGAATGGAGAAAAATGCATTAGCAATGTCAACAGTGGCGTACCACTTTGCTGCCTTGGACTCCAGCTCATACTGGAGTTCCAGCACGTCCGGCACAGCAGCACTCAGCAGTGGAGTCAATTTGTTCAAGGCATGATAGTTCACAGTCAATCTCCATTCCCTGTCAGACTTGCGCACAGGCCTGATGGGGCTGTTAAAGGGTGAGTGGGTTTTGCTGACCACCCCTTGGCTCTCCAGCTCACGGATCATTTTGTGGATGGGGATCACGGCATCTCGGTTCGTCTGATACTGCCGGCAGTGCACCGTCGCAGTGGCAATTGGCACTTGTTGCCCTTCCACGTTCAGGAGACCTACTGCAGATGGGTTTTCTGACAGTCCAGGCAAAGTGTTCAACTGCTTAATGTTTTCTGCCTCTACAGCAGCTATTCCAAAAGCCCACCTGAGTCCCTTTAGGTCTTTGTAATAGCCATCCCAGAGAAAGTCTATGCCCAGAACACACGGGGCCTCTGGGCCAGTCACAATAGGATGTTTCTTCCAGTCTTTCCCAGTCAGGCTCACCTCGGCTTCCAACAGGGTCAATTGCTGTGATTCCCCCCAGCACGCCAGCAAAGGAAACAGGTTCTGCCCCCACATATCCCAATGGTATCAGGGTACAGTGCACACCAGTATCAACTGAGGCATGATATTTTTCTGGTTCTGATGTGCCAGGGGCCATCGGATCCACACCATCCAGAAGATCCACTTCTCCCGTGCCTCTCCCTGGCTAGAGGCAGGGCCCCTCTAACCCTGGGTATTATTTCTTTCCTGGGCATACATGGCAGAGGTTCCTTGAAGGGGATCAGACAGATCATACTCAGCAGCTCGGTCATGGGAGAATGAGGCTACCTTCACTTTACTGGAGTTCCCTTGATTAGTGTTTCCCTCCTTGAGTTGACACACTCGTGCTGCCAGGACAGAAGTGGGTTTCTCATTCCACCTTCCCATGTCTCTGCCCCATGGTCCTGCAGAAAGAACCACAGGTCAGCCCGTGGGGTGTACCCTCTCTCTCTAGCTGGGGAACGTTGGGCTCTGACTTTGGGGCCTGTGACTCACACTGGTGCGATGTGGGAACTGTTCCTCCTCACCTCCTCCTTCATCTCCTCTCTGAGTTCTTGGAGCACAGCAGAGACATGAGCCTGCATCAGGCCATTGATCATACTTGAATAATTTCTAAGCTTGTTGGCAACAGAGCCCACTGTCTCTCAGTTGGTATCGGCATTAATTGTTTCAATTAAGGTGATGTATTGAGATGGCCCCAGATTTGCCAGACTCCCACACATTTGCCCTGTGCACCTGAACTTGTCAGGGTCATTTTCATACTGTCCATCCCTCCCAAGGAGACCTCCAATACTGCCACTTCTCTCAGCTGTTAGATACCCTCCTCCCCCCTCAGAGGGTCTTCCAGCACATTCTATGGTGGTGCTCCTGCATTCTCTCCCTGTGGACAAACCTCTCTCTGGCACTCATTAAAAGCCGCTCCCAGAGGGAAAAGGGAGCCTGGCTCCCTTACAAAAATCTGATTGATACCTGAGTCCTGGGTCAAGGGTCCCACATTCCTTGCCTCACCATCATCCAGTTGCACACCTGTACCAATAAGGTCCCAGACCCAAAATAGACAGGTTGTATAAGCCTCACATCCCCTTTGTACAATGACTTTGTGTAGATTACAGAGACTTTTGTACATCAGGGACTCAGTGATGATCTCAGCTGTTGTCTCTCCTGTGGGTTGTGAGGGCCCTCCTTTCTTATCCTCATCTGGGTGCTCTGGCTTCATCTCAGACCTCCTTGTTTCTACTGGGGCAACTGCTGCTGGCTGTGATTGCCTTTGCACTTCAGCTGGAACCTGGACAGTTGTAACATCTGTGGGTTCCACTGCTGCACCTTCAGACTCTCCCTCTTTGAGGCAGGGGAAAGGTTTTTCACCAGCTGGGGAAATGTACTCCTTCAGCATCTGGCCCATCATTTCATTAGAACCCCCACCCAACCTGGGTGGTTCATTTCTGAGATGGGCTCTGGGGCAGGGTCAGGCTCTGGGGCAGCAGCATCCCTTGTCTCTGGGGTAGGTATCAGTGTGGTTATCCAGGTTAATCTTCCCTTATCTCTGAATGCTAAATGTAACAGGCCTATCAGCAACACCAACCACTGTATGGTATCATTAGCATTTAGAGTGGATCTGAACCCTTTGAAACCGGTGGGGCAGACCCAAAGAGCTGGGTGAAGGGCTAGGAGAAAATTTCCCCCAGTGTCATTTCCTCACAGTAAGTACCATTATTAAAGTAACCCAAAAACATACACTTAGTGTCTCATAGCTCTGAATCCATGTGCCTGCCTTCCAGAGGAAGTTAAAAATCCATTAATCCCTCACCTTATTAAGCCATAAAGCAAACTGGATAATAGCCACAGCAGCCTTAGCTATGGTGAGCCTGTGTTCCCAGGGATGGCCAGGCTGCTCCTGATGGGGCAGAAGGAAGAGCTCCAGGCCCTCTGTGAGGGTGACTGAGGGCAGTGGGCTGACAGCAGGAGCTGGCTGGGTGAGCTGCAATCCCTGGGCAGGGAGCTGCAATCCCTGCCCTGGCTGTGGTGGGCTTTGCTCCTTGTGTGGAAGAGGGGTCCTGTGGGCAGAGCACACAGAGATTTCAGGAATGCGGGCAGGGGGATTCATGGCCAGCACTTTGTATCTGATCCCCTTGGCCCCTCCTCTCTTGTGGCCATAGCAAGAGCTAGTAGGATGGCCCTGGCAGAAAGGTCTCCTTGGATTCCTGCACATCCAGGTTCTGACTGTGGCTCTGTTCCTCTCTCTTTCAGCCCTTCAAGGCCTGAGTGAAGACAACAGCCCCTCCTGCATAAGCATATTTGTTCAGGTGATGTTTGAGGGAAGAGCTGCAGAACTACTTTTATCTGCAGGCTCAGAAGAACCAGTGTCTCTTTAAGACCTCCAGATCTCTTGGAAGGTGAGACCACCTGGAGACCAGAGGAGATCAGCTGGAGCTCCAGGCACAGCTGATGACTGGCACAGCTGAGCCTGTGGGAAGCTCCCATAGCTCCTGCCTTCTCTCTTGCTGTTGACAGCCCTCAGAACCTGCCCATCCCCTTTCTTCCCTCCCAGCTCATCCCTTTGCTTCGCCTTCCATTAATAAACAGTTTGGCTTCTTTGCTTTATCTGCATCTCTGTGGAGCTGGAGCAATGCAAATCTGGAGCCCTGGGACACACAGGCCCCTCCTGCCATTCTCTTCCACACCGTGTTTTGTGCACAGACACAGAGGAACGAGGGCAGATCAGGCTGGAAAGGTCCCTTTGCTGAAGGTCCAGTTCCACAACACTGTGGAGTTACAGATCTTGCTGAGCACCCTGGAGCCCCTGGACTTTGGAAGAGCAAACCTGAGGATGCTCTGAACCCAGCTGTGAGGGATTCCATGGCAAGCATCCATGGAGGGCAAAGGAGCTTGGAATGCTGGAAGGTTTCAAGAACAGCTTCCTGAAAGCACAGCAGTGCTCCATCCCTGCACAGGATCAGGAAGAGGGCAGAACCAGAGACCATCTGGGCTTAACAGAGAGATTTGGGTGTGCCTAAGGGCAAATGAAGCGCAGCACGGTGCCTGAGACTCGGAGGCGCGACCGTGCCAGTGCCCAGAGCGCTGTCAGGCAGTGCTGGGATCCCAGGTGTGGTTCTGGTCCCCACAACCAAGGAATGGCAGCCCCAGGCTCAGACCCAGTCAAAAGCCAAACAAGTGAGACCAGAGGGAGGGCACCTTTCCAGTTTCTCTTGGGCATGGCTGCAAAACAGCCCCTGCTGCTTCATCCTCTGCCTGTGTTTGGAGTGTGCTGGTGGCAGAGCCAGCCAGGTTGTGCTCTGCCTTCCAAAGCCTGTTGGGAGCCAGCATGAAAAGCTCTGCATGCACAGCTGAGAGTCCTGGAAGGTGCTGGCAAGAGCATCCTGCAGGAACAGGGCTCTGGGCTCTGGCTGGGAACAGCCTGGTTTTGCTGCTGTGACTGCAGGCAGGAGTTGAGGCAGGTGAAGAGGCAGTGGGCAGCTTGTGTTTGTAGAGGGCCTGGGGCTGCCCCTCTGAACCTCCACCTGGAAACACACTTGGGGGAATACGAGCTAGAGCTGGAGTGCCTGTCCTGAAAGGACCTGAAGTCATTCAGCCTTGCCAGCTTTTCTTAAGAGTGTATTGATGTTCCCCAGGAAAGCTACACATTTGGGGAAATGCCTTTGGAGGAAAGGGGCTTGCTTCTCAAGGAAAGTGCTTCCCAGGGAGCTCCCAGTGAGGTGGGAAGGGTGATCCAGGAACCATAGGCCTGGCAGCCTGAGCTTGCCACTGAGGAAGGCCTTGGAGCAGATCCTTCTGAGTGCCATCCCACGGCATGTGCAGGGAACCAGGGGGTCTGCTGGAGGGTGGGGAAGCTCTGCGGAGGGACAGGGACAGCTGGGGGTCCTGGCGGGGTGTTGAGGGCTTCTGTGTTGGAGTTTGGGGGTGTTGGTGTTGGTGGGGTGTCCGGGAAGGAGCTGTCTGCAAGGTGAGAGGTCTAGGCTGGAATTTGAGTCAGATTTAAAGCAGCATCTGTGGTTTGGCACAGATTTGGTTACAGAGGGCAGAAAGACTATCTGTGACTATTCTTGTTCATCGTCCTGATTCTCCTGCAGGGAACAAGAGGGGAGAGCTGTACTTTACTGGCCACTTAGATATCTGTACCAGGGGGAGGATTAGCCCTTTTGCCATCTACTCATTTGTTTGGGCTACTATTGTAACACTGAATGGACTTTAATTTCTTGAGAGCTTTTATTCTTTAAGAGAATTAGGATAAAATCATCCCTTCATAGAAAACCATTTGCAAAAAAAAGAATGGCCCTTTTTTTACCTCTGTGCAGTATTTTAAGTGACTCTCACTGGATTATGTTAAGGCAAGTTAGTTGCTGCTTTGAGACAGAAAGCAGAATTCCAACTCGTCACGTTCTCAGGCCATCCCAATGAAGTTGGGAAGTTTGCAACTTTTTGGAACTACTTGAGTTCAGCAACGGGAAGTAATGCTTTCCTGAAGTGAGGATTCTTAAATGCCAGATTCTTCTGTGCCTTTGCCATTAAGGTGTTTTTGTGCTGAAGGAAATGAGAAAATAATTTCAGCATGGAGTGAGAACTTCTGACCCAGACCAAGTGTTGCCAGCATTGTCTCCAGGTGCTCCTGCCAACAGCCCCTGCAGGAAGGAGCACAGTCCCCAGTGCCCATGGGCTTTGGCTCCCTCTGGCACAGAAGCCCCCCGGGGGCACAGGTCTCTGGGGCAGGAGATGGGCACCAGCGCTGCCAGGGCTTGGAGGGTGGTAGGTCTGCTTGGGCAGGGACTCTGCCACACCTGCTGATGTCAGCGCTCTCCGGGCCCCAGGGCTCAGAGAAGCATTCGTGCCCTGGCCCACACGTTCCATGTCCATGCCACACCCGTGGGTTTCGGATGACCACCAGCCAGGACGTGTCCCAAGGAGGCCGAGCCAGCTTCCCTGGAAGGCCCCGTGCCCTTCCCAGTGCAGCTGTGTTGGCAGCCCTGGAGGCTCCTTCTGCTGCCCTGAGCCCACATAGCAGGGCAGCATTTGCTGATGCTTTGAACCGCTCCTAAAGACCCTGTCGCGCTGTCTTAGACACTTGGGGTGAGAGATTCCTTCAACCTGGGCCACTTTGGGTGGGCTGGAGGCGGCCCCAGGGCAGGCGGCAATGTGTGCAGGGGCCCTTTGTGACACGGTGCTGCGTGGGCACCGTGGCATAGAACAGGTGTCCAAGGGCCCTTTGTGACACGTGGTGACATAGAAGCTGGCAGTGACAAGAGCACACCACAGTGCTCGGAGCACACAACGGGACAGGACGGGACAGAGCGGTGCCGTGAGGAGCCCCCACACAGCGCGCTCGTTCCTGTCCAAACCGGAGCCTTTCCAAGGCGTTATTCCTGCAGCTGAGCTCGAGGCCTGACCACAGGACTTGGTGCCCTGTGGCCTTCCCGAGGCTTTTCTTCTGCAGGTGCCCTTGAGGGCAGAGCGTGGGACTTGGTGCCCCAGAGGCATCTCCCATCCCTGCTGCCAGTGCCCTCGAGGCCAGACCACAATCCTTGACAGGAGTGTCCTGTCCTTGTGGCAGGAGCCCTCGAGACCAGAGTGCAGGACTTGCTGTCCTGTAGCCTTTCTGAGGTTTCTTACTTGAAGGTGCCTTCCAGGCACCACTGCAGGACTTGCTGACTCTGAGCTTTTCTGAGGCATCTCTCCAGCAAGTAGCCACAAATCCACTCAGAGACATGGAGCAGAGACCCCTAAGAGTGCCCAAGCTGGCCTGGGTGGAGGAGGAGGAGGAGGAGAAGGAAGAAGACGCTGGAGCTGCTCCAGCACAGGAGACCAAAGAGGTGGTGCTGTTTGAGCTGCTGCAGGAGGGTGAGTGGCAGAGCTGGGCCACAGGGTTGGTGCCTGCAGCCAGCCTGGCAACATTGCATCCCATCCCATCCCATCCCATCCCATCCCATCCCATCCCATCCCATCCCATCCCATCCCATCCCATCCCATCCTATCCCATCCCATCCCATCCCATCCCATCCCATCCCATCCCATCCCATCCCATCCCATCCCATCCCATCCCCTGGGCCATGCCCATGGACAGGGGCCAGGCAGATACCCTGCAGTGGCTGTGCTCCATCCCCTCAGGCATCCCAGGGCTGTCCCCACCTGGGGAGCGCAGGGCTGGGCTGTGTTCTCCGGCCTCTCCCGCAGCCCCTCAGCTCTGGCTGCGCTCGTTCTTTGCCAGGTGCAGCCCTGGAGCGCACGGGAGAGCAGGGCCCCGCCCGTGGCCTCTTCCGCCGAACAGCGCAGGTACCTGCAGCCACCCCCACCTGGGCTGGGCCTGCTGTCACCGCACTTGGAGAATTCCATGCAACATCCCTGGCTTCTTGCCCTTCTCCTACAGCTGGTTTGCAAATTCATCAAGAGAATTCAGGAGGAAGACACCAGCACCATGGGAACTGGGCTCAGAGCATACACGCACATCTTCAAAACCAAGACCAGTGCTGCCCTGCTGGATATGCTTGTAGAGGAGGGCTTTTCCAACCCAAAGCAAGTAAGCAGCCTGTGGCCAGGGTTTGATCCTCCCAGGAATTGCTTGGCCTCTCAAGCCACACCCACTGGTCACTGGAAGGCTTTGAGGCCATGGCAGTGTGGTGGGAAGGGAAGAACTTCTCTGGGGACCCTGGGGACATTCCTCCTTCTGGCAACTTTCCAAGTCTTCCTGTGCCTTCTCCAGGTGCCCGCCCTGGTCAGGTACATCCACCAGTGGCTCCTGGCCAATCAGTTTGCTGAGCACAGGCTGAACAGGACCCTGCTGGATCTCACCGAAGCACAGCCTGCTGATGTACTAATGACGCTCCTGCGTGTGGCCCCATCCTGTGACAGGTATGGGGCCCACCTGCCCAGAGAGCTCAGGGCTCCCCAGCCCATCACCCTGTACAACTTGGCCCAGGTGTCTGACCAACAGAGAGTTCCAGGGCCCTCTGGCTGCTCCCTTTGCCAGCCCTGGCATGTCACCTCCCGTGCCTGCTGCCATGCTCCCTCCCTGCCCCTCAGGGGTCTGTCCCCACAGGGCTGGGCTGCCTGGGTGCTGCCAGTGAGGGACAATGGGCAGAGGCAGAGCTGGAAGCTGGCTCAGATCCCCACTGCTGCCCAGGCCACCGTGCTGTGTCTGAGACCTCCCTGAGACGGAGCTCTAACCCCACAGAGCTGCCATGGCCATGTGGAAGACCATCATGTGCTCGCCCAGGACTGCGGAACCAGTGCTGCTGATCCTCCTGGATGTGCTGGGGAGCTGGCCAGAGCACAGCACGTGCACCTCCGATGGGGACGAAACGGGTGTCTTTGCCCTGGCTGTGAGTTTCTGACACTGGCCTTTGCTGGCCCCAAGGCCACCTCTCCAGCAGCTCTCCATCCTCCTTCCCCCACTGCATCTCCCTGCCTCAGGCGCTGGCCTCAAACCTGGCCCAGGGGCAGCTTCAGGCCCACCATGCCCCCTGCTCCCCCTGTGTCTCTCTGGGCCTCTCGCTGCCAAGCTTGGGCCCTGCCACACGGACACCTCAGCACTGAGCACTGTCTCGGGTGGCTTTGTCCTTTCTAGGCAGCTGTGGTAATGTGGAAGATCCTCCAGGTGCCCTGTGTCCCACATATGGTGACGGTGTATTTCCCCCGCCTCTTTGTGCATCTGCTCCTCCAAGTGCTCTTCAGCACTCTGGATATGCCAGAGGAGGTCATTACCTTCTGGAAGGGATGCCAGGAGCAACATGGCCTTGCCACCAGCCCCAGGAGGTGCTCCATCCTACTCCTCCTGTCCCTGCCACGTGGCCTGGGAAGGAGCCAGTGCTCCCAGCGTGATCTGGGCTTTGCTCTGCACGCAGGTTTGCAGTGCAGACCCTGAAGTCCCTGCTCTGCCGAACGCAGCACGAGGATGTGGTGGTGGCAATGGAACACAATCGTGGCTGGGACATGCTGCTGTGTGCTGACACCCACCACTGTGCCATGAGTCTGCTGGGCAGGTGAGACCCCCTTCTCCCCACTGCCTCTGACATTTGTGCTCTGTGCCCAGGGAGCTCCACACAGATCCTGTGGTCATGGGCCAGAGGGTCTTGTCACCGAGGGATGGCCAAGCAGACTGGAAAAGGCTGGGAGAGGAGGGTGCCCACAAGGAGCCGCCTCCCAAATAGTCCAGGGCCACTTGCACAATGCTGGGGAAAGACCAGACCTGTGTGTGTCAGTCCTGGCGGAGGTTTGTGCTCCTGGCCCACAGTCTTGGTTACTTTTTCTCCTGCCAGGGAGATGTCCTGTGTCTCCATCCCCTTGTGTTCCCGGATCGCTCGCTACCTGCTCCGGCTGCTCAGCACACAGGAGCCACGCTGGGAGCTGCCTGCCCTGGCGTTCCTTGTGGAGGTGAGCCTGATGGCCAGCGCTGCCTCGCTCAGCTGCCTCCCAGCTCTCTGCCCTTTCAGAGCCACAGCTGCCTGGGATGGAGCCCGTGCCCTGTGCTGCTGCCTGGGCCCAGCCCTGTGTGGTTCCGGGCTTCTGCCGGCCGGGTCCGCTGTCACTGCTCTGTGCCTTTCAGGTCCTCGAGTGCCTGGACTTGAGTGAATGCAGTGCTAACAGAGTCCTGCAAATCTTGTCAAGGCAGCTGCAGAGGGAGTGCAGGGAGAGGCGTCGCCTGGCGCTCAGGGCCCTTCTTGATCTCACTGATGATCCCTCGATGGTGAGAAGGGGGCAGTGGCTGAGGCTGAGCTAGGGAATGCAGTCGCTTGGGCTTGGCTGGGCTTTGAGAGCTGGGGCAGCTGCTCCCAGCTCTCCTGCCTTCCGCTTCAGCTGCCCAAGTGCTTCGGGACAGGCCTTTGGCCTTCAGGCCCTGCGGCAGGAGGGTGGGGTTTCACAAATTTGTGTTCTGCACAGACCAAAAAAATGTGGAGCCTGACTGAAAGTCTTGTGGAGTTCCTGTGGGACACAGATGGTGAGATAGTTATCATGACAGTCATGCTACTCAGCTTTATCATCTTGGACAATGACATGCTGATGCCCAGCCCCATCACACTGCAGCTGGTTGAGGCACTCCTGCCACTCTTTGACCACGTAAGGCTCGCTGCCCCCAGCCACGGCCACTGGGTGCTACCCGGACAATTCATGCCCTGAGGATTTGCAGGCCTGTGTCAAGCTGAGCCCCGTGCAGCCGATTCTGAGGTCTTTTTTTCTTCCTTTCATACAGGACAATAGCCAGGTGCAGGTAATCTCCATACTGCTCTTCCGAACATTGGTGACTCATCCAGCAGAAAAGGCAAAAAAGGCCCTGAAGACACCCCTGTGCCAGAGCCTGCTGCCACTCTTCTTCCACTGCCATGATGAGAATCGTCTTGTGGCACAGGTGAGGACTCGTGGGCTGCTGCAGTCGCCCTGGCAGGGGGCTCGGCTGCCTCCTGCCCTGGTGCCTGCCAGGCTGCAGCCTCCTCCAGGCCTTGGCACAGGGACACGGGTCCTGCGCCCTGGGCTGTGGGGTCATCTCCTCGTCTCTGCTGCTCTCCAGGCTTCACGGGAAACGCTGCTTTGTGTGGCCAAGTTCCTGAAGAGGAGGGATCTTGAAAGACTGCTCAAGAACAAGAAGCTGTGGAAGTTCACCGAGTGCCTGGTAAGGACAGCCTGGAAGCCCCAGTCTCAGCCTGGAGAAGGCCCCCGAGGGCGGTGCTGAGAGTGCGGGGCGGGCAGCTGTGCCCCTGCCCGCTGCTGCACGCAGAGGCCGCGCAGGCTCTTCTCCAGGCTCCCGTGGGCCCGAGCGGGGTGCCCGTGGAGCCCCGGCCCGGCGGAGCTGCGGGGCGGGCCGGCACCGCGGCTCCCCGGGCAGCAGCCGGCCCTCTGGCCCTCCCCTCGGGAGCCCGGCGCCAGCGGCTGCTGGCCGCGCCTCAGGGCTGTGCGGGCAGGGGAGGCCGGGGCTGGGCGTAGGCAGCGCCCGGCCGAGGGGCTGAGCCCGCGCCAACCCTTCCTTCCCTCCCGCCGCTCTCTCCAGCTGGCAGAGGACAGGAGCAGAGCGGCCGAGCGCCTGCGCCGGGCCCTGCGCTACCTGCAGAGCCCACAGGAGCCCCTGCGAGAGGCGGCCATCAGGTTCATGGGTGAGCCACGAGCCCGGGCTCCCTCTCCGGCCCGCCGCAGCTCAGCCCCAGCCCCGCCTGCTGCCCCGGCAGTGCCGGCCGGGCCCGGCGCCGTGGAGCCCCGGCTGGCCTCGGCGCTGCTGCCGCCCTCTGGCAGCCGTGCCCTGGGGCGGCAGCGTGCGGCCAGGGCCCGGGCTGAGCCCTGCCGGGCCGGCAGGCCGTGTGGCCACAGCGCCGGCAGCGCCGCCGGCAGGGAGCTGTGCCACTGTGGCTGTGACAGGCACTGTGTTCACAGGGATGGCTGGGCAGTACCTGAGGGGGCAGCAGCAAGAGCTCCAGCTGATCTGCACTGGTGAGTGAGGGCAGCGGGCTGAGCGCAGGGGCTGACAGCGGGGGGAGCCGCAAACCCTGCCCCGGCTACAGAGGGCTCTGCTCCCGTGGGCAGAGCACACAGAGATTTCAGGGCCACATGTGCCATTCATCGCCGGCAGCTTCGGGCTGATCCCCTGGGTCCCTGCTCCCTCCTGGCCATGGCAAGAGTCAGCTGCCATGGCCCTGGCACGGGGCTCTCCTTGGCTCCCCACAGATCCGGCATCTGACCGTGGCTCTGTTCCTCTCTCTTGCAGCCCTCGAACGCCTGACTGAGGACATGAGCAGTGCCGTGTCAGAGCTGGCACTTGAAACACTGCATGTCCTCCGAGCAACAGCGAGTGGGCAATATTCCATCTTCCAGAGGCTGCAAGATCAGCTGCGCAGGGCATGGATGACTGGGCCTCGGCCTCGTCTGTTGCGGCTTGGCTGGCTGCACTGCTGGAGCTCTGTAGAGAGCTGAATCCAGGAGGCTCTCTTTGCTGGGGCAACCTTAGCCATTGGGGATTTTCTTTTTCTTTATGATTTTTTTTCTTCCCTTCCTTTTTATTCTATGTAAATATAAAATGTGTTATAATATATGGACTCTCAGGAGCTTTTCTTTACTACCCAGGATCGGCAGGGCATTGGGGAAGCAGGGAAAAGGATTCTTGTATTTAGCATCCTACCCAGGCGTGCAGTGGGGAAGGGGAAATGCCCAGAAGCCCCTTGGCCTTTGGTGGTTCCCCTGAAGCCTTTCTGCTGCCGACAGAGAGGCTGGGCAGGGGCTGGAGCTGCTGGGATCCCTGTGAGAGCAGTGCCTGGAGATGGCCACAAGCCCTGTGCCAGGCAGGAAGCGCCATCCGTGTCCTCCTGCCCATGTGCTGCTGCCTGCATTGCTGAGGGCTCTGAGGTGCCTCTGGCTGGGGCTCCTCTGGAGCTGCTGTGGGGCTGCGGTGCTGCTGCCGGGCAGGTTGGCCGGGCTGAGCAAGACCCTGAGGTGCTGGGGAACTGGGAAGCCCTGAGCAATTGGGTGTCAGAGGCCATAAGCAGCCCCCTGGCAGCCGCCTTGTTCCTGCTGGAGCTGACTTGCAAGATGGATCCTGGGTGCTCTGGAACGAACAGCATCATTGTTGTTGGAAACCAAAATGCAGGGAATTCTCAGACCTTTGGTCTTGTCAGCAGAGCTTAGAATTAAACACAGGATTTGATCTGAGACCTTGGAAAGGGCTTCCAAACTTAGGTGCTAGAAACGAGAATGTGGATTTATAGTTTATAGCAGAGACACATGGAGGAAAGTTGAAGTGGAGGAAAGTTTAGAGTTGCAGAGTTCAAGATCTAGAAAAACTAAAAGTAGTTACAATGGTAAACAAAAAGCTTAGGATGCAGTGCCATAGGTTTGTGTGTCATAACATGGTTGGTTGGCTAAGGAAGCTTACACTGTAGCATGAGTCCATAGGAGGAAATATTGAAGGATTGGGTCCAAAACATAGGTATCCTTGTTGGCAGTGTCTTACTGGCCAACAAATCTTTAAAAGCTCTTGTAACTAGAAGTCTTGCGTCCTTGTGAGCCGTGCGGTAGAGACGGGAGCCAAACTCACCCTTCCTGTCTATGTAGAAGATAAGGAAAAGAAATGGCATCATCTAAAAAACTCAGAGGTCCGCTCGCTAGCTCCTTCCTAACTCCTTCAAATCCCCCAAAGTGTGAATTAGTGACAAACAGATGACAAGGACTCGTAATGCTGGCTCTTTGACTCCAAAGCAGCTGCTTTAGAATCTTTCACACAACCCTGTGTAGTTATGTGCCAGAAATGTATCATTTGAAGAAACTTTCCCCACAGACTTGAATGGGGGTTTGTTTGAAAGGTGTTTGAGGAGAAAGCCTCCCAGCAGAGGTCTGGCCTTTGGCCTAGCTGTGTCCCTGCTGATTGTGAAGTGTGCCATCAGCTGCAGGGCTTTCTGGGCTAAAAATAGCATCAAGTCACTTGGCCTATAAAAGCTGGAGCCACTTTTGGGGCAAATTTGGAGACCTCCTCTATGGGTGGATGGAGCACCTAGGATTTTCCCAGTTGCTGGGAATGGTTCTCCAGGTCCCTAGTGTAAAAGGGGGCTCCCCAGCAACTGCACATCTGCAAGATGAGAAACAATTGTCTTGGTTTGAAAAGACAGGTGTCTGCTAAGGAAGGCAGAAGCCTTCTCTGAAATGGAAAATGTAAATCCCCTCCCTTCAAATGATTATAATTTAGAAATTAAAATGCTCTCAGGGAAAGCTATGGGAATAGGACGGAGCCCGTAGAGCAAGGCAGGATTTACTGATGGTCTGAGCCCTTCCTAAAGATCCTGTCGGGCTGTCTTAGACCCTTTGGGCCAGGGATTCCTTCCAGCCTGGGCCACTTTGGGTGGGCTGGGGGCAGCCCCAGGGCAGGTGGCAGTGTGTGCAAGGGCCCTGGGTGGCACACTGCAGCACGGTCACCATGGCACGGAATGGAAGCTGGTGTCCAAGGGCCCTTTGTGACACGTGGGAAATAGAAGCTTGCCCGGGTGCTCGGAACACGCAACGGCGCAGAACGGGACAGAGCGGTGCCGTGAGGAGCCCCTGACAGCGCACTCGTTCCCGTCTGACCCGGAGCTTTTCCTTGGCCTTGTTCCTGAGGCTGAGCTCGAGGCCCGAGCACAGGACTCACTGACCTGTGGCCTTCTGAGGCTTCTGTTCTGCAGCTGCCCTCAAGGGAAGAGCGTGGGACTTGGTGCCCTGGAGCTTTTCCAGGACATCTCTCCTGCAAGTATCTCCAGTCAGTGACATGGAGCAGAGACCCCCGAGAGTGCCCAAGCTGGCCTGGCTGGACGAGGAGGAGGAGGAGGAAGAAGGCCCTGGAGCTGCCCCAGCGCAGGAGACTGAAGAGGTGGTGCCGTTCCAGCCACCGCAGGAGGGTGAGTGGCAGAGCTGGGCCGCAGGGCTGGAGCCTGCAGCCAACTTGGTCCCATCCCATGCCATCCCATGCCCTGGGGACATGCCCACGGACAGGAGGGAAGAGGGGCCGGGCAGACACCCCTCAGTGGCCGTGCTCCATCCCCCTGGGGCATCCCAGGGCTTTCCCTGCCTGGGGAGCGCAGGGCTGGGCTGTGTTCTCCAGCCTCTCCCGCAGCCCCTCAGCTCTGGCTGTGCTTGCTCTTTGCCAGATGCAGCCGTGGAGCGCACGGGAGAGCAGGAATCCAGCCGTGGCCGCTTCCGCAGCACAGCTCAGGTACCTGCAGCCATCCCCACCTGGGCTGGGCCTGCTGTCCCTGCTCAGCCGAGCACCGTGTGTGGAGCAGTCCATGCAACATCCCCGGCTTCTTGCCCTTCTCCTACAGCTCGTTTGCAAGTTCATCCACAGCATCCAGCAGGGAGAGACCAGCACTGAAATAAATAGGGCAGGAGATCTTTCTCCTTTTCAATGCCTTTATTAAAAGCGATCAGCTCAGGTTGGGAGGTAAGACGGGTCTGCGGTCACACCTTTGTCGCTCCCAGGAGTGGCTCGGAGGAGGAGGAAAATGGAGCTTTGTCGACTAGGGGGCAGAGCTGGGGGTTCTGTCCCCACGAAAGCAGTGGGGATATTCCCCTAATTCTGCTTCTTGGGTTTTCTGTCTAGGGTACTGGCTCTAGCCAAGGTCCTTTTAGTCTGGGGCTAGGGGCAACAAAGGTTCTCAGTGTCTCTGCAGGCTCTGGACCTTTGTCCTCATGTTTAGACATCACTTTGATCTCCTAATTCTGTATTGGCTTGTCACTTTTGGGTTTTTTTCGGTAAGTGTGGTGGAGGTCCTTCTCGTGGCATGCTGAGTCTGAGGTTACTTTGCATGTCTGCCGTTGTTCCCTCCTTTCACTGGCCATCCACCTGGCCCAGGCAGGGTGGTACTGATACAAAAAGGGGAATTCTCAACAATAGAGAGTTAACGACCTACTCTTAATAGGTCATTAAAACATGAAGCTAACAAAGAACTCTCCTCTGCCACTACGGGTTAAACTTGTATTTCTACAACCTTTTTTAAAAAAATGGGTAACCCTTTTTAACTCATAACATCGGGCATGTGACCACTATATATGGACAATGGAACTCTGTGCTCTGTGCTGTTTGGTGGTTTTGCTTCACTGAAGTGATGTTCTAAGAGAAGCAATTTCCTCCAATGAAAAAAACCAATCAATAATTAGCTTTGAGAACTGACAATCTGTTAAACCACTAAGGAAACTAAGGAAGTGGTCTTCACGGCCCTGTGAAGACACATGGTAAAGATGAAAAAGCCTGGGAGGGTCTCTTTCCCTTCTGGCTGGCACAGAGGTAACAAGGCTGACCCAGCCCCCGTCTCAGCCAGGGCAGCCCAGGCGGCTCCTGCCGTGGGGCCGGGCCCCTTCCCAGGGACCCCGCCAGGCCCCATCGGCTGCCGGGCAGGGCAGGGGAGGCCGCGGGGCCGAGGCCGGGCCGGGCCATGGCTGCAGTTCCAATATCTGGGCACTGCTGAGCCCTGCCCCGCCGCCAGCCCGGGCCGAGCCAGGATCCGCCGGGCCCCAGGAGCAGCCCCGGGCCGGGCCGGCTCGGCCAAGGTTCTGCCACCGTTGGGGTTCACCCACAACCCCCGGGCAGGGGGAGGAGAAGCCATCGGCCCCCGGCCGTGCTGCTGCTGTGTTCTGGCCTGGCTGCTGAGATCCTGGCCCTGCCCCAGCGCGGCCCATCCTGACACAGCCCCAGCGCAGCCGCTGCAGAAACCTCCATGGTAAAACAGCTCCGGCCCAAGGACCGAGCCCGGCCGGGGTCACGGAACCATCTGCAGGCCCCGGGTGAGATATGAACTCTGTCAGTGCTTCCATCCTCCCTCGAGTGAGAGAAAAGGACAAAGTGCAGGCACAGAGAGGGGCAACGTGAACACACCAAGGTCCGTGAAGAAGAAGCTGAGTCCCAGATGGGAGGGATGAGGAGATGCCTTGATCTTGGGGCTAAAATCCTCTTGTAATGCTATGGAGAAGGATGTAATTGATACATCAGACTCTCTTTTTCCCTATGATTGAAAAGTATGGGGAGATGACTTGTTCAGCAAAGGCCTCCATGCTAAAGTAAGCAAATGTTGAAGTATCTGTGATCCCATGAGAAGTTTGTACAGAGAAAAGAGCAGAGTGATGAGACCCTGTGCCCTCGGGGAGACAAGACCTCTCTTCCCAAAGATGAAGATGATTTCAGAAATAGATGAAGAGAACCTCTGCTCTTAAACAGCTCATCTTTAATCTAATACCCCACAAGTTGACATGGCGCATAAACACAGCTGTGGGAAAAGCTATGAAAAATGGGAGGGACTTGACAAATTTTTCCAGGTGGCTGCTATTCATGGAAATTAAAAGCCATGAGAGAACAGTTTTCTTGTGGAGAAGTCTCCACAACATTTACAAGAGGAACCTCTCTCCTTAAGTGAACTAAAAAAAAGAATATTGTAGAGGTGGTAAACTGACTGAAAATTTTAGGTTTTGTCTCCTTGCATTGTCAGTAAGAAAGAAAAGGTTGTAGGGAGAGAAGTCTTCTGGAAGTTTTGTTCTGATTCTTATTGCTCTTTTAGCTACTGTTAATAACATTTTCTTTATATCCTATTAAAGTTCTGAGCCTACTTGGCCTTTGTCCTACTCCTATCTCACAACAGGAAATGAGTAAGGATATTCCAGTGAGTGCACTGGTAATTAGCCAGCTCTGAACCCACCACACTTATTGATGCATTGGCCAAAACCACTACAGAAACCTCCCTGATGAACTGCACAGGAGCAGAGGGAAATCAAGGCAGAGCCATGGTTTGTCAGGACTTTTTTGATCCTAATGAGCCCTGTGGTGTATTTGGAGCTGAGCCCTTGAACCTCAGGGCCTGAGAGGAGATTGCACAAACCATTCCAGGAGCCAAAGGCAGAAAAAACACCCAAAGTGGCTCAAGGCATGAATGGGTCCCACTGAGGTCCATCCCCAACACAGGCTCCTCATGGGCTCCTTGGAGGAGAAAACTGGAGGCAAGGACTGAACAAAAACTTCTCAGAGACTCAGTGTGGGAAGGAAATTCCAAAGTACCTTAAACACCTTGAGTGTCTCAAAGCATTAATGAGCCCCACTGAGTGTCAGTACAAAGCTCTCCAAGGACTCATTAAAGCAGATAATTGGGGCCATGATTGCACAAACCTCTCCCAGAGTCTGTATCCAAAGGGAAACACCAAGTACCTTAAAAGAACTGAAGTACCTTGAAGCATTAATGAGCCCCACTGAGTGCTGTTACTGACAAAGCCTCTCCAGGGACTAATTACAGCAGGTAATTGGAGGCCATGATTGCTCACACCTCTCAGAGACTCCAAGGCAAAAGCCAAACCCAAAGTCCTTTGAAAACCCTGCAGTCCCTGGGAGCATTCAGGAGCCCCCAGGGCCATTGCTGAGCAAAGCTCCCCAGGGACTCCTTCCAGCAGATCCTTGAGGCCACTGGGATGTGGGCTAGGGGGGGATGCTGAGGGCAGGACAAGGGGCTGACAGTGCCCAGCCTGGCTGGGGCTGTGCCAGGAGGCCCCAGTGCCTCAGGACAAGGTGTCTCCTCCCAGCCCTTGGTGGCACAGACCCTGCTGTGCCCCAGGGCACCAAGACTTGGCTTCTCTTTGTCCCCAGCTGTCATCACTGCCTCCAGTTCTCTGCTCTGCCTGGGGCCTGGGGACACTTTCTCAGTTGTGTCCCTCAGTGGGACCCATTAAAAGTTCAAGAAACTTTGGAGGTGGATTCTGACTTGGAGTTCTGGAGAGGTTTCTTCAGCTCCCTCTCAGGGACTGATGTTCAGAGCCTGAGCACAAAGCCCCAGAGGGTCATTAAAGTCCTTGTGCTGTGTCTGTGCTGCTGAGCTGAGCTGGGCTCCTGGCCCAGAGGCAGCTCCTGGTAACCAAGAAGAGCTTCAAAAGCACATTTCTCTTGATGAGAAGCTTTTCTCCCAGCCCAGCAGGGCTGGGGCACTGCCTGCAGCCACCCCGGGCACAGCACAGAGGCACAGAGAGCTTCAATCAGTCAGGGCTGGGAAGGTGCTGAGAAGTGCCTGGGGCACAATCACTGCCAGCCCTTGGCACAGGAACCTCTGGCTGCAGGACAATGCAGCTGCAGCTCCTGGAGCCATCTCCTAAAGCTGCAACTTCCCAATGCCTGCAGACTCTGTGAGTACATTCTCTGATTCTCTCTTGTGCAGAGCAGCCAGGGGTGCCCAGGGCTGTCCTGCAGAGCAGGGTCCTGCAGCCCAGGGCGCTGTGCTGGGGCAGGGACTCTGCTGCCTGCCAGGGACAGCTCTCAGCTGGCCCGGGAGCTGCTCCCAGCACTGGGGGACAAGATCTGGCTGGGAAGATACAGCTGGTAAGGCTTCTCCTTCTGTGGGGAGGATGCTGCATTGGTCAGGACTGCTCCCATCATGGCATTTAACTGCAGAACATTTCCATGTAGATTATACAGGGAGCACAGCAAGGGAGGGGCTGCATAAAAGGGAAAATCCTGCTTTATTTATCTACTGCTCTGGGTTGCCTGGATGGGAAATTGCCCAAAGATATTTATCTCTCAGTTCAGGTTGAAAATAAAAAAAATATATCACAGATCTGAATAAACCAGGCAGTGACAGAAATCAGCACAGGGCCCCTTAGAGGCACCATCAGTGTTGCTTTTCCAGCCTGCTCAGGTTTGCTCTGATGTTGCCATCAGAGCCTGCAGAGCCAGAGCTGCCCTTGGGCTGTGCCAGAGCTGGGAGGGGTCTGCAGGGCAGAGCTGAGCCCCCAGGGCTGGGCTGGACCCTGGCAGCACTGGCAGGGCCCAGCCCTGGGCACAGGGAAGCAGCTGCTGGCAGGGACAGCTCCAGGCAGCAGAGCCCTGGGCAGGCAGTGGGGGGAAAGTGCCCTCAGGCTGTGCTGGGATATTTAAAATCTTCTCCAAGCCCAACTATTCCATGATTCCTTTTTTTACAGATCCCCATGTCAAGGCACCGTAAATGTCCAACAGCAGCTCCATCAGCCACTTCCTCCTGCTGGCCTTGGCAGACACGCGGCAGCTGCAGCTCCTGCACTTCTGCCTCTTGCTGGGCATCTCCCTGGCTGCCCTCCTGGGCAACGGCCTCATCATCAGCGCCGTAGCCTGCGGCCACCACCTGCACACGCCCATGTTCTTCTTCCTGCTCAACCTGGCCCTCACTGACCTGGGCTCCATCTGCACCACTGTCCCCAAAGCCATGCACAATTCCCTCTGGGACACCAGGACCATCTCCTACACAGGATGTGTTGCACAGCTCTTTTTATTTTTGTTCTTCATCTCAGCAGAGTTTTCCCTCCTGACCATCATGTGCTACGACCGCTACGTGTCCATCTGCAAACCCCTGCACCAGGGGACCCTCCTGGGCAGCAGAGCTTGTGCCCACATGGCAGCAGCTGCCTGGGCCAGTGCCTTTCTCTATTCACTGCTGCACACAGCCAATACATTTTCCCTGCCCCTGTGCCATGGCAATGCCCTGGGCCAGTTCTTCTGTGAAATCCCCCAGATTCTCAAGCTCTCCTGCTCACACTCCAGCCTCAGGGAACTTGGGCTCATTGCAGTTAGTGCCTTTTTAGCCATTGGTTGTTTTGTGTTCATTGTTTTCTCCTATGTGCAGATCTTCAGTGCTGAGGATCCCCTCTGAGCAGGGACAGCACAAAGCCTTTTCCACCTGCCTCCCTCACTTGGCCGTGGTCTCCCTGTTCACCAGTACTGCCATATTTGCTCACCTGAATCCCCCCTCCATGTCCTCCCCATCCCTGGATCTGGCCCTGTCAGTTCTATACTCGCTGGTGCCTCCAGCCCTGAACCCCCTCATCTACAGCCTGAGGAACCAGGAGCTCAAGGCTGCAGTGTGGAGAATGATTTCTGGCTGCTTTCAGAAACATTAAAGAACTGGTCAGTGTCTGCAAATCACTTGTAATAAAAGTCATCTTTGATACTTCTTGTTGGTTTCATTTCTGATGTAATTTTTCTTTGTTTTACTTTTTTCATATTGTCCAAAATTAAATGTCATTCTTGGTGCCATTTCTCATTTCATTTCTCTCTACCTTCCCTGTGGCCAAAGACTGTTCCAATGCAGGGCTGCGCTTTAGGTGGCTTTAAAGGAACTAAAGGATGTCCCAGCAAAGTTTTCTGCAGAGATGCCCTTGTGTTGCCTTCTCTGGAGCTGCAGCAGCAATGTCTGTGTGCAGAGCTGGGGGCAGATCAGTGCTGGCCCAGCAGCTTTGCCCAGCAGCAGCAGCACTTGGTGTTGCCAGTGCTGCTCCCGTGGCCCTGCCCCGCTGCCCTGGTGGCCCTGGTGTTGCTGTAGGGCCTGAGTGCTCTCGGGGCCGGGCACAGCCCTGGGGGTGGCAGTGCCAGGGCTGCAGCAGGGACAGGCCATGGGCACTGCTGGGGCAGCTCTGACACCTCAGGCCAGGCCCTGGGGGCTCCAGGCTCCTTGCCCAGGCTCTCTCAAGAACACGGCCAGGCCAATGCTCAGCACAGAAAACCCCCGTGAGCAGCCCTAGGGTGGCCGTGGGCAGGCTGGGGGCAAACAGCATGGCTGGTGCTCTGCAGGGGCCCTGGGGGAGATGGGAAGGAGCAGCAGAGCAGGGGCTGATCCATCCCCAGTGCGCTGGACAGGCCAGGGCAGCGTCCCAGAGCGTCCTCATGGAGCTGCCAACAACATCCCCCCTCTGCAGCCCTGGCCTCTCCCCCAGCTCACACAGGTGCCCCATCCTTGCAGGCACAGGCACGGCAGCACTGGCTCAGGAGCCCCTGTTTGCATTGCACAGAGCAGGGGGAGCACCCCCATGCTGTTGCTGTGGGGACATGAACCTGAGGGAGCACAAATGCCATCAGCCCCTGGGGCCAGCAAGGGCTGGGGGACACCAGGGAAACCCCTCAGCTTTGTCCTGGCCTCTGCAGTCTGCCAGAAAGTTCTTTCCCATGGGCTGGGAGCTTCCTGTCCCACAGCAGACGCTGTTGCTCAGAGCCAGGGCTGCCTGGCAGCCAGCCCCAAACTGCCCTGAGCATTTCCTTGGCTTCACCATTGCTTTCCTTACTGTTCCTGGTTCAGATTTCTTCCTCTTGCCCACCCCGTTCCCTTCCCTGCAAACAGCCCATCCCTGTTTGCCCTTCCCTCTCTGGCCCCACTCCCCATTGCAGTTCCTGACTTGGCACCATGGGAACATCCCTTGGGGAGCAGGATCATCCTACAAGTGCTGCAGGAATTGTCTGCAGGCTCCTGCAGTGCCTCCTGCTGCTCCCCTGCCAGAGGCACCACAGGCCAGGGGGCACATCTGGGCTGCTGTGTCTGGCTCTGGGGCTCCCTGTTCTGGGCAATGAGGAGGAGCTGCAGAGGCTCTGCAGGACTGACAGGATGGGCTTTGGGGCTGGCAGGAGAAGCTGAGGGACCTGGGCTGCTGGAGCTTCTCAAGAGGAGGCCCAGGGCTCATCCTGCAACTGCTCCAAGGGTGGTTTCAGAGAATCCCAGAATCAGCAATGTTGGAAAAGACCTTGGAGATCATCAAATCCAACCTATGCCCTGACATCACCTTGTCTCCCCTGAGCCTCCGCTTCTCCAGGATAAACAACCCCAGCTCCCTCAGCCACTCCTTACAAGATTTGTATTTCAGACCCATCCCCAGCCTTGTTGCCCTTCTCTGGACACACTCCAGCCCCTCCATGTCCTTCCTAAATTGGGGGCCAGAACTGGACACAGTACTCGAGGTACTGCCCAACCTGTTCCCATAACAGGTGCAGAACCACTGCTCTGCTCCTGCTGGCCACACCATTCCTGATCCAGGCCAGGAGCCATTGGCCTTCTTGGCCACCTGGGCACACTGCTGGCTCATGTCCAGCCTGCTGTCCACCAGTTCCTGCAGGTCCCTTTCTGCCTGGCTGCTCTCCAGCTACTCTGTCCCCAGCCTGTAGTGCTGCAGGGGTTGTTGTGGCCAAAGTACAGGACTCGGCACTTGGACTTGTTAAACCTCACCTTGTTGGATTTGGGCCCCGGATCCAGCCTGTCCAGGGCCCTCTGCAGAGCCCTCCTACCCTCCAGCAGATCCACACTCTCACCCAGCTTGGTGTCATCTGCAAATCTGGTGATTTTCTTCTTCTTTTTCACACATGTGATAATCATTTCCCCAAAATCATTAACACATTTCCCCTCCCCTTTACCCATGCCCTTCAGTCCTGGGGTTCTCTCTGGTGGTCCCTGGTGGTCATGGACCCCAATGTTCCAGTGGCCTGGCTGAGCTGGCAGGACACTGAGGCTGGTGAACTTCCAGTTCCCCTTCCCACACAATGGGCATTGTGTGGTTTCCATAGGCCTGGGGTTTTGGAGAACAAGCTCCAGGTGTCAGCTCACCTGGTGGAGACAATTTATCATCTGGTAACATGAGGTCATAGAGTGGGCTATGACATCACAGAGTGGGTTATGTGAGGTCATTGAGCAGCTATGACATCATAGACTGCCTCCGTGACATCACAGGGCAGAGGTCTGACATCACAGAGCAGACTATGACATCACAGACTCTGCTGTGACATCAGAGACCAACTGTGTGACATCAGAGAATGGGCTGTGACATCACAGGGCAGGCTGTGACATCACAGAGGGGCTGTGTGACATCCCAGCAGGGCTGTGTGAGGTCACTGGGTTGGTCACTCTGCCCCAGCTCCCCCTCACAGTTTCTCCCAACAAGTCCAAGGCTGTCCATGCCCAGCGGGGTCCCTGTCCCACGGGATTCCCCTGGCCCACCTGGAGCCACAGCCTCCACCAAAGGATGTTCCACAGGATCCACCCCAGAGCCTGACTTGGGGACAAGGGGCTGGGCTGTGTGACCAGGAAAACAAGGACAGGGATTATCCAGGTCATTGTGGCCTGGGTTGGGTTTCCCAGGGCAGGAAAGATGTCTGGCAGCTGGAGCAGGGTCTGGGAAGGGCCTCCAAGGTGGGGCTGGAGCCCTTGGGCTGTGAGCAGAGGCAGAGGGAGCTGGGCTTGTCCAGCCCGGAGCAGGGAAGGCTGAGGGGCTCCTCATCCCAGCCTGGCAGTGCCAGTGAGGAGGTGATGGAGAACATAGAGCCAGGCTCTTCCCTGTGGGGCCTGGTGGGAGAGAAAAACCAATGGGTGGGAGGGGAAAAAGGGGAGAGCAACCAGGACAGGAGGAGATGAAATGAGTCAGGCTGGTTTCAGCATTTCCTCAACAGCAGGAGGAGCCTGACCTCCCTTCTCCATCCACCACTGACAGCTTTGCAAATTGGGAATTCTTTGAGCTGTTTTGCCTCCACTCCAGGACGAGCATCCTGATACAAGGACCTAATTGTGTTTATATCTATCACAGAACCACCTCTGTCTAAAATTAATTTTAGTATGGAAATCACCTGTGGATGGTGCACTCATCAGACATTGCTGGGACATTGCACATGGCTCAGGGAAGAACGTGATTGTTATTAAATTGTGTCCTGTAAAACTGTAGTCTGTTGGCCATGAAGAAAAACTTTCTGTGCCTCTGAGTCCCACCATTTCCTGACCCCCAAAGGACACAAACCTGATGAGTTGTGGTTCCCAATCCAGTGGCAGCACTTGCACCTCCCTCCACAGCCAGAGCAGAGCTCCCCTGTCCCAGAAAGTCCCTGGCAATGCAGGGATGAAGGAACCAGGGCAGGCTGTGGGGATCAGGGGCAGGGCAGTCAGGGATTTGGGGTGGTTGTGAGCCCAAGGCAGGAGCCAGCCCTTGGCCCTGGTGAACCTCATCCCATTGTCCTGGGCCCACAGCTCCAGCCTGTCCTGATCCCTCTGCAGAGCTTCCTGCCCTCCAGCACAGCCACACTCCCACCCAGCTTGGGCTCACCTGGGAACTGACTGAGGGTGCCCTCAATGGCCTCATCCAGATCAGCAATAAAGAGATTTCACTGACCTGGCCCCAGTCCTGAGCCCTGGGGACACCCCTGGATGTGACTCCATTCCTCACCTGCTCTGAGTGCCAGGGGTTGGATGAGGGAAATGGTGGGGATGTGTTTCAGGAATGCAAAGGGCCAAGGCCTGAGCCCCAGCCCCTGGCAAGGCAGATCCTGTCCCTCCCTCCTTGCTCAGGGCTCTTCCCGGGATGGGCACTGGGATGTGGGGATGGGCAATGCCAAGGGCAGGACCATGGGGCAGCCCCTGCCAGGCTGCTGAGCAGGGACAAGGAGGCAATGAGGCCCCAGACCTGCAAGGGTCACTTGTCCCCTCGTGGCCTCAGGCCCAGGGCCAGCAGCCATGGCCAAAGTGCTGCCCAAGTTGGCTCTGTCAGGGCCTGGCAGCTGCTGCCCATCCCTGTGCCCTGTGCAGCCCAGGCTGTCCTACGGTGTCCCTGCCCTGGCCTCTGTCCCTGCAGGCTGTGCTCATCCCCCGGCTGTCCCACCTGGCTGGCCCCTTCCTTTGCTGACAGCTCTGCCTCCTGCCTGCCTCTGCCTGCCCACACAAAGCCTCAGCCTTGATACCAAAAGGGTTAATTCAATTTTTACCATGCCAGTGAACTTTTAGCACAGGACCAAGGCATGCAGGGGCTGCTTTCCCAGGAAGGATGGTTGGAAGAGAAGAAGAAGACATCTGGCTAAAGAATGCAGTGATAGATAAAAGCAGGACTAAATCTGGGAACTTGGGGTGGGTTTTATGGTAATGGGTAAATTGTAATACACATTTAGCAACTCTATATAAGCAACACACTGGAGAATTACATGTCCACATAAGGTTAGGAGTTATCCCTCACTAGACCTCAGGCTGAATAAATGATCCCCTCTTAAATAGCAAATTAGTGTTAAGGAGTCTTATTCTGATATTTTGGAGATGTGGTGATGGCAGGGCCTCACAGAACCAAGGAGTCAGCTGTGACACTGTGCCAACTCCTGGACCAAAGGGTCCATTGTGACACTGCAGAACCCCCTGGAAACAAAATCCATTTTGGCACACTGGGCCACACTGAACCAATGGCCCATGGTGAAACTGCGGATCCAAGGAGATCATTGTGACCCGGAGAAACCTCTTGGAACCAAGGGGCCATTGTGACACAGCAAGGCCTTGTGGAACCATGGGTCCATTGTGACACAGCAGAACCTCATGGAACCAAGGTGACCGTGTTCTACTGCAGAACCTCATGGAACAAAGGGACCATGGTGACACAGCAGAACCTCATGGAACCAAGGTGACTGTGTTCTACTGCAGAACCTCATGGAACAAAGGGACCATGGTGACACAGCAGAACCTTATGGAACCAAGGTGACTGTGTTCTACTGCAGAACCTCATGGAACAAAGGGACCATGGTGACACTGTGGATCCAAGGAGACCATTGTGACTGAAGAACCTCATGGAGCCAAGAGTCCATTGTTACACTGTGGGGCCCTGTGGAACCAAGGGGAGCACAGTGACTTTGGGGGCTTCATGGAACAATGGAGACTCTTCTGACACCTTGGGACCCATGGGAACCAAGGGGACATGTCCTAGGTTGACTGTATGATACTTTTATCCCCAATCATCTTGTTCCGTTTATGCTGAATAGTAAGTTTTGCACCTTTAAGACTTGCTCCAAGGATTGAGGGGGGGAGAGGAGGCGCGCAGTTTGTTTTTCAGACACTGAACTCACTCCTACACATTCCTGCTCCTGGACTGCATTGCCTGCAGATGAACAGACGGCAGGACAGGGCTCTTTTTTTTTTTTTTTTTTTTTTGCTTTTAGTTAGTTTAGCTAGCTGAGGCAAAGAAGTTCCCAGGACTGTGGGTTTTTGTTTTTTTTTTTTCCTTATTTTTCCCTTTCTTTGGACCTGTTCACACCTGCTCTGGACTGAACAACCATAAGAGCACCAGCAGCTCGCATCAGTGGGCCGGGCCGGGCCTGGGCCACGGCATTTCCAGCGCCAGAGGGACTGATAAGGGACTGAGTGAGCTGAACTGGAATCTGGGGAGGGGACTTTCTGGGTTTGTCATCTCTTTTGGAGCAGCAAGGGGTTTTATTGTTTAATATTGTTTAGGTTTTCTTGTTTAATAAACAGTTTTTTCCACTTTTCTCCAAGGAGGTATTTTCTCCCGGACCGGTTGGGGGAGGGGCGATAGAATCCGATTTCCTAGAGGAGCCCTTTGGGGGTTCTCTCCCAAATTTGCCCAGAACCAGGACGGGGAGGTGTCCCTGCCCATGGCAGGGGCCTTGGGACTAGATGATCTTTAGGGTCCATTTCATCCTTACCATACTGTGATTCTGTGGTTTCCTTCCCATGCACCCAGAGCAGCTTTGAAATCCATTCAGTGAAGACACAAAGCTCACACAGAGTTTGGCAATGACCAAACTCCCTGGCCCAGCAGCACAGGACTTTGTTGCCCAAGTCCTCCCCTTGGGACACTCAGCACTGTGTTCTATTTGCACAGACTGAGAGCTGCAAAGTGACAACTGCCACACAGGGAGAGGAGCAGGTGCTGGCCAAGGCTGCTCCTTCTACAAACAGCCTGGGCTCAGTGGGGCTCAGCCACCTCTGCTCTGCTGCTGTCTGGGCACTGGGAGGTGGTCCAGGCTCAGGGAGCCGATTTCTAACTCAGCTCCTACCACCCGGTGATGGATCCATGTCAAATGGACCCATCCTGGAGGCCAGGGGCCTGGAGGGGCTCAGTGATTGTTCATTAAAGCTCTTCTGCTCTGGAGCTCTCTGGCCTTTGAGGAAATGCTGGCAAAGCCACAGCATAAAAACCTCTCCCTGCACTACCTGGACTGTTCTGGGATCAGTAAGGCAGACCCAGCATTCTGAGCCCTGGCCTGGCACGGGAGACTCCCTAGAAGCTGCAGGGCCAGGGGGGATGTGCCAGCACTGCCCTGCTGACCAGGGACTCTTCCCAGCAGTTCCATGGGAGCCCAGTGGGCTCAGGCTTGCACCATGGCTTCACTGAGGGGCAGAGAAGCAGGGCAAAGGAGCTGCACCTGAGATGCTGCAGTAAGCCACACTTCCATACTCCAGTGCTTCCAGGGGTTTGAAGGTCACCTTGATTTCGGCCGAACAATTCGGCCCGATTTCTCCCTCCTACAACAGAGAGAGACAGCAAAACATTGCTCTGCACACTTCACACTGCTTGTTTGCAACCACACTCCTGTAAGCCTTTGTTTAGAGCATCAGTGATGAGTGAACCACCCAAGGAGCCAAGGAAACCCTCCAAACCCAGCTCAACCCAGCGCTGGAAGCTCTCAATGCTCAGCTGATCAGCTCCCACTCTCCACAAGATTCCTGCTGCTCTGACACAAGCTCTTGCTCACATCATGCTGCTGGCAGCCACAGTGGGATGCAACTGCCCCTGTGCACTGGTGGCTCTTGGCCTTAGATGGGCCATAGGAGTGATCAAGAAGAGAACATGATGCCCTTCCTTGAAATGCAAATATTAGTTAAGCTGTTTTGAAAGAAAGCAGAGGTTGGGATTATTCTGGGCTTTACTCCAAGATGAGAAGGGATTTTGCACTGTGCACACACCAGGTACTCATCATCTCTCACAATGCCAGCACTCAGAATCAGGGCTCTGCTTGATGGGAGCACGTGGCAGTTTGCTTGCATCACCAGAAAAGGAAAAGGTTTTGTGTCCCTGTGTGCAGGAGAGCTCCAAAGGCCCATTTCAGCCTTGCACCCTGGTGTCCAGGCTCACAGATGACACTGGAAGGCAGACTCAGAAATAGTGCAAGGCATGCTTACAGGAGGGGATTGGCATTTCTGGCATTACCCTTGGGCTGAATTTGACCTCCTTTTGCCAGGGAACCGTGGCAAGCTTCAGGTCAGTGTGTGATCTGGCAGTGCTCCAACAGCCTCTGCTGAACCCCACGTGTTGGGGGAGCCCCTGCCTGCAATAACTGCTCCCTGTGACACTGCAGGGACACACACACAGTGCCTTGAGCAGCTCGAGCCTGGCAGCAGAGCTCGGCTTTGTCAGGTTCCCAGCCCTGCCTTGAGCCTGCAGGGCACAAATGCTTTGAGCAGGGAGCTCTGCAGCCACTCCAGAAACTCCATGTCCTCCCTCCCACCACATGGGGCCAGCTGAGGATCTGCCCAGTGACTGCAGCCGGGGGAAGGGGGATGGGGGCAGGGTGCTTGGGAGGAGCAAGTAGAAGAGGAGGAGGAGGAGGAAAATGAGGTTCTCAGCTATCACTTACCATTGGCTCGATGGAAAAAATGTCATGGGAGAACAGCATGGGGTCTTCTGGCACCTTTGCCATCTTCTCCTGGACCATGCTTTTGAAGGAACTAAGGGAAAGAAGAGGGTGTATCACCTTTGGAAAGAGGGGCTGGCAATTCAGGAAATGTTTAGGGATGTTGTCAGGTCATGTAGGAAGAAGATTAGAGAGACAAGAGCCCAGTGAGAACCTGAGGAAATCCAGTCATCACAATCGACCTTTCCTTCCCAAAATGCCATCCCTGGCTGGAGTATCAATGGAACTGGAATGCTGAGTGCTGAGCTCCTGAAGGCCAGGGACACACACCCCAGTGCCGGGGATGGTTTGCTTGGCCTTAACCCTTCAAAAGCACCAACACCCCCCTGAGGCCAAACATTAGTTTCACTCTTGGGCCATGGATCTCACTGAAATGCATCTTTCAAACCAACCTCCTCTTCTCTTCATTCTCTTCTTCCTCACTAGGAAAAGCCTTCCACTGGAAGTGGGCTGTGATGTTACTCCTGTTCTCAATGAACACAGTTCTGTGGCTTGACATGGTGATGAAAGTCTTGTCAAGCTCCACGGAACTTGTGCTCAGCCCAACGTTGACATCCACAGCTTCTCCGTGGAGCTTTGTGTGGATAATTTCTTCCCCTGGAACAAAGCAAAGGGGAGTCTTTGCTCAGCTCACTGCCTGATGGAAGCACAAGGAACGGAGCAAACCACAGGGCACAGAAGAAAGTGTCCCAGTTTTGAGCTGAATGAGCAGTTCTTGAAGACCAAGGAATAGTTACTGTTGAATTTGCTGTGTGGTTCTTCGGTTTCTTTTCCATTGAAAACATCCTGATTTAGCCCAAAAAGGACACATTTCATTAGCATTTCAATGAGAGCTGCTCTAAGAAAAGGAGCAATTAAAATTCTGAAAGAGTGCAACTGCAGATTAGAGCAATACAGTGACCTGGAAACAAGACCCAAAAGGAGGATGCCATTTACAGTCTGAAGGGTCTAATCCCAGCTCAATGAAGCACCATCAGCAGGAGCACATCAAGGAAGCAGAACAGGAGGTTTCTGTGTATTTACCAGCAATGCAGTCTGGGACTCTGGGTTGTCATGCAGGCTGGTAACTGCTTGCTTGGCCCAGCAGACAAACTCTGTGCAATGTGCTGGAAATAATTATGCAGCTGTGTTTGGGCACACTTTGGATTCAACAGGAGCAATCAGGATTGGTCACCAGGTAAAGAGTTCTTGCCTGACAGACACAAGACTCTGTGCTTTGGTGCTCAGGGACAGCCCAGAGGAAAAGTGCTTCTGCCCAGCAGCTGCTGGGCTTTGTGCTCTTCTACAGCCCCACTGAGGAAACAAAAGCTCCTGGCCTTGGTGCTTTGCTGCTGGTCAATCTGTTACTTCAAAGTGTCTTCTGGGGACTTTGGTGATGAATGCATCACACACAAAAACAAAGAGAACATCTGGCAAGCTGAGCTTTGTTCATGTCAGCAGTGACAGCTGATGAACTTGCTTCAGGTTGTGCTCATGAAGGACCTCTGGCTGCAATGATGGGCTGAGCTGTTCCCATTGCCACTGGGGAGAACATCACTGCTGGCTGGTGGAGAAGCCTTGGGCCAGCAATGTTTATGGGCTGGACGTGAGACTTTGGAGGGAGGGGAGGAAAGACAAGGCCCCAGCAGCCCCAGAGCCAGATCAGTGCACGTGCTCCTGCATCTGCCCCGGGGCTGATGCCAGCCCTGCTGCAGCTCTCTGCTGGGGCTCGGGGGATCAGTGCCTGCTGGGGGCAAGGCACAGGATTCTTCCCTTAGTCTTTTGCCAGAAATTTCATCAGAATGAGGACATGGAGGAGGACTGGTGGAGCAAATTCTATGCGTCCATGGAGGACAAGGACCCCAAATTCCCGTGGGGAACCAACGAGGACAGACTGAATGTGAGCCAGAGCCTGGGACCTGCACTGGGACAGGGACAGCTGGGGACAGGGATGGGGACAGAGACAGGGACAGGACAGGGCTGGGGACAGGGACAGGGAGGATAAAGGGAGTGGGTGAGGACAGGGATAGGGATGAAGGTGGGGAGGGGACAAGGATGAGGATGAGGAGGGAATGGGACAAGGATGAAGAAAGGGCCGGGCCCGCAGTGGGGAGCAGCCCCGGGTCTGATCCAAGGCCAGCCCTGCCCTGCAGATCTACGGCTGCGAGCTGGAGGCGGTGCCCGAGTTCGAGGGGCTGCAGGATTTCTGCCAGACCTTCCCCCTCTCCAAACCCGGCCGTGCCCCCGAGCCCGTGGTCAGCTTCAAGGTGGGTGAAGCCCCCCTCCCCGTGGGACGCCGTGGCCGCGGGGCGGGACCCCCGGAGGGCACCGAGGGTCTCTCAGGGGCTGTTCCGCATCTACCCCGTGCCCCAGGAGGGCGGAGCCGCCCCCGCGCCGCGCTGCTTCCAGCGCCTGCCGCCCCGCCAGCCGCAGCCGTGCCTGCTGCGCGTCTACGTCGTGCGAGCCTTCGACCTGTCCCCCCGCGATGTCACCGGGCTGGTGAGGACAGCGGGGACGCCCGCGGGGCCGGGCGGGGCGGGGCGGGGCGGCCGTGTCACCGCGGTGTCCCCTCCGTGCCCCAGAGCGATCGCTACGTGCGGGTGGCGCTGGGCAAGAAGACGCTGGGACAGCGGGACCAGTACGTGCCCAACACCCTGGAGCCCATCTTTGGCAGGTGCGGCACTGTCACCCCCGGGGCGGGTGGCCCGTGTCACTGTCACCTCCAGGGGGCACTGGGGGCGCTCACCAGGTCACCATTCCCAGTGCTGTTGTGCCACCAGATCCCTGTGCCATTCCCTGTGCCACCACCTGTCCCACTCCCTGTCCTGCCATGTCCCTGTGTCCTCACCTGTCCCACTCCCTGTGCCACCAGCTGAACCATTCCCTGTCCTGAGGGACAGGGAGGGGACACGGGGGGCTGGGAGGGGGGCCAAGAGGGGACATGGTGGGCACAGGAGGATGGCACGGAGCGGGCACAGAGGGGGAATTGGGACACGAGGAGGGGCAGGATGGGGGGCACAGGAAGGTTTGGAGGGCACAGAAGGGTTTGGGGGGCACAGGAAGATGGCACAGAGGGCCAGGGGCGGGCACAGGGGTAACTCCCAGCAGAGGTGCCACTGCCCTGTCCCCAGCACGGGCCCCGCGTGCTGGCGGGACCAGCTGTGCCCCAGCCGGGCCCTGGAGCTCCTGGCGGGCACCCGGGGGCTGCCCGGGCCCCGCTTCAGCCGCGGGGGCACCGCCCTGAGCCTGAGCGGGCAGCGCTTCGAGCTGCGCCACTTGGGTGAGGGGAGGGACTGGGGGAGCTTGGGGGGGTGTGGGGGGTTTTGGGGGGATCTGGTGGGGTTTGGGAGCATGTGGGGTGGGTCTGGTGGGGGTTTGGGGGGGTTTGGTGGGGGTCTGGGGTGTTTTCCAGGGATCGGGGGGGGGTTTGGGGTATCTGGGTGGGTCTGGGGTGTCTGGGGTAATTTGGGGGTGTTGGGGGGGGTCTGTGAGGTGGCTGTCGGGTGGGTGACAGGTGGGTCGGTGTCACAGAGCGGGGCCACCCCCCGCCGCGACACGCCGGGCCCCCCGGGAGCGCCTGGCCCTGCACGTGCTGAACCTGTGCGAGCTCGTCCCGGAGCACTTGGAGACCCGCGGGCTGCAGAGCCGCGCCCAGCCCGGCCTGGAGCAGGTGACAGCGACGCCGGGGACAGCGACACCAGGCTGGGGGTGACAGCGACACCTGGCGGGGAGGGGTGATGGGGACATTGGGGTGACAGAGAACGTGGGGATGGGAACATCGCAGGGACAGCGACGCTGGGGTGGATGCCAGGGACCCCAGGAGTGGGTGATGGGGCCAGGGGGTGACAAGGACAGGTGCTGGGGGGACAAAGGAACCCCGCAGTGATGAGGAGCCTGGGGCCGTGGGGACAGAGAGGGGAAACTGGGGGACACCCGGGGACATGGGGCTGGTGCCACCCTGTCCTGCTGTCCCCAGGGCAAGGTGCAGATGTGGGTGGACATTTTCCCCACCAACCTTGGCCCCCCTGGGCCCCCTGTGAACATCGACCCCCACAAGGCGAAGGGGTGAGTGAGGGACAGGACACCCCTGTGGGGACAGGGCCACCCCCCGTGGGGACAGGGCCACCCCGGGTGGAAGGTGACCCGTCCCTGTCCCCTCCTGAGGTACGAGCTGCACTGCGTGGTGTGGAACGTGCGGGACATGGATCCTGGGGACATCAACCTGCTGGGCCAGCGCATGAGTGACATCTACGTGTCCGGGTGTGTCCCCATCGTGTCCCCTGTCACCCCCCAGCTTCTGTCCTGCTCACTCCAGAGCCCCTTGCAGGTCCTTTGTCACCAGAGGGTCCCTATCAGCCATCCCCAGGGTCCCTGTCACCCCAGGGTGTCCCCATCCATGTGGGCACAGTGGTGACAGCAGTGTCCCCTGGGGGGTGGCACAGAGGTGACAGCGGTGTCCCTGCAGGTGGCTGGATGGGCTCTCCGAGCAGCAGCAGCACACTGACATCCACTATCGCTCCCTGAACGGCCGCGGTGCCTTCAACTGGCGCTTCGTGTTCCCCTTCGAGTTCCTGGCGGCCGAGAAGCTCTGCGCCATCCGCCGCAAGGTCAGAGACAGCCAGAGAGGGGACAGAGTGGGGACACAGCCCAGGGACACGTGCGACCTTGCCGTGTCCTCGGGCAGGAGCACGTGTGGAGTTTGGACGAGATGCTGCTGAAGGTGCTGCCCAAGCTCATCCTGCAGGTGTGGGACAATGACAAGTTCAAGGTGGACGATCTGCTGGGTGAGAGCCCGTGTCACCACCGGGGGGACACCGCAGGGGACAGGGGACAGCCAGTGGGGACAGGAAGCACCCATTGGTGATAAGGAGCTCCCCCAGGTGACAAGGAGCTCCCCCCAGTGACAGAGCTGTCCCCTGCCCTGTCCTGCAGGGATCCTGGAGCTGGAGCTGACGCAGCTGCCCCACCCGGCCTGCAGCGCCCGCCTGTGCCAGGCCACACTGCAGGACCTGCCCTGGTTCTCCTGGGCCTGGCTCTCCCTGCCCCGGTTCTTCTGGGCCCAGCTTTCCCAGGCCTGGCTCTCCCTGGCCCGCTTCTCCTGGCTCTGGCTCCCCCTGGCCTGGCTCTCCTGGTGCTGGTGCCGTGCCCTGGCGCGGCAGCGCTCGCCCCTGAACCTGTTCCGCAGAAGGAGGGCGCGGGGCTGGTGGCCCTGCACCGTGCACAAGGACGGTGGCCAGCGGCTCTTGGTAGGTTGGGAACGGATTGGGGACACCCACACGGGGCTGGGGGACAGCAGGGACAGATCCAACCGCCCCGCAGGGGAAGCTGGAGCTCAGCCTGGAGCTGCTGTTGGCGCAGGAGGCCGAGGAGCGGCCGGTGGGGAAGGGCCGGGAGGAGCCCAAAAAGCACCCGACCCTGCCTGAGCCCAGGTGAGCCCGGGGCGAGCCAGGAGGGGCTGGTGGGCCGGGGACAGGCGGTGGCTGAGCCCGGTGTCCCCGCAGGCACCCCAAGTCCTCGTTCCTGTGGCTGACATCTCCACTGAGCCTTGTCTGCCACGGCGTCCGCTGGCGCTACCTGCTGTGGCTCGGCCTGGGGCTGGCGGCACTCCTGCTGCTCCTGCTGCTCCATTCCTTCTTCCCGGTCAGCACTGCCCCACAAACACCCCGCTGGCACCCCTGAACATGCCCTGACTGCCCCGTGTCCCCCTGCAGGGCACCCTCAAGGTGAAGGTGGCTGACCCACGCCAGCTCCTGCCGGCCAAGGAGCAGCCGGGCACGAAGCCTCCCCTGACGGAGTGCTGAGGAGGAGCTGCCCGGCTCCCCGATTTCCTGGCTCTGAACCCCCCTCCCGAGCTGCTCTGGATGTCCTCGGTGCATTCTGCAGCCAGGAGGGGATTGTCCCATCCGGAACGCTGGGGGAGCTGCCCATGGATGTTCCCTCCTGAACAAAGCCGTGTCCAAGCAGCACCAAAGCATCATCCCTGTCTCTGGTGGCTCGGGGAGGGCATGGACGCTCTAACCCCAGCCCTGATCCCAAATTCAGCCCTAACTCCAGCCTAGGTTCAGCTCCAGCTCCCAAACTCAGCCCCAATTCCTGCCTTAATCCCAACGGCGTCATCAGCCCCCACCCGAGTGCCAGCCCCAGTCCCCTGGGCAGGACGGGGACACCCCTGGGGAGTGTGGCTGCGAGGGAGGTGGGAGCAGCACGGGCTCCTCTGTGCCTGGTCCTGGATCACGGTGGGATGTGGAAGGAGAGAGCCAGCCGGGTGCCCTGACCGTGGGGCCCAGCTCAGGGAAGGAGGAGGGACAGACACTGGCCGGATCATCCCCCAGGACAACGACAACGGACACTGGCAGCCATGGCCACTCCGCGCCGGACCCTGGGGAAGGAGGGCACCAGCCGGAGCATGCCCTGGGGCCAGGAGGGCCGAGATGTCCCGGCCTGGACCCGCCCCGGGGCAATGTGAAGGCTCCTGGTGACCAGGCCCAGTGCACCCAGGCCCTGCCCCTCCCGGGACCCTCTTAGCCAATCACATTGCTCTGTCCTGCTCTATTCCCCGCCCCCCATTGTTTGCACTCTGCTCCCATTGGCTGCGGGCAAGGGGGCGGAGCTAAACCTGCCTATATAAAGCAGGAGCAGGTGCTGTGCGATCAGTTCAGGTCCAGCGGAGGCAGCGGAGCAGAGGAAGCAGAGGAGGCAGAGGAGAGCGGAGCTGCCAACACCAGAGCCGCAGCACCGGCCGAGCCCGCAGAACCAGCAGCCCTGGAGCTTTGGCACTGGCTGGACCCTCGGCGTTGCCAGCCCAGAGCCCCAGCACGGGGTGGTCGTTGGGGGGAGGCTGGGAGGGACGGGGACCCACCGATGCGCCGCTCTCGCCATCCTTGCGCCTCTTCTCACTGCCGCCTTCTCGGTACCAGCCCCTCCAAATGGGAGCGGCACCAGCAGCGGCACCACCCCCGGCTCAGCAAAGGTAAGGGCCGAGAACCGCCGGGGCACCGAGGGACCACGCCGGGCTCCCAGATCGGGGGCTCGGCCACCGCCCCGGCCTGCCCAAGGTAAGGGGATGGAGAATGCGGCAGCCCCCCCAAACTGGGGGGGGTCAGACAGCAACCCCGGCTCAGCAAAGGTAAGGACCGACAACCCGGGGCACCGAGGGACCACGCCGGGCCCCCCAAACCGGAGGGGTCTGGCCACCACCCCGGCCTGCCAAAGGTAAGGGACAAAATAAAGTTGGCAAAAATCACATTACGTGCTGTGGCTGTTCTTTGATAGCTCCATGCGTCACTCGCCACTCGCACAAATCACACAGCGCCCCCAGAAGTGGGGCTTGGACCCCCAAGAGTGGGGCTGGGACCCTCAGAGACCCCTCCCCGTGGGCCTGGGACCACCAGAAATGGGGTAGCAACCACCAAAGACCCCCACCCCATAAACCCAACCACCCCAAAAATGGGCTTGGGATCCCCAGAGACCCCTCCCTGTGGGCATGGGACACTCATAGACCCCTCCCCATAAACCTGGGCACCCCAGAAATGGGGCTGGGACCCCCAAAGACCCCTCCCTGTGGGCCTGGGATCACCAGAAATGGGAGAGGGACCCCCAGAGACTCCTCCTCATAAACCCAAGCTCCCCCAAAATGGGGCTGGGACCCCCAGAGACCCTTCCCATGGGGCTGGGACCCCTCAGTCCCATGAGGTTCCGTTGTCACAACTCTGCCCTGGGTGCCACCAGGTGTGGAACGCCTGCCGTGTCACAATAGAGCCTCGGTTTCGTCATTCCTGGTGCTGTGACGTCATGGAATTTATGGAGTCTGTCCTCGTCCTGGTGTCAGAGAAAATTGAAATGAAAATTGGACTTAATGGCGTGAGTTACCCTCCGCTAGGATTCCAATAATCCCCATTTCCAAGGATCCAATTCCAACTTCCAATAATCCCAATTTCCCAATTCCAATTTCCACTGGGAAGAAATGAAGAGATGAAAGTGAAAAAATAACAGTCTTTTATTAACAAGCAGGGACGCAACATGTAGAAAAAAGAAGTAAAGAATTTATTGGAATTTTATGGAATTAATGGAATCTGTCCTCATTCAGGTGTCAGAGAAATTTAAAAATTGAATTTAATGTCCTGGAATCCTCCTTTAGGATTCCGGTTATCCCAATTTCCAATAAACCAATTCCAGTTTCCAATAATTCCACTTTCCATCGGGAAGAAATGAAGATCTGAAAGCGAAAAAATACCAATATCTTTTATTAACAAGCAGGAAATGCTCCCAAAATCCCGAATTTAGCGTGGCCCCGCCCCCACCCCGCCCTCACCCCTGCCCCTGGGCCACGCCCCTCTGGAACCCTCTGCCTCTTGACCAATCAGATCGCTCGTCTGCATTTTGGTCACGCCTCCCCTCTGTTTGCTCACAATGTGGACTGTTGGTTGCTCCGCCCCCATGCTGTTTTCTCAATTCCCATTGGCTGTCCTGTGCGGGGGCGTGGCTCAGGCTGGGTATATAAAGCGGGTGGCGGGAGCAGGGGGCTGAGTTCGGGATCAGGATCGGCGGCGGACCGGAGTGGGCGGAGACCCCCGGAGCAGGGCAGCTGGACAGCGGAGGATCCCAGCGGTGGACACTGCAGTGGCCGGAGCCTGGAGGATCCCAGCGGTGGACACTGGAACGGCCAGAGCCCCAGGACCGGGGCGGCCGGACACCAGAGGATCGCAGCGGTGGACACTGGGGCGGCCGGACACCGGAGGATCGCGGCGTTGGACGTCGGGGAACCACAGCGATGAACACTGGTCCACAGACCGTCCCCGCGCACATTACGGTAAGCACGAACGGAGCCGATCTGCCCCCTCCCGGTAACGGGAAGGAGGACGGAGATGATCTGACTCACCCCCCTGCTCAGGTGAAGACGGTCCCGGCCCCCCACAGCGGAGGAGCAGCAAGGGTCCGGAGACCCCACCGGACACTCCGCTCCAGAGACCACCCCCCACCCACATCACATCACGGTAAGCACGAACGGAGAGGATCCGGCCCCCTCCCGGTAACGGGAAGCGGCTGGATATAACCTGACTCCCTCTTATCTCCACAGTGGGCACAGACAGTCCCGGGAACTGGGGAGCAGCGGGGCTGCGGAGACCCCCACCCCCCTTCCCCCCTTCCCCCCCCCTCATTAAATTAAACACAAACTGAGACGAGCCGGCCCCTCCCGGTAATGGGGAAGGACGGAGATGATCTGACCCCCCCGTTCATCCCCGCACGGGACCGGGGTGGAGCTGAACCCCGAACCAGGCCCTCCTAAACGGGGGACAACCGAGACCAACCGGGCCCTTCCTTAACAGAGGAGAACCGGGACCACCGGGCCCTCCATCATGGGGGAGGACCAAGCCCACCGGGCTCTCCTCAACGGGAGAGGACTGAGACCGGAGCCAGAGACAAGCCTGTCCCACCTGAGGGAGGTGAGGAGGGCTGAGACCCCCAGTGCCCCTAAATGTAGAAATGGAGACCCCAAAAAAGACAGCCAGAGACCCCCACCCCCCGTAAATGGCGGGAGGACGGAGACCCCCCCCCCCCGGTGTCCTTCAAGGGTGAGAAGGGTGGAGACCCTCCCGAGCATCCTGCGGGGTGAGAGGAGCAGGGCAGCATCCCCAGAGCCCCTCCAGGCAGCCCTGGGCCCAGAGAGAGCCCCTGAGCATCCCCCAGGCTCTGGGCAATGGAAACCAGAATTTACAGAAATCAAATTTTACAACAGATGGGGAAAAAAAAACCAAACTAGAATTTACAAAAATCAATTTTACAACGCATGGAAAAAAAAATCCAATTTTACAAAAATCAAATTTTACAAGTTGTGGGAAGTTTTGGCTGATATTGACTCCCCCAAGGAGTCACTTGAGGTGAAAACACGAACAAATCACAAAGCCCCAGCCCCCACCCCGGGGCTGTGCCCATCCTTGTCACACCTGGGGGCTGCTGGGGGTCCCCACCCCTGAACTGGGGGACCATTGGACCCCCCCCCTACTTAAGGGAGGGGACAGAAATGAAAAGTGAATTTAGGGAGGGGAACCCCCCGGGCCCCCTCCGACCCCCCAGAGGCAGAGGGGATGGACCTGGAGCGTCTGGGGGCACCAGGCAAAGGAAAATGGGCAGAAATGAATTCTAACAGCTCGTAATTTGGCTGATAATTTGATTTATATTTTGGCTGATTGATTATTTGGCTGTTTATCTGGCTGACTGTTAGTTTGGCTGATACTTTAGCTACTTATTTAGCTGCTATTTGCTCTCCCAAGTAGCACTTGAGATAAAAATGCAAACAAATCCCAAACCCCTGGGCTTGGGAGCACAGGGCAGCCAGAGATTCCATCCCTGTCACACCCAGGGGCTTTCCAAGTGATTAATTATTTAATTATTTAATTGTTCTGTGGATTTAGAGGCACAGGCCCCCCCCAGTCCCTCTCAGTGCCCCCAGTGTGACATGGATGGAGACCTCTCGAGTGCCCCCAGGCTCTGAAATAAATAAAATTCAGTAAAATCTGACAGCACAAACCAGGCGTGGACTGATTATTTATTACAATTTATTATATCATTTATTATTTTTATAGTATTTATAATTTATATTAACTTTATATACATGATATATACTATTTATATTAATTACTATTCCTTATATAAAAATGTGACATTTATTATGGATTTTGTTTAATGGCTAATAATAATAAAAATTGGGGGCTGAATGTAAGGTCAGGCTTAAAGGTGGGGTTTGGTTTAGGGCTGTGGGTTTAGGAAGGGGCTGCAGTTGGGGCTGGGTTTGAGGTCGGGGTTAACCCTAAGCCAGCCCCACTTTTGGGGGTCCCAGGCCCATGGGGAGGGGTCCCTGGGGGTCTCAGCCCCACTTCTGGTCTGCCTGGGCTCATTTTTTTGGGGTCCCACTCCCACTTTTGGGGTTCCCGCGCTCATTTCTTGCCCCGCCCCCGAGTGGGCATGGCAGTGCAGCAACGCCCAATACAGGGCCACGCCCCCTTCACAAAATTCCCGCCATTTCCCGCAGCTCTCGCGAGACTTGGCGGCGCGGGTGGGGCTCCCTCAGAGCAGCCCGGCTCGGCCTGGCCGCGCTCCCCTCAGCCCTCCCCGCTCCCTCAATCTCCTGCTCCCCTCAGCCCTCCCTGCTCCCTCAGTCCGTCCCCTCAATCTCCTGCTCCCCTCAGCCCTCCCTGCTCCCTCAGTCCTCTCCCTTATTCCTTCCCGTTCCCTCAGCCCTGTATGCTCCCCTCAGTCCTTTCCCTCAGGTCTCTCCACTCCCCTCAGCCCTTCCCGCTGGGGAATAAAGCCCTCTGCAAGGACCCTTCTGAGAACATGGGCTCCAAAACCCTCCTTCAAGGGCCCTTTTGGGCTCCAAGGCTAATAATAATAATAACAACAACCATCCCCAGGACTGAGCACACAGCACGGGGTGGGGTTCACGCCCAGGAGTGCAGCCCTGGGCCCCTCCTGGAGCTCGGGGCAGGCTCAGCCCTTGGGGGCCGAGGTGAAGATGCGCAGGCCGGGCATGTGCGTGATCTCCTCGCTCAGCGTCTGCGGGGCAAGCGCAGTTCAGGGCCGGCTCTGGCCTTGGAGCAGCCTCAGCCGGCAGCCACAGCCCCACAGCCAGGGCTGCTGCACCCTCAGCCCCTCTCTCCCATTCCCTCACACCCATTCCAGCTGTTCCCATGCCCTCTGTCCCATTCCCTCACACCCATTCCCTCTCCTCTGCTCCCTCTCCCATTCCCTCTCCCCCGTTCCCTCTTTCCCATCCCCTCTCCCCATTCCCTCTCCCCAATTCCAGCTGTTCCCTTTCCCTCTCTTCATCCTCTCTCCCCTGTTCTCTCCCATTCCCTCTCCCCCTTCCCCACACCTGGGTCACCATCCTGTGCTGCTGCACCGGGCGCTTCTCCTGGAACAACTCCGACTCCACGTGGATCTCATATATGTCACCGCAGCCTCCTGGGAACCCGGGACAATTAACACCAATTAACGTCAATTAAAATCAATTAAAGTCAGTACAAGTCAAGGCTTGAGCACCCTCACACTCCTGCCCTGTCTGGGGGTCCCCGCAGCCTGGGGGGGATGGAGACTGACTGGGTTTAAAAAAAACTGGGTTTGGGGTAACCAAGAGCGGGTTTAGGGCAAACAGGAGCGGGTTTAGGCCCAGCAGGAGCGGGTCCCTACCTGAGATGCCCACCACCTTGATGGCCGAAGCCCGCGGGAATTTCTCCCGCAGCAGCCGCGCCAGGCGCGACTCCCCGCCAGGAGCGGCAGCGCAGGAACAGCTGGGGGGAAACGGCCCTGAGAGCCCCGGGGGGACCCCTAAAAACAGCCCCGGGAGCGGAGGGGAGGGGAAAGGGAAATAGAAGCTGCCGGCACCGGAGGGGGGCACAAGAAGCTGCGGAACCCCGGGAGATGCGGGCGAACCGGGAGAAGGAGGGGTGGGAACGGGAGCTGCCATCACCGGAGGATCGGGCGGTGGGAACGGGGCCTGCGGAGGGGCGGGGGGGTTACCTGTGCCGGGGGGACATTGTGAGGAGCGGCAGCACCGGGAGCGGTACAAGGAACGGGGGAACACCGGGAGACGGTGGGGAACGGGGCCCGGGGACGGACACCGGGAGGGAGCGCGGGCCGCGGTTACCGGCACCGGGGGGACACAGGGGGAAACGGGCCGGGAGGGCAGCACGAGCAGGGGGAGGGAGACGGGGACAAGGACAGAGGGACAGGGGACTGACGGACACTCACCGGGCCCCGGCTCAGCCCCGCCGCCGCCATCCCGGGGGCGCGCCGGGGTCACCTCCGGCTCAGCCAATCAGAGCGCGCCGGTGACAAAAGGGGCGTGGCCAGCGCTGCACCCCACGAGCGCCCCCTGGTGGTTCGGAGGACCAGGAGAGGCCCCGCCCCCCGACGCCCCCCAAAGGGTCCCCACCAAGGGTCCCCTCCTGCCCCCATAAAGGTTCCCCTCCTGACCCCACAAAAGTTCCATCCTCCCCCCACTCCATTCCCATATCCAGGGTCCCATCCCGACCCCCAAAAGGATCCCAAAATGATCCCATCCCCCCTCTCATCCCATAGATGGGCCCTCATCCTGATCTCCCCCCCAAAGGACCCCCAATTCCCATGCCCAGAACTCCATCCAGACCCCCCAGTCCAAAAAACCCCAACCCCAAAAACCCCACAAATCCTTATCCCAAAAACCCCAAAAATCCCAATCCCAAAACCCCAATCCTGCCTCAAATTCCCACTACCAGACCCCCAATCCTAAAAACCCCAACCCCAAAATCCCCAACCCCAAAAACCCCACAAACCCCAATCCCAAATACCCCAAAAATCCCAATCCCAAAACCCCAATCCTGCCCCCAATTCCCACTACCAGTCCCCCAATCCTAAAAATCCCAACTCCAAAAACCCCAACCACAAAAACCCCAATCCTGTCCCAAATTCCCACTCCCAGACCCCCCCAACCCCAAAAACTCCCATCCCAAAACCCCAATCCCTCAGGAATTGCAGCCGAGCCTGGTGTTGAGTGCAAAAAATAAATATAAAATTTATTAAAACACCCACAATATTTTAAAGGTATCGGGAATAATAACACAGCCCAACTCAGAATAAAATACAAATTAAAAATAAACAACAACAGAACAAAAAAAAAAAACAAAAAACAAAACCAAAACCGGAGGGGAGGATCCAAACTTGCAATTTTTAGGAATCCTAAAAAAAAAAATTGAAACATGGGTGGAAAGAAAAAGAGGGAAAAGGGTGAAAAACAACACAGAGAGAAAGGGAAAATGATAAAAAATAAAATTATCGGCATAGATTTCCTGTCCTAGGAGTATCTACAGTTTGATTACATGTTAATTAATTCTTTAATTAATTATTCCTATTGCCTTGAGACGTGGGAAAAAATTCTACCGCTCCTTGATCCACCCCGAAACTTCATTTCAAGTAACCCCAGAGCCGAGCCCAGCCAGGAACCCCAAAGGATTTGGGACCCCCTGGTGCCTCCCCCGCAGCTGCCGCCATCCCCAGAACATGCCAAAAAGCGCAGGAACAGCCCCAAAGAATTCCCAAAATAAAAATCCCATTATTTGGGATTTTCAAATAATGCTGGAACACCTCAGAAAAAATCCCCAAAAAAATCCCAAAATAAATCCCAGAAAGTGCCAGAACACCGCCAAAAAAAAATCAATCAAAAAATGCCAAAACAAATCCCAAAAAAATCTGGAACAACCCAAAAAAATCTCAAAAGAAATCCCACACTAAATCCCAAAATGTGCCAGAACACCAAAAAAAAAATCCCTAAAAAAACCCCAAAAAAATCCCAAATAATGCCGGAAAAATCCCAAAAAATCCCAAAATAAATCACAAAAAATATCCCAAAATAAATCCCAGATCACGCTGGAATACCCCAAGAAAAATCCCCACCAAAAAACCCAAAATAAATCCCAAATAGCACCAGAATACCCACCAAACAGATCTCCCTGGGGGCAGAGCATGGAGAGCATCAGCTCCTTGGGCTCCTCAGGAGCTGGGGCAGGAACAGGATGTGCTTCAGGGCTTTGCCCACAGCTGGGCAAACGGGAGAAAAACCCCAACATCAGCAACAAACCTGCCCCAAACCTGCCCCAAGCAGGCCCCAAATCTGCCCAAAGTCACTCTGGACACACACCAAACAATCTGCCCCAAATCCCACCAAAATCCTCCATGGTTTGACCCAGGGCTGTCTCAGCATTTTTAAGGATTTTTCAGAGTTCCAAGAAATGATCTCTCAGCTCTGTGGGAAGCCTCCTCTAAACTGATGGCGTTGTGACATCTCCTCTAAGGAATCAGATGCAGCCCCAATTATTATTACAGAACCACTCCAACAGTTTGCTGGGTTTAAAGCATCTCTGTGCTGGGGGAATTTTGGAGGAGACAGCTATTGGATGGTTCATTAGTCTGTCACCCCCAGACCTTCACTCCTAAGTGCCATTCTCTAGAGCCTTGTTTTAAATTACCTTTAGGGAATTCTCTCCCACTTAGAGCTTGGGTGGTGGCCAGGCCTCAGCCCTGCCTGGACAGGAATTTGCCAACAGAGCCAGATGTTTTCTGCATCAAAACTAGATTTGAGTGGCTTGCACTTGGCAATCTGACCCTCTAGACATGACTGTTGAACTATTTTTAAAGGGAGCTTGGGAATTATTGTCTGGAAATAATGATCCAAGTCCCCCCTGCATGGAGGTTTGTCAGCTGTTTGCAGACTCTGGGATGATGGTACATTATTTCAGAGATTGCTATTTACCTAATTCCACCTATGTTGTTAGCTTTGCCTGCTATTTGAAATATTCCTGATTGTTGTATCCAAATTATTCCTAATTGCTGTAAGTTTCTTGTCCACTGCATGTATTAATTTACTATGATGTTGCTTCACACTCATAACAAAAGACATGCATCTCATTCTTAAAAAACCAAAAAGAAGAGGAAATAACACCTTAAGAACGTTCAGATAATGCAAATTGTACATGAGAAATTTGGACAACTAATCATTCTGAATGATGCAGTATTTACATGAAAAATTTGGAAAAAAGATCATCACATCTAAATCCCAACTGAGTGCACCACAGTGAAGCCCAATTGATTCATTACCTTCAGGAGAAGATGTGCCTGTGTTTTATCATCAGCAGCTCAAAGCTGTCACCTGTTCATTCCATCAGACACTGATCAGCTCTGAAAAAATGAGGCCCAGGGCAAAGAGAAATAACCTCATCACCTTGCAGCCTCTGTGGCCAGAGCAGGAGCAGGAGGAGGACTGCCAAGACATGGCTGGGTCTGGAAACTGACAGAGGCACTTTGCCAACAAAAGCCTCATGGCACCCTCATGGTACAGTGCTCCTACTGACCTTCTCCAGTTATTCCCTGTTCCAGCTCCCAGGAGGACATTCAGGGATGGCAAAGATCAGCATTTCCAGCTAATGGACTTTCTCATCCTTCTCAACTAATTGGAAACAATGGTCATTTCTTTCCATTTCCCCAAGAGACATTGGACATTATTCTTCTGTTTTCTCATGCTGCAAAACCTGTGTCAATGACTTGATAGAATTTGGTAAGTTTTGTTGATTGTAATTGCTCTTTTATCTACCTTATCCCATATCTAATAGATAACCAGTGATAACCTTGATGAGATAATACCCTCACAAGAGTGAGCAGTTTCAACATCAGAACACAGGAGCCTTTTTTAAATGAACAAAAAGGGGGAGATGCCATAGACAGGTAGAATAATGATAAAAGAAAGGCCCTATGAAATCAGGCCTTGCTCTGCTCTATTAACAGCTGGCCTGTCATCTCCTCTGAGTGCAGCTAAGCAGTTACAAGTTCCCATGTGAAGCAATTTTGAGAATGAGACTTTGTGAACAATCTATTCTGAGGGTGAGAAACAAATGCACCTGCAACAACAAGGGATTTGTGCCATGAGAATCAGTGAAGAGAACAGAAAAACAATACAGTAGAGAGATTTGATGCACAACTAAAATCTATTTATTAAACAATAATAGAAAAACTGCTAAGAAATTTGTTAACTAGCTAAAATTAAACAAGATGTCTAATAAACTGAGTATAATTAGTTGTGTGAATAAAAAAATTAGGAGTCCTTCTCCATCCCATGTGGTTTTTCTGGGATTTCAGTTCCCCCCCTTCTTTTGGACTTTGGCTTTCCCCTTCTGTGGGGCTTTGGTGACCTTCTTCTCTGGGGCGTTGGTTTCTTTCTTCTCTGGGCCTTTCTTTTCCTTCTTCTCAGGGGATTTTGTTTCTTTTTTTGGGATTTTGGTTTCCTTCATCTCTGGTGGTTTGCTTTTCCCCTTCTCTGCTTTTGGAGGCTGCTTCCCCACACAAACTCCCTTCTTTCCCTTCTTCCACCTCTCTTCCTCCTTCTGCCTCTTTTCTTCCTCTAAGGTTTTGGCCTCCTCCTGAAGCTTTTGAGCGGGCTGCTTCAGTTCCCTTCTGCAGACAAAACAGAAAACATGGCTGAGAGTCCCACCAGAAACTTGGGCTCACCAGTCCTGGCTGGCCCTGCACTTCATTCCTTCACCCTGAGGCCATTTCTGTGAATTCTCCTCAACCCACAGAGGCTGGGAACATCCCAAGTGAGGGCACTGGTGGAAGGGGACCTCCAGGACCAGCCAAACCTGAGCTTTGCCATCATCAGCTCTTGACTGTGCAAGCTCCCTCTTAAGGCTCAGCCAGAGCCCTCCAGCCCAGTGCCAAAGGCTGATCCACCAGCTCTCTGTGCTGGTGCTGAAAACGCCCTTTGTCTCTTGGCTCCCCAGGTTAGAGCAGAGCACAGATTGCTCACATCTGCTTCTCTCTCCTACCATTCTTACTCAGCTCATTCAGCCCCTTCTCCCTGGGCACAGCTGAAGCATGATTTTAAAGGGTTAAGATTTCAGCTGAGGGTTAGAAGCAATTCCCATGGATCAGGATGTAAGGTAGATAGGCAGACCATAGGTTAATGATTATGAGATGCTTAAGCTGGAGCTGATTGTTCCATTGTTTACCATTAGGAGCTTCTTTCTAGAAGGAAGTGGAGTAAGTGAACTGTTAGAAGAACAAATTGAAACCAGTAGAACAATGGGTTAGCACCTGGACTTGATGTCAATCAATCACTAAGCAGGGGACCTTGGATCATGCCAGAGGGTCACAGAGACCTGATGAAGACATTCCTGACTTCATCCCTTAAGACCACGGACCCAATTCAGGAAAAGAACTGCACAGGTGTGAAGGATCAATGACCACATTTGAATACAGAGCAGGGATGGGAGGTGCTGGGGCTGTGCAGATGTATTGTATGTAAGATCTTGGGAAATAAAGAGAGGGCAAAGAACCTTGGGCAGCGCGGTCACGCCTTTTAGGGACGGCTCTGGTGCCGCCCGCCGGTGTTAATAAACACACCACTGTCTGACTTTAATTAGTTAGAGAGTCTCTGTCCCTGATCTTCGGTTTTAAGGACTCCTAGCCTGCTCCTTAATGAGAACAATCCTGTCAGTCAGAAAGCAAAGGCTGCAGGAATTCCTCTCCTGCCAGACAGGCTCTTGGCAGCCAGATTTCCTGCTGGAACCCAGCTGTGACCAAGCAAACCAGGGCTGGCTGCCGTGGAAACCATTGGAAGCAGCCTCATCCATCTCCTCCCCATGAAACCAACTTCAGCCTGGCCTGAAGAAGTCCTGAGGCACAGGCTTGCTTTGAGCAGCCTCCCCTCCCAGCTCCACACTTGGCCTGTGTGTCCTGAGCTGGGCTGCCTTGCTGGAGCTGAGCTTCTCCTGTGCTTGCCTACTGCTGCAGCTGAAGGGGAGCCTCAAGGACATGAGCTTTTCTGGGTGCTGTCCCACCACAAGGAGAACCTGGCAGATCAGCATTGCAAGGACTTCATCTGGGGCAGGAGCAGGACCCAAAGCAAGGTTTGGTCTGTGCCCCATGCCTGCCCATCCCACAATCCCACTGCTTTGGTGAAGAAGGGAGATGAAGAAGAAGATGCCACTCAACATCCTGGACTTCAAGACACCTCCAGAGGCAGTGCCAAGGCAAGCCCAGAGCCCAGCTCCCTGCAGGCAGCAGCTAAGCCAGGAGGGCTCAGCACTCCTATAGAGCAGATGATGTTCTGTCTCAACAGAAGAAGGTCCTTCCTCTCTTGGGAGCCAGGGAGCTCAGAGTGGCCATCCCTGTGCTGCTTCTGGCCTTTGCTATGCAGCACCTCTGAGCTCAGAGTCCTTGGAGCAGGGAAGCCCTGCAGGGACAAGAACCCATGGCAGAGCAGTAACCCATGCAAGGCTCACTCACCTGTCCCTGAGAGGTGCCTGAGAGCCACAGCTGATCTCCCGGGGGCTCAGGGAGGAGCTGACACCTGAGGCCTCCCCGGTCACCAGCACCTCACAGGTGGGGCCTCCCTCCACGTGGCACAGCTCGGTGACATTGGAGGTGCTGCTGAGGTGGCCAGAGAAGGTGGAGGAGACCTGCTGGCTCTGTCCTGGCTGCAGCACACCTGAGAGTGGCAGGACACTGAAAGCCTGGATGGAAGACAGGAGAGATTGAGGTGTTGAGCATGGAAATGGATGCAGAAGAGCATCTTGGAGCAAAGTGCAGCTGGACCTGGAGGGGCCTATTCTCCAAACACTGCCAGAATCACCCTCACCTCATCCTGCATCCATGCCACTGACCAGGGCAGGGACCATGGGGAAAATCTTCTCCCATGCTCACAGGTCAATGCATTAATTAGTACATTACATGAAAGGGAACTGGGATGTCTCCTGGCAGTAGAAATTCTCTCTGATGCACAACTTGCCTTGAAAAAGTTTAAAAACTTCCTGCTTTTAGAGAAGGAGAAGACTCAGAGTGAAAGCTCTTGCAGCTGAGGGAAGGAGTCCAGCCCAGCTCATCTGACTCCTGAGGCTCTTCCCCTCTCTCTCTGATTTAAATGCTGCTTTCTCAAGGTGCTACAGCAAAAGCTCCTGCAAAAATTTCCTGTGGACCACCTGAGGAGTTCCAGGGGGAGCAGTGCCCTCCACAGGTGCTGCACAGCGTCCTTGGGCAGCCCCACAACGTGTCCTGCACGGCCTCTCCAACAAGCAGCTGCTTCAGCAGCACTTTGTGCTGGGCCTGGAGGGAGGGGAGGCCCCTCTGTGGCCAATGCTGAGGGCCCCCAGTGGCACTGGGAGCTCCAGCCCTGCTGGCCACACTGACAATGGGCAAGTGAGACAGATTCCCTCTTGCCTTCCAGGGGAGTGTGCACTACGTCCAGGGAGCACCTGAATCCCTCCAAGCCTCGTGGGAGGGGAGGGTTTTCAGGAGTTTGTGCTGGCACCTGAAAAACAAGCCATTTTCTGTGCTGGGAGGAAGAGACAGCCACTCTGCAAAGTCTCCCTTTGTAAGAGAGCTTCAGGGCCAGCAGTGCAACAGCAGCTCTGGGGTGAAAGCAGAGCCCTGCACACAGGGAGTCTGACTGGCTTGGGAAGAGGCTCCATGGAGATCAGGACTCATCCCAGCTTGCTCTGGGAAGGAAGCTGGAGCTCTGAGCATGATGATGCAGATAAAAGCCTCATCTTACATTGGGAAGGAAACAAGGCAAAACATCCCACAGTCATCACAGGCCTGTAGGATCTGAGTCAGCTTCTCCAAGGAAAACTCTCCTCTTTCTCCCTCCCACTCACCCCATGTCCAGCCACTGGCCCTGCTGCCCAGCCCACTGCCAGGGCACAGGACAGCAGGGCAGCAAAAAGGGAGGTCAGCACGAGCATGACTTGGTGCTGGCAGGCTGGGGAGGTAACACAAGCACTGGGTGGACAAGAAAATCTACCTCTGCTCCTGAAGACTGGGCAAGATCCTGCACTTCTCTCAGGGCTGGGACTGGCTCCTCCCTTCTGATCTTGAAGTTCCGCCATCGAGATGCTGAGGAGTCCAAGCCGGTTCTCTGCTCCTTGGGTGGTTGGGGCTTGAACTTAGGTGGGTGAAGCTCATCTCTGGGAAATAAGAGAACTATGAACAGGGACCTGCAGTGGGAGGGAGGGACACCTGCACCAGCAGCTCCTGGTCAGGATGCAGCCCCTGGTTGGGTGCTGGCACCTTGAACTGAGAAATGGTTTGATCCAGCCCTTCCCAATCCAGGCTGGAGCAGCTCTGCTCTAAAGGCAGCCCAGGGATGACACTGAGCTGCAGCAGCTGCAACTGCTTGCACTGAGCAGCTCCAGAGGACAGGCATGAACACCTTGTGGGGATGCCAAAAGCACAGTGGGAGAGGAAAGGACAGAGAAGGCAAGCAAAAAGGGGAGATCTGAGGCACCCAGGGGCAGACCCAGCCAGTGCCCAGCCAGCACAGCCCCCCCCCAGTGCCCAAGGCCAGAAACTCTGCAGCTCCACCAGGGATTTATCAGGAATGTTCCCCTGACACTGCTGGGGCCTTGGTTGACATTTTCCAGCACTCCCAGGTGACTCAGGTCACATTCCCCATCCATACATACACAGGCTGTGGTGCTGGGATCCTGCCAAGCTCTGTCACCCTTGGGCTTAGGGAGGTTTCTGCCAGCCGTCCTGAGCTCCGTAACTGTGCTCTCTGTGCCAGGAAGCAAGCAAGAAAGATTTTTAAAAAAACCCAAACCAAACTACAACAGGGAAACCTAAAAAACCTTCAACAGCTCAACCCTGCTCACGTTATTTCTTTAGGGACACCTAGCACTCTCCAGCTGAAATGCTGGGCTTTTGGGGAAAAAGAAAATTACATGTTCACCTCCAAATTGAAAAGGATTAAGGTAAGAGAACCTTTCAAAGTACAAATTATTGGCCCAAAGGTAAAAGATTTGCCAGAAATCTCTAGTTAAGACCATGCTGACAGTTAAACAACTGGTTCTTCTGGTGGGGAGAAACCCTCCTCTTTAAGGGAAGCAGCCTGAGAGTTGAAAGCAACTGTTTTGTCAAACTTCAGGCTCCCTGGCACAGCCTGCACTGCCTGTCCTTCCTGTTCACTGATTTACAGGCAGTGCCACAATGGCCCAGGTTCAGATGTTTGCTGCCATCCAGGGAATTTGGCATCACCATTTCCATATGTCTTAAGATAAGTTTCAATCTTTGCATCCACACTTCAAATGCCAGCTTTCCTTTCTTTTATAGAAAGCTCAAGGTTCTTAGAAGTCTTCTGACCTCCTCTTTTGTGCTCAGAGAGATGGCATTTAAACCAGATGTTTCCAAAGTGAACAGCATTTTAAAGAACAATGAACTAAAATGACCCTGGATCCCAGCTTAGCCCAACTCCATTCTGTGTCAGACACTGAGATTCCCACCTCTAAGGCACGAACTGTTTGTGCCACCCATCCCTCCTGTCCTTCTCCACAGCAGCCTGTGCCTGTTTTCCCCAGAAGAATCCCTGTCCCTGTGCCCCTGCCAGGAGCAGTTGCCCACAGGCACACAGCTCCCCTTGCCCTCACCAGGGGGTTTCTCTCATCCCCGAACACGCCGATGAGAACGTTGGTGCGATGCTCGCCCAGCGCCTGCACCTCCACCACAACTGGGATCTCTGCTGTGCTCTGGGGCTGGACAATCCCACAGGGCTGGGGGCTGCAGTAGAACACAGCAGAGTCCTCCTTGCGTTTCTGGAAGGGACAGAATGAAATGCAGCTTCAGAGGCACCTCTGAAGAAACTTTAGACTCCTTAACATCCACCGCAACAGCAACTTACACACACGTTTAAAACTCCCCAGGACAAAGGTAAAAGGCACAAACAAGATGCAAGAATTGGAGGCTTAACATTCGCAGGGGATCCTGCAAGGAGGCTGCCAGCACAGGCACTGGTGTCTCTGGATGCAGCAGCTTTTCACAACCCTCTAAGATCTCCCACAAGTAAACACCCTGAAGACTAGAACATCAACTGTTCCCTCAGCAGCTTACACTGCCTCCTCAAGTTTACATTCGGGTAGGATCCTGTTCTCAGCAGATCTTTAAGACTGAATAGAAAGCAGCAAAGTCTTATCTAAACCCTTTTTTTCCCCTAAGAATCTCCTCAATAATATTTGACAGGAGGAGGTGGATGTGATGCCAAACCTGGGGAATAAGCCCGTAGCAGCCAGGGAGGTGGCTGGGATTCCTGATGACGAGCTTCTTCTCATAGGGCACCTTCAGGTGGCACTCATCGTACTGGAGCACATAGGGGGACACTTGGAGCTCAGGAACGAGACATCTGGGCAAAGAGATGACCCCAGGGGAATCAGAGATACTGAGAGAATGGAGAACGTTTACCCCCAAAGATTGTGCAATGCAGCAGAACACATTGGTCACTGTCAAATGGACATTTAACAGCCCTACAGGGATAAATTGCCTTCTGCCTCTTCCCACTCAAACAGGTCCTGTCAAGGAGGGGCAAACCCTGAGGCAGCACCCAGAGGCTGCCAAGTGCCCCAGGCAGAGCACTTTGTGCCACAGCTGCCTCAGCCCCTCCTTTGCCCAAGAAGCCTTGCAAGGACTCCTGTCACAGTCCCAGTGATCCACGAGCTCTGGGGGAGCCTTCCCAACAAGGATCAGGGCTCACTAAGGCTCAAGGAACACACAGCTCCAGTGTCTCAGGAAAAATGACTCCCTTCTCTGCCATGGTGCTGTTGCCCTGCCTGAGAACTCAGCTCTTTGCCCCAGCCCTGGAGGGCACGAGACACCAGCTGCCCTCCAGAGTGGCTGATCACCCCCTCCCAGGCCCTGCAGCTCCCTCCCTCCTTCCCTGCACAGCTCCAGGCACTGAATGGCCCCAGCTCCACCTGCTTTACAGAATGGCAGCCCAGGCACTGACTGGATGGCTCTGCCTGGGACAGGGAACAGCACCAGGGAGCTGCATCCCTCTGGGCATTCAACTGGCACCCACAGCAGCACTGCAGGATGGAATTCTGCTGCAGCAACAACGGCCTTTAGTCTCAACTCTGAGAATATTAAAGCTCAAAATGGGAAGGAGAGGGAAGGAGAAAAACTGGACTGAGCTGCCACATCCAGGGCTGCTTTCCCCTCCTAAGACCTTGCCCTCGCCACTCTTGCTGAGAGCCACTTCCCCCCTGCCAGGTGCCCTCATGAACAGAAGCAGAGCCTGACTCTCAGCAGGCTGCTTGCTGTGGCCCAAACCAACGCACGCTGGTCACAACCAGCACAACTCCACCTCTTGCAGCAAGAAGGAGAGGAGGCCCTCGGGAAATTTGTTCCACCTCAAGCACCAAAACCCAGGCCAAGAAATGATATCATTCCTGGTCCCTTTAGAAGAGGGCCCAGGACCGTGCTGGGCTGTGAGCAGGGCTGCTTTTCACCACAGGCTGCTGCCCAAGCCCTGCTGTTCTCATGTCCAGCTGGCACAACATGAGGCCATTAAGCAGCACTTCTCCTTGGCAGCTGCAGCCAGCCAAGCCTGTGCAAGGCAGTGCCTGGGGGAGGCCAGGCAAGGGCTGGTACCTGGCTGTGATGAACAGTTTTGTCACTCCCTTGCCAATGCCCTCCAGGTCCACCAGCATCCTCCGGCGGAACTCCATCACCGTGTTGGAACACAGGGTCACCTGGTGGAAGAGAAGAACAGGAAATTCTTCCTTACAAAAGCTCATTACCCACCTGTGATATCCTCCAGTTCTTGAGGAGGATTTGGCCTTCATTCTTCTGCAGCTCCATGTGTAGAGCACAGTCTCAGAGGAACAAAACCTTCTGGCAATACCAGATTTGTTAAACACACCTTGCTATCAGGGCATAGGTCAGCTACATTCAGACATTAGACTAAAGCTCTTTGCAATACTGAATTCAAATTAGGGGTCCAATTTCTCATCTGACTACAATGACATCCATGCAGAGGAAATCTGACTTGAACAAAATGAGTTCAGCTTTACAGCAGCAAGCTGAGGGCAAAGTGTGGCCCAGCAGGTGCTGGGCACTTCATGGCTGCCGTGGGACCCGGAGCCCGGGCTGGCTCTCAGAACTCTGGCCCCATGCCAGGAGTGGGGAACTGCCTCAGGATGGGCACTTACCAGAGGCAGAACCCTCAGAGGCACTTGCTCTATGGTGCAAGAGACAAGCCACGACAGGGAGCAGGCAGAGAAGAAAGGAGGAGGCTCCCTGTCTTGAAGTTCCACAAGGAAGGGTTTATTCCAAGCAAGGGGATCAGAGGCAAAAGAGCCCTGGGCACTCCTGTGAAATGGCTTTTGTACAGACACAAATGGGGGGGGGGGGGGGCGGGGGGGTACAAACAGCAAACCATTAGGGAATCCTCAGGGGAGCAGTGAGGGGATTACATCAAGTGTACATCTGGGGCCACTTGGGGTAGGAGGGTGGAGAGGATGGCTCACAAGGGCCAATGGGACCTCCAGGAATAGGGGAATTCCAAAGGAGTGTTGCAGACAGGGAATGGCTCGAGGTCAAATTGGCAAAGAAGGCTGGGGAACAAAAGGGGGTGGGTTGCCTTGAAAGGCAGGGAAAGAGCTGGAACAAGGGGCAAGGAATGGCATGAGGGACAGCTTTGAGGGAGGGTGAAACCCAGGGGTAAACCAACTCGGGGAGAACATGGGGGTACAACAGAACAAACCACTTAAGAAGAAATCAATAAAATAAATTTGAACCACTACACATGGCTGCAAAGTTTTCTGTCCCCTCTAGAGATTCCTGCAGTGAACACAAATCATTCTGCTCCCCAGGAGGGGGGAAATGAGACCAAGAAGAAAAGCCAACTGCTTTATACAATGACATCTCTCTAACAGCCACCTTCTGCCATCATCCTTGCTCTGCCCACTTGCAATCAAATCAATTGCTCTCAAAAACACAAGAATGGCTTCAGGCCTTGACCATAAGGTATGTGACCTCAGCAGATGATTTTGGAAACCAAACAGTGCTCCTGGAGGAACATCCCGAGTAAGCCAGCTAGCAGAGGCCTCCCAGCAGTGCCGATCTCTCCCTCCCACCATGCTCAAAGCTGGCACCAGAGCTAAAGCCCTCCCACACTCCAGTGCAGCTTCAGCCCTGGTGCTGCAGCGTCTGTGGCTGGACTCTGGCTGTACCTCGATGTCCTGGTGTCCCTGGGGGAGGATGGTCCCTCGGCTGGGATTCATGGTGAACTCCCTGGGCTCAACATAGAAATGGATTCCCTTCCTCCAGGCTGGGTCGCTGTGCCTGCGGATCTGATCCACGCTGTCAACAGCCGGCTGCGTGCCATCGTCCGACATGCGGAGCTGGAACGTCAGCGGCACCGCGGAGCTGTTGGTGAGGCGACAGCGCTGGGTGTAGGGAAAGCCTGGCAAAGGACACAAATATCCAGTCAGGCACCCATGATGGCATGATCCTGGGGTGAATATCCTGGCAGGATCAAAGTGGGATTGGAGTTCAGCTCTTTATTATCTGAACTACAGCTCACCGAGAAGGTGCGTGAGGAATTAATCGTCACTTAGTTCCCTTTGACACAGTTTCCAGATTCCAGACTGCAGCCCTGAAAATGCCCACTCCTAGCCCTGCTCAACACTGCAAGCTTCTCTCTTTGGGATGGGGAGGAGCTCCCTCACCTGCCCCAAACCAGCACCACTTATCTCTCAGTGATGGGTGTGCATCCAGACCCAGCATTTACTCTGAGAATTCAAGCTGTCAAATTCCCTGGGAAGCCTGCCAACACTCCCACTGTTTTCAAGAGATATAAACAGGGAGTCGTCATTGAGAAGAAGCTACAGCAAAAGAAAGTGAGGATGGAATCAGGAACTAGAACGTGGTGCAAAGCACCCTAATGCAGCTTCTCTCTGCAGCATCCTTGAGGCATCTCTTGGTTTGGGCCAAACAGACTGAGCACGGGACAGCTCAGAGCCCACTCAGCTGGGGGCACACCCAAGCCTTGCTTTGAGATTAGCAATTAGGAATCAGGTCCCACCTCACCCAACAAACAGGGACATCACAGCCATGCTGCTCACTGGGATTGCTGCCTGCAAGGGTTTAGCCCACTTTAGCTCTGAGATTTGCTTTCCATCCTGGAAAGCCAGAGATACAGCCACTCATGGTGGGGATGTCCTGCCGAGCCCGCAGAGCAGCCACAACCTGCTCTGCAGGGCACACCTGGCTGGGCTGGCCAGCTCTGTGGGGAGGAGACTTCTCCCCAGGCCTGCTCACCAAGAGTCCCTGGAACACAGATGGGGACTGCAGCTGCAGCCCAGAGCTTCTCTGGGCCCATCCAAATGACCACTGCCAGCTCCAGCAGTGACTCCAGCAGGGAGGTAGGAGAGGCACAAAAAGGACAAACCCAGATGTCAAAACCTCAAATGAGACTGAGCTCAGCACATGCAGACAACAGTCAACAGTCACAAAGAAGCAAAGATACAACAGCTGCCTTCAGCTGGAGAGACCTTAGGAATGAAATTGGATTCAGCAGGATCAATCTCCTGGTTCAGAACCATATTTCTATCTGTTGCCTTGCTTGTTTCATTTCTTCACAAGGCAACTTGACAAGTGCCTCCATGCCGATGCAGGCTGGGCAAGAAGCAGCTCAGGAAAGGCAATGAGTTTCCTTCCAAAGTTCAGGAACTTCATTGTTCTGGGTTTAGGCTTGGCAGTGAATGTTGCCCTTGGTCTGGGAAGGGGCAGAGGGGTTTTGGGGTGTTTTGGCCCTGGGGCTGGGCTTTTCCCTTCGGGGTTTTTTGGGATTTCGGGCGTGATACTGGGGGCGGCTGTGCAGTCGGAGCTGAGCTCGGGCAGGGAGCGGAGCTTCCCTTCCTCCCGCTCGGGGATCGAAGCTCGGCCGCTGCTGCTGCGGGAGGTTGTGTGCTTGGCCCCGGGACTGCCCTGGCTGCAGCTCAGCGCTGCCATCGACCCTGCCTGCCTGCCCTGCTCCTGCCTGCTGCTGCTCCGCACTGCCGACATCCCCCTGCCCTTTGGCAGTTTGCAAAAGGAGCATTTCCTTCCTTCCTCCCTTCCCTTCCCTCCTTCCCTCCCTGCACCGGCTGGGAGGGGATCACTGCCCTGCCGGATCCCACAGCTCCTCCTGCTGGGACCCGAACTCCACTCAAGGGGAAAAACGGGACTTGGCGCCTGGGAAACGTCTGTTCTTGCCTTCTTATCTGTGCTCTCCCGATCGAGTCTGGGAAAGAACTGTTATTCCTTTTCCCATAGTTTTGCCTGGGAGCCCTCTCATTTCAAAGGTAGAATTATTTGGAGGGATGGGCTCATCTTTCCATTGCAGGAAGATTCCCACCTTCCTTGACAGACATCTGTCTTTTAAAGCAGCACAGAGACACCAGAAAACACTGACTTTATATTCCTTGCTTCTGTTGGATCTCCCAATGGCAAAATGCCACCTGAAGCAGCAGCAGCCCTGCAGTTCACAGCCTGGAGAGGCTGCTGGGGCAGAGCGTGAGTGAGGGATGCTGTTCTGTTGGAAGGCACAGATTCCTGAGGCTGTGTCCCAGCCCAGGGAACACTCACCAAAGGAGATGTCCCCGAAGTCGAGCTCAGGGAGGTCGAAGTGTAAACTCAGTGCACTGACGCTGCCCCTGGAGGGCGAGGACAGAGGAGGAAACGGCTCGGTTAAAGGAATTGCAAAGGTCTGGCTGTCCTGGCTCGGGGGCACAAAACCTGGGCTCAGGGCACCCTGGGTTTCCAACCAACACAGCCCCATGTGCTCAGCACAGGGCCCCGTGCACAGGAGGCAGCTAAAGCCAAGTGGCCAGCAGCCAACAGCCACTGATGGGCTCTGGGCACAGGGCAGGCAGGAGAAGCCCCCAGGTTGTTGCTGGTCCCATGAAGGACCCTGAACACACACCCAGACATGGCTCTGTGCCTCAGTTTCCCCGTCTGCAAGGGGATGGACATAAAGGTGTCCCCACACACTTCTGTAAGCAGCCCTTCCAGCCACAGGTTCCCTGCTTTGCTCCTTCTTAGCTGGAACTGCTGTTCCCATGGAGGAGCTTTCTCAGCAGAGTTTGACCCACACAATCATTACAGACAGAGTTCTGAGACATGAATCCAGGCCATGCCCAATCATCCTCTGAAAGGAGCAGCAACAGTTCTAGCCGGGGACAGATGGATCCCAGAGGAAAGGACCAGCTTGTCAGCAGTGCACCAGCTGGCACAGCCAAGAGCAACAGCTTCAGCAACCAAACCAGGGTGTCCTGAATCCAGCACAGCACCTCAGCTGTCCTTGAACTCAGCAGACAAACTCCAAAAGTCACCAACATCCACTGAAATCAGCACTTGAAGCTGCACAACACTCACCAGTTGATTTCATGATTGCTGCCAATCAATGCCCACTCTGCCTTTTGGTTCAAACTCAAGGAGCAGTGACCTGGGCCTTGTGTTGTGTTCACAGGACTGCCCCTGGCTCTGCTCTGCACATCTCAACAAGAGACACCTGCCCTTGCCCAAGGAGAAAGCTGCTTATTCAGAAACACCCCTGATCACTTTTGGGGAGGGACAGAGGAGAATCAATTCTTTGATGGTGAAAGGTTCCCTCTTGATTTCCAAAATACAAAAGCAGCACTTTTCCTCCAAAAACAAAGCCAGCATCATTGTTTCTCCACTGTGGGCACACCTACTTGCCACTTTTCTCTTGCTAGGTAAGAACTTCCTTGCTCTTTTTTATCCCTCTCCCTTATCTTCTTGGTGTAATCCAGTGCAGATTGCTTCCATTTCTTTACTGCCTTGAGCCAGTGCCTGCCAACAGCAGCAGCCCAGCTCCAAAGCTGCAGAGCAGCCAGAACAGCTCTCCTGCTCCCACTACATTATCCCAGCAGCACATGGCTCAGCCTGGCAGGGACAAGGCCTCACGCTGCTGTGCTTCTGAGGACTGAGCTCTGCTTCCCCTGTGATCAGCCCTTCTCCCTTGTGCTGGGCCAGGATTATCTCTTGCCATGGCCCCAGCCCACGGGAGGATGCCCAAGTCCTTGGGACAGTTCCTGCTGCAGTTCCCTCACTCCCACCTCAGCCCTTTCCTGGCTGTGCCAAGGAGGCACCAGAGCACTCTGTGCACAGCAGCTGGGAGCACAGCTTGTCCCTCCCAGCAGGGCTGGCAGAGGTGAGCTGAGGCTGCTGCTGCCCACCCAGCATGGATTATTAACACAAGTTTTTACAAACACTGCTGCTGCTGCAGAATCAGCCAGGCTGGCCCATTCAGGTGGGACATCCCAGAGCAGCTGCTGCCCAAGTCTGATCCATCCCACTGCCTGCCATGGCCCAAGGCACAGGGAGATCTCTGCAGGGAGGAGTCATTCCAGCTCCCAGGCACCACCAAGGGCAGGAGGCATCCTCACACTAAAGCAGTGCCAGCATCAGAGCACAGATTCAGACCTCAGGAAACACCTTTTTTCTCTGCTCCAGCCCAACATGAGGTAGGTGGGGGATGTCCCAGAGACAGCTACAGATGTGCCCACCCAGCTCCTAGGGTCCTTACTTGATGGTCAGGATGGCAGGCATAGGAGATCCAGCCACTCTGAGCTGGAACTCTTCCTCAAAGCTGCCCAACACGGTGGCACTGAAGGAGATCTGCACAGTCTGGCTCCCTCCTGCTGCAATGATGCCCTCCTCGGGTGCAAACTTGAAGCAGGAGCCCACCTTGGTGGCTGAAGGGATACAGGTGAAGGGAGCATCAAGAGCTCCTCGGTTCATCAGTTTCACCTGCAGCAGCAAGAAAGCAAAGTGGAAATACATGTGGAACCTTCCCTTCTTGGGAGTTATTGTCTCATGATGCCAAGAACAGCCAGAAAAGGCAGAAGATGCTTTGTGCTGCTGAGTGGCAGAAGTCAAAAGATACAACAGGACAAGTTCTGCCTTTGGGTTTTCCTGCAGAGCAGAGGTAACTCCCCAGAACTGCACTCACCCTGGGGTGATCCCATGGACACAGAGCTGTGCACCTCTGCTCAGCATCACCAAGCTCACTGAGAGCTGGTCCTGAGAGCAACATGGGCTGATTGCAGCTGCGTAGGGAATCACCCCAGAGCTGCTGCTGCCCCAGTTAGCACAGCTCCACCAGCACCATCTGCTCATTCACCTTTCCCCACACCATGAAAACAATACATTGGGAATGAGGCATCAGCATCAAAATGTACAGACAGCACCAACTTTTGGTAAGAAAACTCAGGGTGTCTTTCTCTTCCCCAGCCAAGCTTTTGAAAATGTCTGGCATGATGCAGTGCCTCACTTTCTACCCCTTCAGTTGATCTCTCATGGTTTTTTTTGGCAAGCTTGACACTATTGTGCGGGAGGCAAATAGGTAGAAAAATGCTTTGCTTTATTCCCAGGGACACTTTTCTCTTTCTAGAGCCAGAGATGCACCAAGGCTGAAGTGTGCTGAGGGACTGGTCAGCAAGGGAGAGAACTCCCAAGGCTTTCCTGTGCCTTGCAGCAATCAGCAGGAGACACTTGCCTGGAAGCTGTTGCAGTGGGCTGAAGCTCAAAGGCAGCCAGTTTGTGTCAGCTGCTTCTGCAGAGCCCAGGCCAAAGGAACCTTGTGTCTGCACTGCCACAAAAGCCTCTGAACATGCAGCTTTTGGAGCCAGTGCTGGGTTCATGGGCCAAGGGGTTGTGGTGCAGGAAGCCTCCCAGCTGATCCCTAAGGAAGGCTGCCCAAAAGCAGGGACTGGGGCTTCAGGAACAACAGACACACCTTCCTGACCTCCCCCAGATTTGAGCAGGACATCAAATATTCCCTGCTCACAAGTGCCCAGGGTGGCAGGAATTCCACAGCTCCAGCACGCTTGCTGCTGCCTCAGGAGCCATCAGGATCCATCCCAAGTCCTGCTGCTCACCTCATAGACGTGGGGGGTGTTGACAAAAACGTTCCCAAGGTCCAGAGTCTGAGAGCTGAGTTCAACCAAGGGTCCTTGGCCTTCCCCTCGGAGCTGCAGGGGCAGCCTGCTCTCACGGCCTGGGGAGAGATGTCCATTGCAGTGCAATCATTCCCTCTGTTACACTGCATTTTCCAGGCTGCCTCAGTGGTAGTGCCTGACACTGAGCTGGATGCAACCAGCTCCTGATGCTGCAGGAGAAGATCTGGACCCTTCGCTCCCCTCAGGAGATATCCCTTGGGGCTGACTTCTAATTTCTAACCCATTCCTCGGGCTGCTTTCCAATTTGAGCCACCACTTTGCTGAGTTTAAAACATCTCTGGTGTCCTGGAGTGGCAGGCCAAGGAGTAATGGGTAGAAATTGAAAGAAAGGAAATTGAGGTTAGATATTAGGGAAGGAATTTTTTACTGTGAGTGATTGGAGCAGGTTCCCCAGGGAAGCTGTGGGGGTTCCAGCCCTGCAAGTGCTCCAAGCTAGGCTGGATGGGGCTTGGAGCTTCCTGGTCTAGGGGGAGGTATCCCTGCTGACCAGGGACTCTTCCCAGCAGTTCCATGGGAGCCCAGTGGGCTCAGGCTTGCACCATGGCTTCACTGAGGGGCAGAGAAGCAGGGCAAAGGAGCTGCACCTGAGATGCTGCAGTAAGCCACACTTCCATACTCCAGTGCTTCCAGAGGTTTGAAGGTCACCTTGATTTCGGCCGAACAATTCGGCCCGATTTCTCCCTCCTACAACAGAGAGAGACAGCAAAACATTGCTCTGCACACTTCACACTGCTTGTTTGCAACCACACTCCTGTAAGCCTTTGTTTAGAGCATCAGTGATGAGTGAACCACCCAAGGAGCCAAGGAAACCCTCCAAACCCAGCTCACACCAGCACTGGAAGCTCTCAATGCTCAGCTGATCAGCTCCCACTCTCCACAAGATTCCTGCTGCTCTGACACAAGCTCTTGCTCACATCATGCTGCTGGCAGCCACAGTGGGATGCAACTGCCCCTGTGCACTGGTGGCTCTTGGCCTTAGATGGGCCATAGGAGTGATCAAGAAGAGAACATGATGCCCTTCCTTGAAATGCAAATATTAGTTAAGCTGTTTTGAAAGAAAGCAGAGGTTGGGATTATTCTGGGCTTTACTCCAAGATGAGAAGGGATTTTGCACTGTGCACACACCAGGTACTCATCATCTCTCACAATGCCAGCACTCAGAATCAGGGCTCTGCTTGATGGGAGCACGTGGCAGTTTGCTTGCATCACCAGAAAAGGAAAAGGTTTTGTGTCCCTGTGTGCAGGAGAACTCCAAAGGCCCATTTCAGCCTTGCACCCTGGTGTCCAGGCTCACAGATGACACTGGAAGGCAGACTCAGAAATAGTGCAAGGCATGCTTACAGGAGGGGATTGGCATTTCTGGCATTACCCTTGGGCTGAATTTGACCTCCTTTTGCCAGGGAACCGTGGCAAGCTTCAGGTCAGTGTGTGAGCTGGCAGTGCTCCAACAGCCTCTGCTGAACCCCACGTGTTGGGGGAGCCCCTGCCTGCAATAACTGCTCCCTGTGACACTGCAGGGACACGCACACAGTGCCTTGAGCAGCTCGAGCCTGACAGCAGAGCTCGGCTTTGTCAGGCTCCCAGCCCTGCCTTGAGCCTGCAGGGCACAAATGCTTTGAGCAGGGAGCTCTGCAGCCACTCCAGAAACTCCATGTCCTCCCTCCCACCACATGGGGCCAGCTGAGGATCTGCCCAGTGACTGCAGCCGGGGGAAGGGGGACGGGGGCAGGGGTCTTGGGAGGAGCAAGTGGAAGAGGAGGAGGAGGAGGAAAATGAGGTTCTCAGCTATCACTTACCATTGGCTCGATGGAAAAAATGTCATGGGAGAACAGCATGGGGTCTTCTGGCACCTTTGCCATCTTCTCCTGGACCATGCTTTTGAAGGAACTAAGGGAAAGAAGAGGGTGTATCACCTTTGGAAAGAGGGGCTGGCAATTCAGGAAATGTTTAGGGATGTTGCCAGGTCATGTAGGAAGAAGATTAGAGAGACAAGAGCCCAATGAGAACCTGAGGAAATCCAGTCATTGCAATCGACCTTTCCTTCCCAAAATGCCATCCCTGGCTTGAGTATCAATGGAACTGGAATACTGAGTGCTGAGCTCCTGAAGGCCAGGGACACACACCCCAGTGCCAGGGATGGTTTACTTGGCCTAAAACATTCAAAAGTACCAACACCCCCCAGAGGCCAAACATTAGCTTCAGTCTTGGGCCATGGATCTCACTGAAATGCATCTTTCAAACCAACCTCCTCTTCTCTTCATTCTCTTCTTCCTCACTAGGAAAAGCCTTCCACTGGAAGTGGGCTGTGATGTTACTCCTGTTCTCAATGAACACAGTTCTGTGGCTTGACATGGTGATGAAAGTCTTGTCAAGCTCCACGGAACTTGTGCTCAGCCCAACGTTGACATCCACAGCTTCTCCGTGGAGCTTTGTGTGGATAATTTCTTCCCCTGGAACAAAGCAAAGGGGAGTCTTTGCTCAGCTCACTGCCTGATGGAAGCACAAGGAACGGAGCAAACCACAGGGCACAGAAGAAAGTGTCACAGTTTTGAGCTGAATGAGCAGTTCTGTGGATCAGTCCATTTATCCCATCCTGACAGCTCTGTGTGTAGAATGTGGGGATGTCCTGAGCAGCTCCTTAAACACCTTATTTCTGAGGGTGTTTGTGGAGATTTGGCCCCAAGGTGACAGTATGGACAGGGAGATTGGTCCATGTGCTCCGGTGACCACTCAGATCAACCAGAATTTCTGCATCCAAGTCCTTCAGGTGACAGGGCTGAGGAGCCCTGCTCAGTCCTGCCTTGCCCAGACTCTCCCTGGGCATCCCACCAGACTCTGTCTCTCCTGATCCCTTGGATCCCTTGTTGCTGACCAGCAAATATGCCTGGGGGCAGGTGGGCAGCAAAAGGAGGCCCAGAGGAACAAGTGAAGTGACAGCCCCCAGCAGGAGGGGACACAGGGGAGGAAACACAACCAGCCTGGCTCTGCAATGTGACAAACCACTGCAAAATGAACACCATGAAAATCATCATCATCATCATCATCATCATCTCCCTGGCCAAAGCCAAAGCCTCATCAGTCTTGAAATATTTGATATTGTTCTGATCTGAAAAACCAAGCTGCAGCATTGCAAATGAAATAAAAAAGGGACAAAGGAAAGATGAGTAAGTACAGAGCAGCTTCTCCATTAAGACTGAATGGGATTCCTCAGTCTAGAAATCAAATGGGAGACAGATGTGAGAGGTTTGCAACAGCAGGAACAGCCTGGGAAATGGGGACAGGGAACAATTTGTTTGGGTTTGTCACAAAAAAAAGAACTAGAGCACCTGAAAATGTTGTTAGACAGAAACTACATCTATGTGTAAGGGCCACAGAGAAAAAGGGTCTGTGGCAAGCCAGGGGAGAAGACACACATGGGACAGAGGTGTGCAAGAAATCCACTGCATTGGAGAGAGTCTGATGGAGACCTCACCTACAGCACTGCCCAGGAATCAAATAAAACTTCAGCCAGGCATAACCACATGGGAGTGGAGAATCAGGGATCCTCTTTCCTCCACTCAGCAACTCCCAGCACAACAGGAGTCCAAAATCTCTGCCTGTTAGAGGGGATTCACTTTCTCAAGCCCCTAAAGACCAAGGAGTTCTCAGTTTGCTTTGGGGTGAAGCTGAGCAGGGGAGGTACCTCTGGAGGGAATGCAGGGGATGGGACAGCAGGGAGCCATGGTGCAGAACTGTCCTGTGCCCGTGCAGGGCCCAGCACTCACCTGTGCTGCAGCTCACTGCCAGGGAGCCCCAATGGTCACCGCTGGCCCGCGGGTGAAATCCCACTGTCACCTGCACGGTGTCACCAGCGCCCAGAGCTCCTGTGGCCGGCACCACGGAGAAAGGACTGCAACACAGAGAGAGGGAGCAGGGCTGGGGGGACACCTGGCCAGGAGATTCCTTCTGCACTGCAGCTCACTGCAGCTCCCTGGGGCAAGCAGGGAGCAAACCAAGCACAGGCAGCAGAAGACAGCCAGAACAGACAGCATCAGAAACAGCCACTGAGCCACTGCTGAGGAGATCCAGCCCTCACCAGATCCTGGGGCTAAAATGACCTCAGCTCCCCCATACTCTACATCCAGCTCTCTGCAATGAGGCTCAAGGGTCCCACTGCCACCAATCCCATCAGAGAATGGTTTCTGAAGAGCACAGAGAGGGTTCAGAGCTATCTGCATGACAACTTGACACTGACTGCCTCAGGAATTTCTCTTTTCCTGCTGCCTATGAACCTCATCTCAGGAGATGCAAACGTTAGGGCACTCCCTGTCCTGGCAGATTACAGCCTAGCAATCAGACAGGGAGAAGGAACTATTCCCTGAAGACCAAGGAATAGTTACTGTTGCAGTGTGGTTCTTTGGTTTCTTTTCCATTGAAAACATCCTGATTTAGCCAAAAAGACACATTTTATCAGCATTTCAATGAGAGCTTCCTTTTCTAAGAAAAGGAGCAATCAAAACTCTGAAAGAGTGCAACTGCAGATTAGAGCAATACAGTGACCTGGAAACAAGACCCAAAAGGAGGATGCCATTTACAGTCTGAAGGGTCTAATCCCAGCTCAATGAAGCACCATCAGCAGGAGCACATCAAGGAAGCAGAACAGGAGGTTTCTGTGTATTTACCAGCAATGCAGTCTGGGACTCTGGGTTGTCATGCAGGCTGGTAACTGCTTGCTTGGCCCACCAGACAAACTCTGTGCAATGTGTTGGAAATAATTATGCAACTGTGTTGGTGCACTTTGGATTTACCAGGAGCAATCAGCATTGATCACCAGGTAAAGAGCTCTTGCCTGACAAACACAAGACTCTGTGCTTTGATGCTCAGGGACAGCCCAGGGGAAAAGTGCTTCTGCCCAGCAGCTGCTGGGCTTTGTGCTCTTCTACAGCCCCACTGAGCAAACAAAAGTTCCTGGCCTTGGTGCTTTGCTGCTGGTCAATCTGTCACTTCAAAGTGTCTTCTGGGGACTTTGGTGATGAATGCATCACACACAAAAACAAAGGGAACATCTGGCAAGCTGAGCTTTGCTCATGTCAGCAGTGACAGCTGATGAACTTGCTTCAGGTTCTGCTCATGAAGGACCTCTTGCTGCAATGATGGGCTGAGCTGTTCCCATTGCCACTGGGGAGAACATCACTGCTGGCTGGTGGAGAAGCCTTGGGCCAGCAATGTTTATGGGCTGGACGTGAGACTTTGGAGGGAGGGGAGGAAAGACAAGGCCCCAGCAGCCCCAGAGCCAGATCAGTGCACGTGCTCCTGCATCTGCCCCGGGGCTGATGCCAGCCCTGCTGCAGCTCTCTGCTGGGGCTCGGGGGATCAGTGCCTGCTGGGGGCAAGGCACAGGATTCTTCCCTTAGTCTTTTGCCAGAAATTTCATCAGAACAGAGAAGTTGCCAGTTAGGGGAATCCCTGGCCAGGCTTCAGCACTCCCTTCCATTCCATTCCCTTCCCACTCCTGCCCCATGTTACATGCTCCTGCCCTCAGATGGCAGGATGGGAAGAACATTCCTGGAGGTGACTTCAGGGCTTGCCTGAGAAAGAAGGTGTCTTCTTTTTTTCAAATTATCAGGAGAAGAGGATCCAGCCAAGTCCAGGACTCAGTTTCAGGCCGAAAAAACTGAGTGCAATTCAGCCCCTTCACCTGCTACATCCCACCCTGGGCTGGACCCACCAGACTCTTCTGTTCCTGCTGTAGCAGTCATCTCTCAACTCTTCTGAATTTCAGCCAACAGCACTAAGCTGTTCCCTGAGCCCACAGATAGAAGAGCTGTGCAGGAGACATCCCTGACACTGTAATAACCAAATGAAAACCACTGCCAAGAGATGGGGCTGGCAAGCTCAGTTTTGGCCTTTTCTCTGTTCATTGTGAGCTACTCCTTAAGACACTTCTCACCCTGTTAGATCCATCCTCTCAATGAATCACTACTGCAACTGACAGGCAGAAAAGATAAGGGACGGAGGGGGTTTTCTTGAAAAACACGTTGTTTTCTTCTGCTTTTTAGCTAGGTCCATTGATATGTTTGTTCCCTTCTATGGCATCTAAAGCCAGGTCCAGATCTCCCAATGGCACCTTGCAGTCCCCAGACTCTGCTCTTGCTTTGAGCAGTGTGTTTGCTCAGATGATTGCCAGAGGTCCCCTCCAGGACCACTGGAAAGCCACGTGCCTGTGGCCTCTCAGGGAATGGGTCTATTTGGCTGACAGTGCTGAGGAAGCATTTCAGAAGCTGCTTGTGCTCAGGAGGGTGCAAGCCAGCTACCAACATGTTCCAGCAGCCTCCAGCAAATCTGGGACAGAGAAAGCTCCAAGGCCACAGAAAGCAAGAGCAGATGCCATCCATCCTGCTCCCTTCCAGCCAGGCTGCAGGGCAGCAGCTGCAATGCTCTGGCTCCTTTTGCTGCTCTTTCCCAGCTCTGCTGTCCCCCAAAGGTGTTTTGCACAAGGACAGATGAGCTGCCTCACTTCTGGGTGCTCAGCTGGTAACGAGCTGCCTGGGTACCGACATTGCGCACCAGCAGAGTCTTCTGGGTGCTGCCCTGGACTGCACACTTGGAGAAATCCAGCTGGGCAGGGAAGTCCAGGACAGCTCGGGCACCAATGGCCCGAATTGGCACAACGATCCTTTCCCTTGCAGTCATGCAGACCAGCTCGTGGCAATAATCCTGCAGGAAAAGAAACTGCCTCAGCACAGGGCATTTAGTGCCATCCCCATGGCAGAAGAAAAACTTATTGTTCATTTTAGGGTGCAATAGGTAAATTGATGCTCCAAGGGCATCGATTTACCTATTGCACCCTAAAATGAGCACTAAGTTCTACTAATATGTCACATTTTAAAGGCACCGGGGCACTTTTGCAAAACCTATCTCTGTGGCATTCAGCTCTTGTATCACTAGGTCATACCCATACCCTAGGCCACCACAATTTTACTCTAAATTTTAATGATTGTTAAACAATTCCTAAGTTCATTCTAAAGAACATGGTGCTTGGGAACACAGGACATTCCTCTAGGTTTCTATATTCCAACTGTCTGAGAATAGGACAAAGTCTTCAACTGGCTCTAAGCAGCAAAAGGAAGATGAGAAAACAGCTGCACCCAAAGAGATCCTGCACCTCTGGCCTGCTGTAGAAACATCAGTTGGCTCAGAACTCCTCTCTAACTTTGCCTCTCCTACCAAGCCAGGAGAAGAACAGTGCCAAGAGGTAGCAGGATGCTGTTGGAAAGGGCCTCTCTTTGTTTCCCTGCAAGGTTTCCTCCCTTCCATGCCATGTCCTAAACCCTTCCCTATGAACAAGCCTCCAGATCAGAACATGAACCCTCCAGATCCCAGCACTGAGATCAGACTTGCCAGGGCCTCAGCACTGCTGTTCAAACCTCCCCACAAAAGCACCTTTGGCACGGGATGGGTGCCAGCTGACAGAGCAAGCACAGGGACAGGCATGAAGACAGAGCCCCAGCAGTGTCACTGCCACAAGCCCTGGGCTCACAGCTCTGCCTGCAGCTTGTACCTGCCCTGCACGAGCTCCTTCAGGCAGATGTCCCAGTCCCCTGCAGCTCAGCAACCTCCTGCTGACCAAGGGCACCCAGAGCCCAGTGTGCCTGTGCCAGGCCGGGCTCACGGGCACAGCACATCCTCTGCCCTGGCCCTGCAGCTGTACCATGCTCACTTGTGCTCTGGGACAGCACAGCTGCAAGGCTGGAGAGCAGAGGGGGTGAAAAAGCACCGTCTTTGCTCCAGCCCAGGGGCAGGCAGGGAAGCTGGTGCCAGTCAGCAGGAGGAAAGCTCTCTGACCTCTTGGTTCCTCTGGTGTTTTCCATCATAATGAAACCCCTTCCCCTAGACCTAGAGATGGCCCAACATCTATCAACAGCCCTCTGTCATTTCCATCCTGTTCCCTCTGCATCTTCCCCTGGGAATGCTCAGGGATGTGCAGGGAGGGGAAGCAGAGCCTGTCAGGCCTGGCTGCAGTGCCTGCCAGCAGGGGCCAAGGTGTGACTGGCTGCAGGCTGCCTGCCCATGGCCTGAAGCCAAGCTCACAGCATGCAATGGGCTGGAGCCAGAGTGCAGGGAAAACAATGGCTGTGCAGATCATTCTGTGCTTTGGCTCCTCCAGTCTCACCTTGTTCTCGGCGGGGCTGAAGCGGATGCGCACAGGGGCAGAGGCGCCTGCTGGCACCACATGGTACACATCCCTGGGGCACGCCAGCTGGAAATAAGGGCAGCTCTCCATGGACACCTTCACCAGCCAAGGAATCTGCAGCAAAGACACCAAATGATGATTGTGCCACTTGTGCCAACAGGACCAGAGGAGCCCTGTCCGTGCCCTGCTGACATCCCTCCTTGGCCCCTTCCCAAAGCACTTTCAGCTCTGCAGGCACAGGCACATCCTTCACAAGGGTGAACTGGAATCCCTTCTGTCTGCCTCCAGCATTTTGGCCAGGGCCAGTAGGGCAGTGCCTGCTGGCAAGGAAGGGCTGAGCAGGTCAGCACCAGGAGGATGGAGACAGAGCACCTGAACGAAGTCATCTGCCTATTCAACAAGGCCAAAAAACCTGCTGGCTTCTGCCTGCACACAGCCATGCAGTTGTCATGTTCCAGAGGGGAATGTGCTCCCTGAAAGCAAACCAGCACATTGTCCTGGGGGAAGGAAGAAATTCCCTTCTAGCAAATCTAGCTTTGGGTAAGGATGTTGTGGGGATACAGTCAGGCAGGCAGAGCAGCAAGAGAGGAGACCAAGCCCTGTGGCCTTACTGGGAAGAAAAGCAAACCTTAAAAGCAAAAGAAGGAAGGAACACAGCAAGACAACCCCTAAAACAAGGAGATGGCAAAGAGAATTGCAATGGGCAGTAAAGCAGCAAGGAAGAATCATTAAACCATGAGAGCAATCAGCTTGCCAAAAGTGACAGAAACACAGACAGGCTGTGCCTGTTGACTGTGGGCTTCAAAGGCCTTTTCTGCCTGGAGAAACATGACCAGCACTGACTGACAGTGTGGTTCCAGGATGAAAAGCCAGTCTTGGCTCTCCAGGCCTTCTTGCTGCCTGTGCAGGCAGGCTGGGCTGCTGGGCATTCCTGCCTGCAGCCAGCAGGCCAGGTTCTGCCCTCTGGCATTCACAGACACAGCAAACATGCATTTTCTGGCACACTGAGAGCATCAACCCCTGAGCACCAAAATGCTCTCCAAAAGTCTAAACCAGATGATTTGGATTCCCTCCTGTCTCCTCCCACCAGCCCACACTTGGCACAAGCCCCCCTTGAGAAAATAATTCCCTGACTGAAATTCCAATGGTCTCAAGTTTTCCTCTTTACGCTGGAACACAACTGCTGACATTTTTCAACTTTTCCCCCCTCTCAGCTCTCTTGGCAAAATGCAAAACAATCCCAATTTCTTCAAGTGAAGCTGGAAACCTCCAGGAGCACATGGCTTTGGATGCGCTCTGGTTCTCCAAAGGGAAAGCAGAGCACTCTGTTCCTTTTGGAAAAGCTGAGCAGAACTGGATGAAGCTGAGCAGGAGCCTGAAGTGGCACCTAAAGGCCTCTCACTGCTTCTGCTCCATCAGCCTGATTGCAGGGCTCTTTCAGAACACGTCTCCTGCAGTGCCAATGCCATTGATGAGAAGTGATTCCAGCACAAAGTGCAGAAGACTCAGCCCCTGAGCTTTGACTGTCAGCTGCACAAAGGGAGCCAAACTGGCTGAGAGAGGCAGAGACTCCTACCAGGAGCCAAGATTAATTAAGGAGACACAGGGTGTGGGATAGACTCAAGGCACAGCATGAGAGCAGGAAAGAACTGTACAGCCCTCAACATTCCTGTCAATGCAGAGCTTGCAAGAGAAGGAAACTCCTTTGGGATAGACACCATCAATGCAGGGCCAAAATCAGGGGACAATTCCCAGCACAGGAAGATTTCCAGCATCTTGCAGAACAAGGTGCTGAGACATTTTCTTCTGCATGTGCTGCAGCAGACAACTTGCTTTGCTGTACACTGGGGAATGACAGCACTCTCCTCTTCCAGCACAGTGTTAAAGCTTTGGGTGCCAGCACTTACCTTGTCCTTATTAATGAGAGACAGCTCCATCTCAGAGACCTCCCGAGCGACGAAGTTCTGAAATACCAGCTCTGGTGGGGAAACCCCAAACCAGCTCTGTTTCGGGGCAGCTGACGGCAGCTGGAGAGGCGAGAGAGAGCAGGGAGAGCTTCAGCTGCTGGGAGGAAGGTTCATGAAGGAGAATCTTCCACTGATCCCCAGGGAAGTACAGACTCTGGGCGAGCACGTCTGCCCAGCCCACACTGGGCAAACAGTGGCTCACCCACCTCTGCTCTGAGTGATCCAGAGCTGCTGGGCCACACAGAGCAGGCTCAAGCCAAGCTGCTCTTTTGGCATCTATTTCTCCAGGTTTCTTTCTCCACAATGCCAGGCAGCACTTCCCTTAAGCACAGCCCTGTGCCCATGTGGTCACAGAGCTCTGGGGCACTGACTGAGCATTCATGGAGTAAGTCAAACCCATGGATTTACAGGAGACTCAATGGGAAACAATTCTGGGATGTCCTTTATTCTGAGACAGGGAAACCCAGGCCCACACAACTGCAAATATCTTTTTTGCTCTAGACCTTAAACATCAGAAGAAGAGCACAGGACCAGAGGAGGTCAAAAGCAGGTCTCCTATGGGACTTCACAGCAGACACACTCTGCTGAAGGGAATGGCTGCAGCACACTGTCCCTTAGTTGTGCCCTTCCCTGAGGTGTTCCCAATGCCCCTCTCCAGGACAATCCTTAACCACTTTGTTCCATGTCTCCTGCTGCCAATTTCCTGCTCAACAGCCCACCTTGGTCACCTACCCCTTTGGACTGTGCTTTCTACTGAGCCCATCCTGCCAGAAAAGCAGCTTTAAACACACCTCTAAGTAGGCACTGATCCTGATAAAGCACATCCATTCCCCTCTGCCCAGGGCCAGTCCCCTGCACATCTGGCAGCCTGCATAATCTAACACCCCATCAGGGTCCAACACATTGTTCCAGCCCAAAGCAGGAATGCAATTTGTTTTGCTAAATCTGAAGTAATTCCTGCACATCCTTGGCCTTCAAAGGCCAACGCTGCCACTCTGGAGGGAATCCTGTGACCCCAAGCATTTGATAGTGACCACACCAAAGCTAGAGGAGGCTCTCTCAGCAGGAGAATGGCAAATGGCAATGTTGTGCCTTTGTGTCCCCAGCCTTCCCCCATTAGCAATGGCAGCTACACTCCAGCACAGCCCAGCAGCTCCAGCAGAGGTTATTTGTGTAACTTAGTGCACACCAGGACTCCCAGTCCACCCCTTCCAGCAGTTTGCAATGACAACAGCACCTGGAAACTGAGCTGTTTTGCTGGAGGCAAGCCTGTCACAAGCACACACCCCCTTCAAACTTCATCTTCAACAGAAAGGAAAAGAGCAGGAAAAGGCTACCTTTGGACCAGTCTCACTCCTGTCTGGAAATGGGCCAATTCTGGGCAGAATACTCCCCCCGGTGCTGGCCTCCTTCTTCCTGCTGGGAGTCTTCTCCCTCTGGAACTTAGAGGGAAGCAGCTGAAAGGCAAAAATACACCAGCTAGAGCCTCAGAGATGGCTTGTTCAGAAAGGCTTTTCTTGAACAAGTGGCACTGGTGAATAACTTGTGATCACAGCCACTAGGACAGTCCTGGGAGCCCTGGAAGTTTCCTGCTGAAATCCTTAGCATCAGTAAATTAATAATACAGAGTGCAATACACACACTCCAGCCACATGGCTCCGTCCCATTGGCTTCTCCAGGACAGGATGGGACATGGTTGGGGATTTCTGCTCTTTGGGCATTTGTTTCCTCTTACATTTCCTTGGATTGAGGCAGTGACCTTTCCAGAGAATGGAAAGGAGCTCTCAGAACTGCCTGAACTCCATCCCTGCACAACACTCAGAACTCACAGCAAGGAGATATCGCTGCTGGCTGAGTCCAACAGATGCAAGAAAACAAAGCTGTACCAAGAGGGAGGTGCACAGGAATGTGTCCAGGTTTTGGTTCTCCCTGTTAAATTGCTTTCTCTGTCTGGGCTGACAGAGCCCTCCACAGGAGAAAACAGAGGGATCTCCTTGACAGAGCCTCAGCACTGGGGCATCTTCAGCCAAGGGAGCTCCAGACAGCAAGGGACCTTTGTGGCCCTGGCTCCAGTGCTGCCTGCAGGGCTGGATCTGTGCCCACACAGCAGCTGGGAGAGAACAGCTGCTTTGGAAGCTCTTCCAGCTGGGACCAGCCATGGCTCCCAAGGCTTTGGGCAGAGTTTGAGGTTTCCTCCCCGACATGCCTGGGTGCCAAAGGGCAGGATGGTCAGAGCAGCACAGGTGAGTGCCCAGTCTGACAGAAGGAATTCCTGTGGCAAAGGGAAAGGGACAGAACACCTGCTCAGGGCTTCAGCTGTACATTGGTTTCACTTGGCTCCACTGGCACAGCCAGGCAAGACACAACTGAAGCATCCCACAGTGTTCCCTGCTGCACCAGGACAGCCCCCAGCAACAGGAGCACGGCACAGAGAGCTGGGGAGGGGCTCTGCAGCTTCACAGCACTGCTGGACAACAGGGCCAGGGAGAGCAGGGACACCAGGGCAGGTGCCAGCCTTAACTCAGCCCCAGTGGCCACTCACAGTGTTTGGCTTCAGCCTTTCCCTCAGCAAAAGACGAGGTGGTGGTGTCTTCTTGGGCAATCCAGACGCCATCTCCAAGGGATGATGTCACAGAGGGAGACAGTGCCTCAACAAAACTGGAAGGAGCAACAACGGAACTCTGAAAATCCACAACCCAATCCATGGCAGTTTCAAGGCATATACTGGTGCTAAACAATTTGATATGATTTGAAAGTAGCTGAGTGCTTGTTTGGCATAAATAGCTAGTATTGTTAGGCCTCTAGTTGGACTTTATTTGAGCTATATGGCTGCCTTGTGCAATTTAAATATGGATTGTACTGAAACCTGGAGCTCAGAAGATGAATATTAAGAATAGTTGGAACAGACAAAGCTGTAGCTTAAATATTACTTAAAAATAGCTAGAGTGGGCCTCCTCTTCTTTAGGCTAAAGCACCCCTGCTCTCTCAGCTGCTTCTCACAGGACTTGGGAGAGACTGAAATGTAATGGCTAATGGCTTAAATCTTGTTAGGAAGGACTTTTTGCCCATTCTGACAAAACTGAATCAAGAAGCTGCCACCACTGAAGCCCACCCCTCCCTGAAAATGCCTCCTTATTCAAACTTGGGACTGTGAGTTAAGCCACCTAAGGGAACTTGAGACAAGATCAAGGAGACACTATTGTCCTGCTAGCTCAGGTCTGGGGAGAACTAAACAAGGCTAATTGAGAAAAATGTATCCAAAACCAGGCCAAACCCAGCAGCTGTCCTGAAAATCAGCTCTCTCTGCCTTCAGGCTGGGGAAGTCATAGCTACAGACTCATCTGCTGAGGCCAGCTTTGCACACAAACCTCCCATCAACATAGGGGGAAAGAGGAAATTTTGGGCTTGTGGCACAACCTCTGGTAAGGGGCAGTGGACACCCATCCTCCCTCAGACAAACTGGCTCAGCTCTAAAACCCCCCAGCCCCAGAAGGCCACATCCAGGGGACATTCCCATCAGGGGCAGCTGACGGGGTGTCAGAACCCATCAAAGACCTCCAGAGTGCCCCCAGAGCCATTCCTGAGGCCTTGCACCAGGTGACTGCATGGCATGCAAAGGAACACAACAGATCTGAAAATCCACAACCCAATTCACAGCAGGCTCAAAAGGATATACTGGTGCTAAAGATTTTATCTTATTTGAAAGTAGCAAGAGACAGAGTCCAACTTGCCCCACCCCAGGCAGGAACCTTGCCCAGATTTGGGCAGTCCCACCTTGCCCAAATCTGCATGAATCCATTGGAGTCTCATGTTTTGTGACACCTCACCACAGAGAAGACCAGAAGAGGATTTCATGGTATGCCAGTGAGATCCATGCAATGGTGATACTTTCTACTTTCTATTTAATTGGTCACTCTCTTTCTCTCCCCCTCCCCAACTCCCTTCTCTATTTCTCTCTCTTCCTCACATTTGCTGTTACATCAAATCCAGACAATTGACTTTGGCATATGGTCCTGTTTGCACCTTAATTCAGGAGCATCTCCCTAATAATTTTAAGAACCAGACCATAACAACCCACAGACACCTGAGTAGAACCCATTCACCTTTAAGCAGTTTAAGTCATCACTATAGGGAAAAAAAATGCCTATAGACTACTACATTTAGGAAATTCTGCATTTCTTCAGTGGAAAAAAAAGCACCATCAGTAGACCATATATCGTTCATCTATTCAGCTGCACATTATCCCATCCTCTGTTTCCTTTTGGAATTTTCTTTCAGAGCACAGATGGGACAAAACAAAAAAGCACAATCAATCTTTACCTTCAAATGAAATTGAGGACTCCTCGCTGGCAGAGACCAATGCCCTGCGAGTCCAGGGCTCGCTGGCAGAGACAATCTCTGTGAAAAAGTCCCCGAGCGAATCGCTGAGTGCAGCCGTTGCAGGAGCCCAGGCTGCGAACAACCAGCCCGGAGCGCGCTCTGCGGCAACTGAGGCGGCGGCGCCGTCACAGCCGCTGTGGCCGCGCCCGCGGTTCCCCGGCAACCGCAGCACCCGATTGTCGGGGCCGGGCCGGGGGCGGTGACGCCGGGCGGGCCTCGGTCCCCGCTCCTTCCAGCCCTGGTGCCCCCTCGGTCCCCGGGCGGAGGGGGAGGAATCCGCTCCGGGGCCCGGAACGTGACGGGCCACAGCGGCAGCGCTCGATATCGCCGGGGCCTCGGCCCCAGCTCCGGGCTGCTCCTGCACAAGGAAGGCGCGGCCGGGGGGGAACCCAGGCTCTCGACACTTCCCATAAGTGTCTAAAATCATGCACTTCAATTAAAACAGTGAGATGATTGCACAGAAAGAAGGAGTGTTCAGCCTTGAAGTGGAGGGAGAAGCAAAGGCTCTGATCTGTCTGTCCAAATGGCTCGACTTTGTATTCAGTTCCCTTCCATCCCGTGTCTCAGATCTTTGCCCTTCCATGCAGCAATGCACACTAGAATAGCACAGAGGGGGAAGCATGTCCAAGTGGCTGGTAATGATTTTAGTCGGGGGAAGGGAGAAAAGGACAATTTCTTCTGCAAAATCATATCTATTCTTGCTTTTCCTGTGCACTTCAGAAGAACCCGAGAACCTCCTGGACAGTCTCTAGAAAGACTGTCTGGATACCTGATGCTTAAAGCAACTGTTTTTACAGAGCATTGTGGTTACTTGACAGACACAGAGATATTCCACACAATTTCTTTTGAGATCTACTAAAAGCAGATCTAGAATGCTACTTGAAGTCATCTTCCCAGGGCTGACAGACTCTCAGATTCTGAAAACCTCTATGGTTGACAGTATGAAGAAATATTCTGAGTGTTGTCATTCTAGTATGGAGGCAACTGAGGTGGTGTTAGAAAAGCTATGGAAAGAGCTTAATTTTCTTCAAACATAAAGTAAGAAACAGGGAATCCATCAGACTTGATGACTGCATGGCAAGAGCCATAAATTATCTGAGCAGTGAAGATGGCAGTGCCCTGGTCCCTTTCCCAGCTGAAGAAACAGTTAATTTTTCAGCAGCTGGATAAGGATTACTTCCTGCATTTGCTTCCTCCCATTCCAAACTTCAAGCCAAACAAGCACCTGTCAGCATACACTGCCTACTGACCCAAATGATTTGAAGATGTTAGTTAGTGGCTTTATCCTTGTACCTTACAAGGATCTACCTCTTACCATCCCTTGGTTTCTTGTCTTTTATTTTGGAAAGCAGAGCTTTCATTGTTCTACCAGTCTCAATCATGTCCTGAAAGACATAAAAAAGGAAATGATCTTTCAGGTTGGAAAGGAAACCAGACTGTCAGTGGATGAAATGAGAGCATACCAACCTGGCAGCAGAGTAAGATACTTTATTTTATGCAGTATGTATTAATTTGAAAAGAAGGGGAAAAAAATCCATGTCATTGCACGCCTCCTTCAGTCATTACCTACCTCTACTACTAACACATTCTCTAGGAGAGGGGAGGTTATATATATATATATATATATATATATATAAAAAATATCCACCATTTGGGGTAGATCAGTAAATCAGTTCCCACAGCCATACAATCCTGAGCATTTCATGCACCCAAATATTAAAATTACAGGTTTGAATGTCTAGCAATTACAAATTACTTCAACTTCTTTTTCTAGCTTATAGAAAATCTGGGTTTACAGGAAACTAGAATACTTCCTACAATACAGATGCCTCCATTCTTTGCACATCTGTAACTCAGGCTGATCTACAATACTGATAAATGTTGCAGGTTGTCGTTTCACACAAATTCGACGTTTTTTCCTGGGTTTTTTGCTCACATTGAACTTATCTTAAGGCTTTACTTTTGCTTGCTCCTTAAACTCTGGAAAGATGTGATTAGTTTTATCCCATTTCAGTAAGTAGGCCAACCTCATCATGCTGTTTTTCAATTGAGTTTATTCTGTGTAAAATTACTTTTGCTTTCTTCCAGCTATCTTGCAGACATCTTTTTCTGACTTGCATATCCAATTCTTCTGCACTGTTCACATTTAATGAGTTATCATATCATTTCAGAGCAACTGTTCGGCTTTATAAAATATAAAACAACATTAATAAATAAAATTTTATCATGTAAACACAACATTTAAGAAGCATTTATTACATTTTTGTATGCTAAGGGACAGCCCCAATAATTTAATGCAAAATTACAATTTTTATAAAACTAAGATTTCTACATAAATGTTAACACACTTGAAATATAAGCTGCTGTTACAAAAGGTGAACTTGCAATTAGAGTTCCTACAAACTGTTTCCACAATGATGCTGTGAACGAAAAAAAAGCTTTTTCATTGAATTAACTCTGGGTTCTTCACCAGTACGAGTCACTGCTTTTTTAAAAAAACAACTCCACAGTAATGGACACGACAAATCTCCACACCTCAATCTGACACAAACCTCTCTGTTGTGCTTGCAGCACAGAAATGGAGATACAGGTTTGTTTTTTCCTAATTAGCAACTGCACACCCTCCACGCTCTAGAGATTAGAGGACAAGGTCTCTCTGCTTCATGGGAGGGATTGTACAGATAATTTATAAAAAACTGAAACAGGGGGCCCAAAAATACATCCTACTTTAGAAAAAAAAGATCAAGATTTCTTCAGATTGGAAATCAGTGCAGACACAGTGATTTCAGGCTTGATTATCTCCTGGTTTATTCCCTCCCTCTAGTGGTACACCCCCAGGAAGAAAGTATCCCCTGGGTGATAAATGACAATGTTGATCTTTTCCACACAATTTAGAGATGGGAAAGCCTTAAGAATTGGCCCTACATGGAGAGGTTTCACAAATGCATTTTTGCAACACTCTTGGAATTTTTACTTCTTTTTTTTTCTGCCTAAGTCAGTTCTTAAAGACAAATAGGCAACTTTCTGTGCAGAAAACAAACATCTTTTGGAGTATACAGAATTACAAAAAAAGCTGCCACAGAAGTTAAAATCACTTGGGGAATCAGCAGAACACAGAGATGGAAACAATCCCTCTCCTTTTTAAAGCAGTCACAGCAAGCTTACTCATTTGTTTGCAGCTCTGCAGCACAAAAGTAGCAGCTTTGACGAGCTCCTCGTCCTGAGATCCTGTCAATACCTGAATCATGAGTGGCAGACCATTGTTCTGAGGCAGCTCACACTGGTTCTCTTCTAGAACAGGACATGGTAAAGGAAAGGTTTGGTTTCAGCCCCACACACCTTCACCTTACAGTCATTGTAGGGGCCAATACTGGCAACTCTCTGCAAGTTTCTGCAGAAAGAGAGATTTTCACTCCAGACCCGAGCCTGCTGCAGTGACAGCAGGAGAGCTTTACATCCCACAGGATGATTTGACCAGAACTCAGGTTGCTGTAAGAAAACTGAAGGACTGAGACCACTTATTCGATGGAGTTCCAAGCTCATTTAATTGTGGCTCAAAACATTTGAATAATGACTCCTGTATTTCTTCTCTTCCATGACCTGCTCTTGGAGTAGATATGCAACATTTCTGTGAGGCCTGGGATGCAGAAATATCAAAATCTCAAGGTTTCTATTTAGCAAAATAAAATTAGTAGCTTAAGCCTGGTCTAGCCAATCTGTTCCTCCTCATTTCTTCTGTCATTGGCTGAATTTTTATTGTGCTCTCATTCCCATATGGAATCATATAATGGATAATTGCTAAACATAGTTCTTTCTTCTTTAAACTTAACAAAAAAAAGGAAATAAAAACTTTTACCATTTTTATTTTGACAGTGTTGGCATTTGAAGAAAAACCTTTTTTATGTTGAAATAATTTTTTAATAATTTTTCTTTTCAAAAGACATTTTCCATTAAGTCTTGTTTCACTAGTTCTTAATGAAAAAATGTCTGTTCAAATAAATTTATGACCTCTTGAGCTAATTATTGAACATGTTATTGGCACTCAGAGGATAAAAATCAAACTTTCTGAACACAAGGTCTTTTTCTTGTTTCTCTAAACATACATGAGAAACACCACAAGTACAAATGAATTTCCCTTTCTCTTTGCTTGCACTACCACAAAATACCAACTGAAGTGCTGTATTTGTGCCAGATAAGCTTGGGCAAGCCCTGAGGAACACGACAAAACCATTTTAGAGCCACCAACTGCTTCTGTGTCTTGAAACCAATGCTCTTACATGGCTCTTACAAATATTCCTGGCCTTGTAAGCAGTGGAGAGAAGCTCTATGTGCCAAGGACCATGAAAAGGGTGCTCAAGACAACCCATTTGCTAGGTCTGGATTGTAGTAGCTGTCAAGTCTGGATTAATTATTCCTTGAGACACCTAAGCCCAGCTCTGAATTCTTGCATATTGAGTCTACTTTTCAAAGCTACTTAAGACACTTCCTGCTAACAAGCTTTAAAATTTAAAGATGGAACTTCCTAGAAAACTTTTTGTCCAAATACTGACATTGTATTATTTAACTGAACTCTCTCTCATGTTCCAGTCTTGATGAAGTGACACCACAGGAGGAGTCAGTGGATGAGAATTTAGGAGAAGCTGACAGACAGGAAAAAGAAAAAGCAAATCTTACCACAAACTTCAGTACAGTGTCCAATTGTTAGAATAATACTGATTTTTTTCTCCTGTGCTCAGTGTCTCATTGGACAGCAGCTTCAGCAGCTCTGACACAGTGGGATACTTTGCCAAGACAAAACTCATGGCAGCTGTTGGTTAAAATGATTGGAAGGAAAACAAAGTCGATTGTGAGTGTACAGGAATTATCCAAGGATCAAATGCTGGGTTTGGAGGGAACTGTACAGAGCCCTCAAAGCCTTGGGCCTGCTCAGCCCTGCCCTGCTCCACCTTGAACAGCTCAGATTACCCCACCCCTCCTGTGCTGCTCCCAAATCCAGCCCTGCCCATCCTCCCAGCCTGTGCTCCACGGAGAGGAGGCAGAAGATCTGATGAATGAGGAGGGCTTTGCACTGTGCAGCTTCTGGAGATCCCTGCTGAGTTTCTCCATGTCCTTGATCAGCTCCAGCATGAAGCCAGAGAGAGTTGAATAAGCTTTGACACGCAGAGTATCTGCCATAAAAAGAGCAGGGGGCAAGCCCTTCCTGGCACTGGCAACACCACTGCTAGAGCATCCACGCTGAGGCCCAGTCCTGTCACACCCAACTGAGCTGAAACTACCCTCACAACTAGTGCAGGCTGATGCTTTTCAACTTCTGGGAACTTCCATTTGAAGCTCTTATGGCAGAAGTGTGAGATACAGCAACCATGGCCACAGCACAGGCTCGTCAGGATCACAGGTTTCTGCAAACCTTCTGTGGAAAACACAAAACCTCATCAGGAGAGCAGTACCCGGCCAGCAAACCAGAGCAGAGTGTGCTCTGCAGAAACACCACGTCCATTCAGCTCCACCTCTAAATGACTAAAGCTTCCTAAAGCTACACAATTTATTATTCAGCCATTGGCACAACTCCAGGATCCAAACTGAC